>NW_012267417.1:961613-1014592 GCF_000151885.1 Dipodomys ordii
AAAAAAAACATATTCAAAAAGAGTGTCACAGACTTTCCTGTCTGGGCTGGCTTTGAACCCAATCGTCAGATCTTAGCCTCCTAAGTAGTTAGGAGTGCAGGTGTGAGCCATTAACACCTAGCAAGATGTCTTCTTTTCCTTCTTCCCGTTCTCCACTTACTAAATCACTTACTAAATCCTTTGAATTCTGCTTCATAGGATCTCTTGAGTATGACCTCATCTCAAAGCTAATGGATTATGCAGGGAAGAACTAGGGAGGCTGATGGAGGAAGTCTTGGGACCCTATACCTAAGGATATAGTACATGGATATAGTACATAATGATACGCTGGCATGGCTCCAAACCAACATTGGAAGGAGAAAAAGAACAACATCTTGGCAAGCTTGTCATTTGACTGTGTAGAGGAGGAAACCTTATCACACCAGAGTCACCCAAGGCAAATGAGGTGCTGCAAGCACACACACTTTCAGTAGTGTGCTAAGCACCAGAGTATAGCATGCAGTCAGTCCTTGTTCATGAGGCAGACATCTTAGGAGAACTCTAGAGCAAGGGCTTTTCACTTCCCTGTAAATATCATAAACAGATTGAACTCCACGAGTGTAGTAGATTGGAACTGGCTTCCTGGAGGTCTTCAATAAGAAAAATTGGAGATCTTTTCTGTTTCTGTGAGAAAGAAAACATCTTCCCTCAGCATCTTTCATTGTCAGGGACAGCAAAAGTCACCTTGCCATTTGGCCAATGGAAATTCCTGCCCTTTTCCTACTAATTCTTTTCCTTCCTGGGATTCTCTACACAATGGGATTTTTTTTTAAACAATGCAATACCTACTAGGTAGAATTTTCTGAATTAGAAATACCTTGGCTCCACCTGAGAATAATTTGAGCTGCTATGGGATCCCTCCCTCTCTTTACCACCATCCCAGTGAGCATGCTGCTGTCCTTGTTAGGTCCTTGAACAGCCTAAGGCTGGGTAGTTAACTGAGGTTAAGTCAATTAGCCAAGGATCCATGGGGAACAGTGTAGACACTCAGAATTTGAAATTGATTGGTGGGAAGTCTGGGCCTTGTATGTAGTTTTTCTCTTTATTCATACATCTATTAACTTGAGATACAGAGCCATAGACTTAGGACCAGAAGAGACAATAATTGTCATCTGCCTCCTTCCCATTTAACCCCATTGTATCATTACACAGAGGGCTAAAAGGTTTCTCTCAAAGTTATTTAATAAGTTGGCAAGCCTGCTAGGACTAATGTATTCTGACTTTCCGATTTTCTTTCTCTGTCTCATAAAAAACTTGTGAAATATCATGACATATGTTTGTAGGATAAGTGTACTGCAACTATGTTTATCTTAAGATCTACTTTCTGCTCTTGCTGTGATCTCTGGATCTTCAAGGAATTTTATTTCCCAGGCTCTCTTCTGCTGACTTCTAGCTAGGTTTGGCTGACAGGGAGCATTGGAGGAGGAGTTGAGAGAAGGAGCTGGTGAGAAACTCTCCTTGCTTCCTTTGGCAGTTTCAGTATAACCGTCTCCAATGTGATTCTAGCTCCTACTGCACAGTCCCCTTGTGATGTTGGCTTCTGCCAGACCATCCCTGCCTCTGACCCAGTAACACTACTAGCTCCTTCAACCTTAGGCATTAAAGCTAACTTGTACTTATCTCTGGGTTGCCTGCTGTCAGCTCTCCTATGATTTGTATAATTAGGTGCTGTATAAATCGATTTCTTGGCTCTCTTATCATTTGTATAATTAGTTCATATATAAATTACCTCTTTATTAAGACCCAGTGTTGGGCTGGGATGTAGCTCAGTGGCAAAGCACTTGCCTAGCAAGTGCAACGTCCTGGGTTCAATTCCAGTACCAAGAAAGAAAAGACAAAAAAAATAGTTTTTTTTTAAAAAAAGAACCAGTGTTTTCTCTTTTCCTTACTGGACCCTGACTGATAGAGTAAAGCCATCACTCTTGTATTCTTGCATCGTTCTTGAGTTATAATGTTAATGAAAAAAGGAAACAGCAGCTGAACTACAATGGCTCAAGCCTGTAATCCTAGCGACTCAGGAGTCTGAAATCTGAGGAGCAAGATTCTAAGCCAGCCCTGGGAAAAGTCTGTGAGATGCTTATCTCCAGAAAACTGGAAATACAGATACTAACTCAGGTTTTACAGTGCTAGCCTTGAGTTAAAAGCTAAGGAAGAGTGCCAAGCCTGTGTTCAAGCCCCAGGACTGGCACAAAAAGATGAAAAGCAATTTTTCACAAGAAGTAACACTCATCTCCATTTCACTGATTAAAATGACGTATTTGTAATTAACTCTGAAAAATAAAGAATAGAAACATATTCTTCAGATGTTTTTCTGAGGAATCAGCCTGTGCTTTTTTACTCTGTGGTTCCAAAAGAACGAATTCCTTTGATTTTGTGGGTCTTGTTCATTTGTCAACTGTGACAATGATGGAAGGATTTTCTTGGTTGAGGAAAATATCTATCTATCTATCTATCTATCTATCTATCTATCTATCTATCTATCTATCTATCATCTATCTATCTACCTATCTAGATAAGTTGTGGCACAGTGAGACCTAAAGCTATGCAGTTGGTTTCCTATACTTGCTTTGGTAATTGTAACGTACTTGGCCTTCCCGTCACAAGCCTGGTTGTTGTGACCTGCAGTGCTGTTTGTATGCCAACCCCTGTTCTTGGCCTCCACACAAGGATTCCCACAAGGGTTCCATTTTAGAAGGTGGTTTCCAAGATTGGGGGTATCTGACCGCCAGCACTGGATTTGAGACCACCAGCTTGTTTTTCCAAACATTAATATCTCAATGATCTCCAAACATATTTTCTTTTCCAGAATACTTTCCAAAAAGTTTGTAAGAATGTCTCAAAACTTTTTTTTTCTTTTGAAGGCACAAGGGCCTAAGGGGAGGGGGCAAGGGTAATATAAATTATAACTTGGCAGACTAGTATTTAAAACTTGATCCAATTTTTTTTCCTCTTAAAAAAAAACCTTAAAAAACACCTCTTTACATATTTAAGTAATTCATTTGGGAGAAATAACCGCTGGACTATTCACATAGCTAGCCCCTTGGCAGTCTTGCTTGAATATGCTTTGAAACCAGACAACGATAAAGCCTCAAATGTTTTCACTTTGAAAGTTCAACTTAACCTTCCCTACTATGGTGGTGAGAAAAGTGACAACTCATTTTAAAGATGCTCCCTCTTTGTGTCTTTGTCTTTCTTCTGCAGGCCATGTGTTTATACTATGGGATCTCCCATAAACAACAGGGCCCTTTTTCCATGCCAGGAGCCACCCGTTGCCATGTCAACATGGCAGGCTACAATTCGAGCAGCTGCATCTTTTGTTGTTTTAATGAGTGGAGAAAATTTTGCCAAACCAACCCTGCTTCAGGAAGGTACTGTACATGTGTTCTTTGCTTATTTATGTATTGCACACATGCTGGACCCAGGAACCCAATAAGCAGTGTTTTTCTAAACTTTAAAGAGCTGCTTTATTAGTTGAGTTGGAAATGAACATACTATAAAACATCCTGCCAGAGAAAACAAGCAGGGGATGAGGAGGGGCATTTGGGGATCTGGGCATGGAATTTAGAGTTCTTCATGCTAGAGTTATCAATTCATAGATTATTTCAGCAGTAAACTTTTACCTGATGGTTTGTGGGCCATAAGTGGGTGGTCTTGGGCGAAGACTTTCTAGTCAGGCAAGTGTGTCATGGAAATACTATTATGGTTGAATTATCTGTGGTTTGGTCATGGAGTCTATACTTGGTTGTTCACAATATTGAAAGATAGCACTCAAGCTGGCCAGCCCACTAGGGCTGTACTGGTAACGGATGTGTTCTGTACACATTTCCTACATGAAATTCTGAACCAAAAGTATATTAAGAAGGTAGAGGGCAAGTACTAATTATAATGAAGGTTTTATCTGTGGATTATATTCTTGTTAAATTCTTAACACTTTTGAGTGAGATCCGAAGTATATTGATAACAGGTAAAATTTTTCAGTTGAAGTATTTCCTCACTTAAAATATAGTGACTCCTTTTACATGTGTTATAGGAACTTTAAAATACACAGAAAAGTAAAAATAAGCAGGTGCCCATGGCTCATGCCTGTAATCCTAGCTACTCAGGAGGCTGAGATATGAGGATCGCGGTTCAAAGCCAGCCCAGGCAGAAAAGTCCCTGAGACTCTTATCTCCAGTAAACCACTAGAAAACTGGAAGTGGCGCTGTGGCTCAAGTGGTAGAGTGCTCTCCTTGAGCTGAAGAGCTGAGAGTCAGTGCCCGAGCCCAGAGTTCAAGCCCCACGACCGACCAAAAAGAAAAAAGAAAAGCAAAAATAATGCTCCTATTTTGTTTCATTTCCCTCCTATATTAGGAGTTATTTAAAATTATCCTTGTAACATGCAACAGTGTTTATTCTGTTTTTTTCCTATACTCATGGCATATGTTGAACATATTTTAGGTTATTAACTATTTAAAAATATAATTTTAGGCTGGGCGCTGGTGGCTCATGCCTGTAATCTTAGCTACACAGGAGACTGAGATCTGAGGATAACAGTTCAAAGCCAGGCCGGGGAAGGAAAGTCTGTGAGACTCATATCTCCAATAAACCACTAGGAAACTGGAAGTGGCGCTGTGGCTCAAGTGGTAGAGCGCTCGCCTTGAGCTGAAGAGCTGAGGGACAGCGCCCAGGCCCAGAGTTCAAGCCCCACAACCAGCCAAAAAAAAAAAAAAAAGTATATATATAATTTTAGGGTTACCATACTATTTTGTTGTGTGATTATATCAATTCATTTAACATTATTGGTAAATATTTTGACTATTTGCAGGTTTCTTCTAGTTGTAAAGTTGTATTAAGTTTCTGTGGAGACACTTTCTACTGAATCTGAAGTTCAAACATGTTAAGGCAATCTTTACATAGTCTGTATTATTTTCCAGAAAGATTGTACTAACTTATATATCCATCAGTAATTACAAGGGTCTTTATTTCTTGGAATTTTCCTTATCAGGCAGGAATCTCTATTTATTTTGGATTACTTTGGTTATCAGGGTGTTTCATGTTTCTTAGCCATTTTACCTTTTTATCTGTTCATTTCCTTTGCCAGTTTTTGACCTGAGGACACTGGTTTTCAAAAAGTTTGTCTGTTTTTGATTTGGTTGGCTCTTAAAAAAATGAAGATGTTAAACTTTTACCATATTTGAACATAGGTTTTTTTTTTTCTGAGTTAGTGTGCCTTTTCATTTTAGATGATGTTTCTGGTCAATAAAAGATTTAAATTTTTAGAAGATTAAAATTGACCAGATTTCTCTTGGAATCTTTGCTTAAAATTTACCTACTTTTTAATATTTTATTATTTTAATATTTAGATATTTAATACTTCAAGCTTATATTTCATAATTTAACTCTCTACTTTCTGTAGTTTATTCTCAACAGGATTTATAAAGTAAGAACTAAATATTACCTTTTTCCCCCAAGTAGAGAACCAACTACTTTAAGATAATTTATTGTATGTCTTCAGATTTGTGACATTGTCTTTATCTTATGTTAGATTTGCATAAGAATAAAAGTCTTGAAGCAACATTTATTTGATTCTTAAACTACACAGAGAACAAAGCAAACAATACATGTAAAAATTTTATTTTTAAAAATAGCTCATTTACAATACACTTTCCTTGTTATTCCTATTTCCAAGCTACCAACAGTTCTCTGCCTAAGGCAACCAAGGTTACCATTTTCATTTGTATGTTTGCCTCTTTTGTTGCATAAATTTATGCATATTTTTACATTGAACTTTCCTCTTTAGAACAAATTTATTTTATGGATATTTCATATAAGAACATAAACAGCTTCCTTAATATTTGAAAGACAAATGTGTTTCATAAACGGACGTTTCACAATTTAGTTAGCTCTGGACCTCACTCCCTATTAAGTAAATAAAATAAAATCTGAATTTGAGCTCATTATCTCTGTATATTGCTTTTGTATTATATCTTCAAGGAATTACTATTATTCTTTTACATTTTATTCCATTTCATATTGTATTTGTAATAAGCATTTAGACCTTCATTTTTGAGTTTAAGAAAAGGCTTTTATTTATTTATTTTTTCTTTTCTTTTTTTTTTTTTTTGGGTCCGGTCGTGGGGCCTGAACTCTGGGCCTGGGCACTGTCCCTCAGCTTTTCAGCTCAAGGCTAGCGCTCTAACACTTGAGCCACAGCTCCACTTCCGGCTTTTTTCTTTTTGCTTATGTGGTGCTGAGGAATCGAACCCAGGGCCTCAGGCATGCACGGCAAGCGCTCTAACACTGAGCCACCTTCCCAGCCCTTATTTATTTTTTCTCGAAGAGTGAATTTAAGGTATTTTTTCTGAATCCCTTAGATTGGCTTTCACTAATCTTCACTTACAAAGAATTCTTGAGGAAGTATATACTTGTATTAATTATTTAATTCATTCATTTAAGACAAGTTGGTACTACATTAGCCCTACATGGCCTTGAACTCATGATTCTTTTGCCTCAGCCTTCAGAGTGCTGGGATTGTAGATGGGTGCTACCATGTCCAGCTGATATAAATTTAAGTCACTTTCTTTAATAACTATAAATGTTATGACTATCAGCTCTAATTTAGTATCTCTGAAGGGAAATTTGATATGAGGGCTTAAAAAATTATCTTCAAGGGCTGGGAAGGTGGCTCAGTGGTAGAGTGCTTGCCTTGCATGCATGAATCCCTGGGTTTGATTCCTGAGCACCACATAAACAGAAAAAGCCAGAAGGGATGCTGTGGCCCAGTGGTAGAGTGCTAGCCTTGAGCTGAAGAACTGCCCAGGCCCAGAGTTCAAGCCCCATGACTAACAAAAAATATATATTTTTTCAAGTAGTCTGCTCTTGATGCATTGGATATGCATACTTTTTAAAAATTATGTAATTCAGGACTTTACAACAAATCTAGATGTGATATCTTTCAGTCAGCTTGGCTACAGTATAATTTATATAGTTAGTAAATACATTTAAAATGAGATTTGACATATATAATCTATATAATTAACACTATTCATTAAGATATAGAACATTTCTATATCTTTCTATACTTCCTTATTCCTTTCAGTCACCACTGATCTAATTTCAGTTCCTCTAGATTAGTTTTTCTTCTTCTAAAACTTGACAAAGATGAAATAATTTAGTGTACACTCTTTTGTGTCTGCTTTGTTTTACCTGGCATGATGTTTGTGAGATTCATCGACATTACTTCAGGTTATCTGTATCATATTCTTCTTTCAAAAAGTTGGTGAATAGTGGATCATTATATGAATAAGACCACAGTTTATCTACTTACCTATTTGTAGGCATTTGGATTGTTTTGACTATTTTGAAAAATATGCCATGAGCACTTATGTATAAGACTTTTTGTAGATCTGGTTTTCATTTATCTTGGGTAAATACCTAAGAGTGGAATTGCTAGATCATATGATAAAATATAGGTTTAAATTTCTAAACTTAACCTTGTGGTGTGATATCTGCCAAACCATATCCAAAGTGGTTTTTTTCATTTTATATTACTACAAGTAATGTAGACAGGTCTATTGTTGCTCATGTTTGTAAGCACTTAGTAGTGTCAGTCCTTTGAATTTGAGTCTTCCAACTAAGTGTGAAATAATTATCTTATTTTGGTTTTTGATTTTCATTTCTCTGATAACTAATGATGTTGAGTACTTTTTCATGTACTTATTGAATATTCTTATATTTTCCTTTGAGCAACATCTCTTTTAAATCATTTGTTTCTGATGTGGGCCCTTTTAGATGCCAATGGATATCCCTAAAGAATGTAAGAATGCTTTATATAATACTCTAGATACATATATTACAAATAAATACTTCCACTCAGTGTGGCTTGCCTATCTATCTATCTATCTATCTATCTATTGATCGATCTATTTATTTTTGTCAGTCGTGGGCCTGGGATGAACTCTGGGCCTGGGCACCCTCAGCTCTTCAGCTCAAGGCTAGCGCTCGACCACTTGAACCACAGCGCCACTTCCAGCTTTTTCTGCTTATGTGGTGCTGAGGAATATAACCCAGGACCTCATATATGCAAGACAAGCACTCTACCTCTGAGCCACCTTCTCAGCCTGCCTTATTTTTTATTTGTGTGTGTGTGTGTGTGTGTGTGTGTGTGTGTGTGTGTTTACAGTGCTGGGGACCAAACCTAGGGCTTTGTTATATGCTTGGCCCTCTACCAGTGAGCTACATCCTGTGCCTTAATTATTCTGTATACCACTGATTGTAGTGACATTTTTTGTTCTTTATTAATTACATTAGAGTTAAATTATGATATGGTAACACTTTAATCCTTCATTTTAGAAAATCTTGGTTGTTTCATTATCTCAATCTGATGTACATGTGTTTCAGTCTGCTATCTTCTTGTAATTTTTTTTGGGGGGGTCCGGTTGTGGGGCCTGAACTCTGGGCCTGAGCGCTGTCCCTCAGCTCTTCAGCTCAAGGCTAGTGCTCTACCACATGAGCCACAGCCGGGTTTTTTTCTTTTTGCTTATGTGGTGCTGAGGAATTGAACCCAGGGCTTCAGGCATGCAAGGCAAGCGCTCTACCACTCAGCCAACTTCCCAGCCCTCTTCTTGTAATTTTTTACTACTATTATTTTATAGAAATGATATCTTCTTGTACCATAGTGATAGTGCCAGTTTCTTTCACTATTTTTAGTTTTCATAGTAAATTACCTTCCAAGGCTTATTCATCCTCTGAATATTTAAAATGACAACCTCTTTTACATTTATTCTGAAGTATTTTCCCCACAGTGTCCATGGCTTCCCCGTCTGGTGTGCCAGCCTATAGGAGAAAGTGGGTCAATTTCCCTTAGCTCCATTCACTGTCCATGTACGTGCTAAACCCCTCCTGAGATCAATAGTTGGGAGATTTGCTGATACACAGCTCCTTTAGCCAAGCTTAGTTGGCAATTATTTAGTCAAGTTCTGCGGGACTCACATGGGATCTTCCTCTGTCCTCTCTATTCGGCTCTTTGACATCCTGAATAGATAGGTGACGCAATGCAATCTCAAGTAGGCACTAATACGTGGACTCTTTCTGCTTGTGGCTTACTACATTTCCCAGGATTCTATGTGGCTTTCTGCATTCCCTGCCAACTACTCCTGCATATGTTCTCTTTTATAGTGTGGCCCTTTAGCTCAGAAGTAAGGCTTTGTGTTTGGCAGTGCTTCTCTAACTTGAGCATTATTTTGCTTTTTAGAGAGAAACCTCATGATTCACTAAGATTGATTCAATTATAGATATTATAAAAATACTCTCTAAACTATAATCCTAAAATTGGTTACAATTCATGAGTGCTTTTAGCTTTTGTAGATCCATAAACCCAAAATAAAATAATAAATTAAACATAGATCAAGCTACTAAATCAATAAACTTCAAATCAACAACTTAAATTAGATATAAAGACTAATATTTTGCTAAAGTGAAATTGCCTGTCAGATTACAAATGTGTTTTTGATGGCTCCATGTATTTGTGTGTGTGTGATTGAATACTTGTCCTACCCTAGGCTAATGATGACCCAGTTCCTCACCACCTTTCTTCTGTCTGCTGTAAAGCTTTTGCTTATATAGCATAAGTTGTGCTGTTATTTGGCCTTTACTTAGGCAAAAGCATCCTCCTATGTTCTTTTCTCACTATTTCTTAATGATTATAGCAGTCCCTTTGTATTTGTATACAACTAATGCAGATGTGAACTATGAAGTCACTTGGCAGTGCTTACTTATGTCTGGATTGGCAAATGATAGCCACTGCTATCATTGGATCATGACCAGGTCTAGGGCCACTTTCATACTACAACAACAGAAATGACTATTTGTAAGGCCCAATGTGGCTCTCTATAGAAAAAGTTTCCTGACCTGTACTATGCTTTTCTGTCTGTGGTTGACAATCTATTGAAAGCCTGTCATAAAAAAAAGTTAAAGTAAGAATTAACAATATCCAGGCACTGTAATCTTCGCTACTCAGATCAACTATGGAGATCTGAGGATCATGGTTCAAAGCCAGTTGGGGCAGGAAAGTCTGTGAGACTTTTATATCCAATAACCTACTCAAAAAAGCCAAGAGTGGCACTGTGGCTCAAGTGGTAGAGGACTAGTCTTGAACACAAAGAAGCTTTGGGACAGCATGGAGGCCTGGAGTTCAAGTCCCAGGACTGGCAAGAAAAAAAATAATTAACTTTAAATTTTTCATGGAAAAATATTCCAGGAATATATCTAGTCATCGCTGTCATTCTTCCTCCTCCTCCTTTTTCTCCTCCTCTACCTCCTCTTAATAAATTACCAGTTAAGGGCAGAATTATAAGAAAATAGATTCTTTGTTTATGTTCACACCACAGTTATACCTCATTTAGTATAGTGTCACAAAACAGGCCATAGCAATTCAATGTGAAAAAGGATTTAGCTTGACTTGGAGAACGAATTCTACTGCAGTTTCTCCTGCTGTCCACTGCTGGGGTTTATCAGAGGACAACCAAGAAACAGTACTAATAAAGCTCTTTGTTAGAACTCAAAGTGGCTGTTATGGGGACGTAATCATGTCCACAAATGTATCTCCTTCCTTAGAGAACGGATATGCGGGCACAGATGATACTGTTTCCTTTCCTAGTCATGTTTTTTAGATTGGTGTGTTGGTCTCATAGGACTTCCACTCTTGTGCACAATGCCCTTTAAAAGGATGAGCTGTCCTTGAAAGCATGAACAGCAGAACCCTGCCCAGCAAGTCATAGTTTCCATCACAGTGACACATCATCAGCCTGATTAGCACATTTTCCAGGCACCAGCTGATTTCCCGAAAGAGGCAAAGCACCTGGGAACAGATAACACGAACACAAATGACAGCACAGCCCTTGGGCAGGGAACAGAAATCAGAGGACAGACCTCTGAGTCCTTGTTCCTTGAGGGAAATCATTCCTCCTAACTGTTTTTAAAAAGAAAACGTAGGGTAATGATCAGCATAAGAATTTTATTAGCTGAATCGTCATTATTCTTTTTTCTCAAGAAGGCTAAGTCAAGGCTATAGATTTAGATTAACTCGTTTGACTCATTTATTATTCAGCTTCCTCAGTGTAAAGCCATTTAGACAGGACTGATATCCTATGTGGGGTTGTCAGCCTGTGTTCCCTGCCCAAATATAGCCAAGCTATGGAGCACAGTCAGTGCCAAGTACAATGCTTTGTATGTAGTCAATGCTCACCTGTTTATTTGTTGAATACACATGGGCTGTGTAATCAGACAAAAGTAATATGCTCAGGGAAGAAACCTTTAAAACCACTGGTGATAGTGACAAGAGTAAGTAATATGCTTAAGGAAGAAACCTTTAAAACCACTGGTGATAGTGACAAGAGTAATTTCAGGGTTATTTCTTTCACTTATGCTTCTGATTTTGCCAGCCTTGTTAAATGTTAAAAGAAAAAAATTGGTTCAAGTACATTTATTATTTTCCTTAGTAATCTTTTGTTTCACTTTGCTTTTATAAAGTCTAATTTAGTATATTCCTACTTCCTTAAAAATAAAAAACTCCGTGCTACTTTGTGTGTGAACCCTCAAGAAATGAACAAGATTGTCTAATAAGCTTCTTCCAAATGAAGGAGAAAAAGCATACAAACAAGGAAAGGTGTTAAAAGCTACATGCACCCTTGCATAGGATCTCATTTCATTTTTCTTTGTGAAAGTAAGACTGTAGACATTACTTCATTCTGGGCAAAATGCTACTTACTCTCTGGCCTATTCGACAGACCAGCCCTCTCTCTTTCTCTTCACTGTGTGGGAAATTCCAGGAAAAAGCCAAGAATTCAGGGGCCAGACCCTCCTCCTGTGTGCAATTGAAAGCCAACTTTTCTTCCCTCTTGATGTCTCCAAATGAGCAATACTATTTAGACTGCTCCCACAGTATGCAACTAGGAATTATGTACAAGGAAATGGTAAATTAAAAGGCATTTAGGAATGGTTATGATTAAGTATTTTTCCCACAAAGGGAAAATGCACAAGTAGAGAAACTGCTTGTTTTTATAACTGGAGGCTTCGTTCTGGGCTAGCATACATACATACGTGTACTTTCCAGGGATAGCAGTGCAGAATAAATGGACCTGTCTTTTCTCAAAAGAAAGCTGTCAGCAAGCCAGGTTATGTTCTCCTGGTCTGTCACCCTCATGAGGTCCCACACAATGCAGTGCCTTGTACTTTTTTAGGTCTTTGTTGTTTTGTTTTGTGATTTGTTGTTGAGTTGTTCTTGTTTGCCCTTGCCACACTGCACTTAGCAACCACAGCATATGTAGAAGTCATCATGGTTTTGGGGGGACCATAATGATTCCAGCAGGCATGTACATACCAAGTCTCCCTGCTGTAGATTTTGCCTTTGGCCTGATACTCATTAACATTTTCATGGGCAGTAGAGTACAGGTTTACCATATGAAGAGGTGTAATTTTGTGTCCACTCCAGGGATCCGTGTTTTGTACCTACATTTTAGGTGAATTAGTTAATTGCATCATAGACCCACATGGCTAAGGACACTTGGAATAACAAGGCTATTGGCCTAGGTTCCTTTAAGAAGACAACCTTACAGGAAAAGCTCATGACCTCCAGAGGTACTGGTGTTCTTGCTTCAGTAGGTGGCGCTCTTTTACCTAGTTCACAAGATGATCTTGAAGGTCGTTCTCTCCTGGGCCTTCTGGGCCTTCTGGGCCTCCTGGGCCTGAGGCGGTACCATGTTGCAGAGAGGGAAACCCGAAGCCTTGCTGGGTGGCATCAGTGCTTGTGAAGCCATGGCCTGAACTGGCACATTGCCCTGGTTAGTCAGAGCTGGTGCCTACCAGCCCAGGGCATCTTTTTGACTCCTTTGTTCTAGTGCCAGTTACAACCCTTGAGCAATAGCCAAGAAGAGCTAATGAAAGACGGTCACGCCATGGGTATTCAAGAGGGTGTCACCAGCTCATAAAAAATAGAATGCATAGATTTGGCATCTCACAAGGAGTAACAGAAAGAAGGCTGGAGTTTGCTGAAAGATGTGAGCATTGGAGAAGGGGGCTATGGAGGAAGAACAGTGAAAATAAGTAGTTTTCCATCATATATATATATATATGTTTACGTGTGCATATATAATGTATAATTTTAAATATAATATACATATTGTATATGGTATATCAACATACACAGAAATATATTTTTCTATACATATTGTCAAACACTTTTATTTTCTGATGTGGAGTTACTCTAAAATAATCTTAACATATGGAATAGTTTGGAAAGAAAGTGTAGAAGTAAGAATTGTGAGTAGAAAAAGAAAGAATCTTGAAGCAGGAAATGTAAGGGACTTCATTTAAACTGAAGAAGGAAATGTGGTATGTTAAGTAAAAGCATGTATCAATATGATGTTTCTGAAGGTCTTTTGTTGTTTGTATAACCTATAGAGGCAAGGTTTAAAAGGCTGCTTTTAAAGGAAAGAATTCAAGTACCCGCTTCAATTTTTAGTGAAACTAGTAACTCGAAATACATGAAATCCTATGAGCTATTGGACTTTACAAAAATAAGAATCTGCCTTTGCCTCAGCAAATGAAGCATGATAGTTGTATGTTGTGTGTGGTTGGGGTCCTGCCTTTGGGTTCTGTGGTATGGTTGATCCATCTATAGAGGACTTGATTTTCCATATACCTCCTATTAGTTTTCTGGTATTAGTTGGCATGACTGATGGATTCAAATGTCTGCAGTATCTTGATTTTTTTCCCTCTCACACCATTACATTTTTCAAATAATGAGTAAAATTTTTTGTAAATTTAACATACAAAGTTTTTTCTCTCCACATGGTTTGATTACTGCATACATTCTTTCTTTTTCTCTCTTCACTGAGAATTGTTCTACCTTCTTGCAAGATAGAGTCTTCATAACTATTCAAAGGACACTTTTCAGAGTAGTGAATGCAAAAGATAAGTAATTACATTAATACTTTCCTTATGCTACTTATTTCCAAAACTCAGTTTCATTTTTCATGTTTATTTGTTTCTAAGTTTGTTTATTGTGGTGCTGGGGCTCAAACATAGGGCTGCCTAATGCTAAGGAAGTGTTTTACCATAGGTCTGCACCTTTAGTCCAAACTAAATTTTGTATTGTGATTTGAAAATCAATCCATTTCAAATCCTATTCTACCTGCAGAAAACAAAGTCATCTTTAAAGAAAATTTCAGTCCTGTTTTGGAGAGCCAAGTCTATATTTGGATCCTGTAGTAGCTATTATTCTGATTCTAAGAATACTATCTCACATGACCTATCTGTCTTACTAGTGAGACAATTGAAATACAAGAGTGCGTCTCATAACTATGTTCTGATTCGTGGTGTTAGTATGTTAAGGAAAGATATGTTCTCTATGAGGGAATCAGAAGTCTAGCACTACCGAGTCTGTGTAGAAGGGTAGGTGAGCTCGTGGCTACTCCAGCCTGGACAGTGGGGGAGCGGCATTGCCTTTAGGCCCTTTCTACTTACTGCCTGTTCCATCAGCCAAACTAATGAGTCCAGGCCTGGCTGTGAAGTCATCTGGGAGTGTGATGGGACTTCTGGCTTCTGTAGAGGAAAAAACTCTGGTTGGTGCAAGTACAACATGTTCTCTTTGTTTTGCAGCTGGTCTGGTGAGGAAGTCTAATGCAAGTGGGTTGAATAAAAAAAAAAAAGGAAAATGAAGGCATTCACTGTCTGTTTCATCGTGGATGGCTCATTGAAAGTAAACACCATTTAAATAGTCTCCAAATGGTCCATTCTATATGAAGTCATACAGGATGCCCCCTTTGGATTGTCATTTCCCTTTAAATGGATTGCTTTGTGTGCACTATGTGTTTTAATGCCATTCAACCTTAAACCCCATCTGTGGGCCTCATCAGGTCGTGGGTTTTGGTGCACATGTGGTAACCATACCTTCAAATGTCTTTCACTGCTGCCGCCAGTAAGTTAGCCTGTGCAACAGAGAGAGGAAGCTATAAAGATGAGCACTCACAAATGATGACGAAGACAACAAAATACTATGTGCCAATTACTCTGCCTAGTGATTTCTCTATGTGTTATCTAATTCAATCCTCGCATAATCCTATGAGATAGATCCTGTGATTATTCCCATGTTACACAAGAGGAAATTGATGTATACAGAGATTAAGTTATGTGCCTACACTGGCAGATACAGAACAAGTATTCAGTCAGTGCAACCTATTCAAAAGAAATAAACCCACACCAGCTCTCTTGGCAAGACAAGCTTATCAAACAATAGACAATCCTGCCTCACTTTCTCAATTTTCACTTTGCTATTTGCATATTTGGGAAGTTGAGATGTTCCCTGTGGCAGTGGGTAGGCTTCAGGCAAGACACAGTGTTCAGTGGAATAATGCACATGCCCACAAATCAAAAGAGACTTTTATTTTAACCAAGTGAGAGTACTAGAAATGTCTCATAGTACTAGACTAATAAAGACCTTACTCAGGGCACTAGAAGTGCTCCATGATCTCAATTCTGGCTCTAATCTTCACTGAGGATTGGGTTGATGTGCAGGCCAGACAACTTTGAGAGGATTCTTCCGGAGGAACACTATGAGTCACCAGGGCTTTGAGTTCTAAGCTGGTTCCTAATGGCCCAGCCAATTGAGCTGCTCCTATTTGACTATCATTTGGTAGCTAAACAAACATTTTTCTTTTGAAATTTTCAAATGAGTAATTGGGAGAAGTGAAGGAAGGGGCGACATTGTCCAAAAAGAAATGTACATTATAAATGCATTAGAAACAATAGCAAGAAAGGAAAAACCACTTGTGTCCCTATCTTGGGGTTCATTTTGCTTAACATCATCTTATCTGGTCATATGTATATAGCTTTTGACCTTTTCTGCTTGTCCCAGACATACACTAGTTATTGCAAATAAGGGAAACCATGGGACCTACGTTTCTTTGGGCTTGTTTTACTTCACTAAATATAATTTTTTCCAAGTCTTTCCATTTCTTAACAAATGGGGCAATGTCATTCTTTCTGATAGAGGCATAGAATTCCATTATATATATATATATATATATATATATATACATTTTCTTTTTTTAAATACATTTTTATTGTAAAACTACTGTACAGAGGGGTTACAGTTAATGAGCAAGGTAATGAGAACATTTCCTATCAAGCATTGTTATCGCCTCCTTTGTTTTTCCCCTACCATCCCTTCCGTCCCACCTCCACAACTACACTCTCCTCTCCCCCTTACTCCCCCCTCCCCACCTAAATTGTAAAGCTTGTTTTTCAATATAGTGTCTTGCACATCTCATTGTTACAATGGGTCAACCTGTATCCCTATTTAAGCATTTTGTTTTTTCCCTTCCCCTCCCCAAAGTAGAGAAGTGTATATGCAAGATGCAGGACACCGACATCAAATACAGTGAAAACAGGGGTTATAGAGCAGGGGAGGAACATACAAAGAAAAAAAATCACATGGTACATTATAAATACGTTAGGAACAATAGCAAGCAATAGCAAGTCCCTATCTTAGGGTTCATTTCACTTAACATCATCTTATCTGGTCATATGTACATAGCTTTTGACCTTTTCTGCTTGTCCCAGACATATACTAGTTATTGCAAATAAGGGAAACCATGGGACCTACGTTTCTTTGTGCCTGGCTTACTTCGCTTAATATGATTTTTTCCAAGTCTTTCCATTTCCTAACAAATGGAGCAATGTCATTCTTTCTGATGGAGGCATAGAATTCCATTGTGTGTATGTGTGCGTGTGTGTGTGTGCGTGTGCATGTGTGTGTGTGTATTATATATATATATATATATATATATATCACATTTTCTTGGTCCATTCATCTACAGAGGGGAATCTAGGTTGGTTCCATATCTTAGCTATGGTAAATAATGCTGTTATAAACATAGTCGTGCTGGTAGCTTTTGTATGGTCTTGTTTGTGATCATCTGGGTAAATGCCCAAAAGTGGGATTGCTGGGTCATAGGGGAGCTCTATGTGGAGTCTTTTGAGGAACCTCCATACTGCTTTCCAAAGTGGTTGAAAAAGTTTACATTCCTACCAACAATGCAGTAAGATTCCCTTCTGTCCACATCCCCTCCAACATCTGTTGTTTTTAGAGTTCTTGACTATACCATTCTAACTGGGGTGAGGTGGAATCTCAATGTTGTTTTGATTTGCATTTCTTTTATGGCTAGAGAGGTTGACATTTCTTCATATGTCTATTGGCCATTCTTTTTTTCTTTTTTTATTGTAAAAATGTTGTATAAAGGGTTTACAGTTACATGAGTAGAGTAATGAGTACATTTCATAGCAAGCATTGTTACCTCCTCCTTTATTTTTTCCCTACCATCACTTCCCTCCCTGCCTCTCCAATGCATCCCCCCCCACATTGTAATGTTAATTTTCAATATACTGTCCTGTACATCTTGTCATCCCAGTGGGCCAGCCTGCATCCCCATTTAA
The DNA here is from genome assembly GCF_000151885.1 of Dipodomys ordii. Classification (NCBI taxonomy): domain Eukaryota; kingdom Metazoa; phylum Chordata; class Mammalia; order Rodentia; family Heteromyidae; genus Dipodomys; species Dipodomys ordii. The sequence continues at coordinate 979,125 of NW_012267417.1, forward strand.
GCATTCTGCAATATCCCTTCCCCTCCCCAAATTTCAAAAATGTATATACAAGATGCAGAACACTGGCATCAAATCCAGTGAAAACAAGGGTTATACCATGGGGGAAGAACCTACAATAGAAACAAAAGAATGGCTATTCTTATTTCCTCTTCAGAGAAATTTCTCTGTTAGTTTTTAGCCAACTTATTTATTGGTCAGTTGTTTCTTTGCGGATTTGTTGTTGGGGATTTAATTTTTTGAGTTCCAAGTATATTTTAGATATGAGACCCTTGTCCGTTGTATGGCTAGTAAAGATCTTCTCCCAATCCGTGGGCTTTCTATTGATCTTGCTAGCTATGTCATTTGCCCCGCAGAAGCTCTGCAACTTTATGCAATCCCATTGTCCAACCTTTCTTTGATTTGTTGTACCATGTGATTTTTTTTTTTGTTTCTTTGAATGTTCTTCCCCCGTGGTATAACCCCTGTTTTCACTATATTTGATGTCGGTGCCCTTCTCTACTTTGGGGAGGGGAAGGGAAAAAACAAAATGCTTAAATTGGGATACAGGTTGACCCATTGTAACAATGAGATGCACAAGACACTATGTTCAAAAACAAACTTTACAATTTAGGCTGGGAGGTGAGAGGGGTGTGTAATTGTGGAGGTGGGAGGGAAGGGATGGTAGGGGAAAAACAAAGGAGGAGGTAACAATGCTTGATAGGAAATGTTCTCACTATCTTGCTCATTAACTGTAACCCCTCTGAACAGTATTTTTACAATAAGAAACATAAAAAATTAAAAGAAATGTACTCATTACCTGACTTATGAATTGATAACCCTTCTGTGCAACACCTTAATAATAACAACAAATTTATAATTAAAAAGTTCAAGTGAGAAACACTTTATTCCAAATAAGCTCCAATTAGTAGAGAACTTTACAACTCTTTAGAAAGAAAGTTTAAAAAGAATCATGTTCATTGTATTGGAAGAAATCATCCTTAGCATTTAAAATATGAATTTGGTGATTTTTTATATATTCAGCAAAAATAAAAGTTTCCTCTCCCCTTACTTAACAGAGAAGACTAAGGGAATAATTACAGTTCTGAATATTTGTGTTAGGGCTTGATTCAGGTTGTGATAATTTTTGCTCTCTTACTGCTAAATTTTAGATTATTTAAGGTCCTGACTTTCTTATTCTTACTGTTTACCACACATTTCCATTCTTATTTGCCATAGCCTTTTGTGGCTTTAGTGCCCCCCACATATCACCTTGAGAGGACACGCATTATTCTGACAAAGGTACAAAGGTAGTATTATGAAAAATGCTGTGGTTGGTACTGTGGATTCCTGATGACTTGGTGTGGGGTTCCTTCTGGAAGCATTTTCTCTTGGAAGGAGTTTCAGTTCCTACTGTTTTCACGGTCTCATCTTGCCCCCATATATGAGATAGTGTCAAAAACCAGTCAGGCCACACAAAAATCATATCAAAATCCACCACAGTGTGGAGAGGAAGGCCTGTTGTGTAGTATTTTATTGTGTGTATGTGTGTGTGCGTGTACGCATGTACTTGAATGTGTGTGTGCATGCGTGCATGCATGCATGTACAGAGATGCATTGGTACTGGGGCTTGAACTCAGGACCTAGATGCTGTCTGTTAATGTGTCTTTGCTGAAAGCTAGCACCCAACCAATTGAGCCACACCTCCACTTCTGGCTCTGTGCTTGTGCCTCTGTGTGTGTGTGTGTGTGTGTGTGTGTGAGAGAGAGAGAGAGAGAGAGAGAGAGAGAGAGAGAGAGTGTGTGTGTGTGATGTATAATAATGAATCTCACAGACTTTCCTGACCCAGCTAGCTTTGAAACAGATTCTCAGACCTCAGCCTTGTGAGTAGCTATATACGTAAGTCACCATGCCCTGCCAGTGTTTCATTCTTAAAAAGATTTTCTAATATAGTAAATAGATACTCCTTTTCTCTAAATTACTTATTTTTCTGAGTTGTGTTTTATCATTTTAATAGTATCTCAGGATAAAAAAATATTGTGTATTTTCCAATTAATTGACAGGTATTGTTTTACATTTAGATGCAACATTTAAAGATTCAGATAATTGTGTTGTTTTTTTTTTATAATCCTTCTCCAAAGAGCAATCCTCTGTATTCATCCCCCTCACCATTTCTCCTGCTTCTGGAGAATTTTGTTGCTTTTAGCCAGGCTGAGAAAGCAAATCTCTCATTGCTCTCATACGTGGAGTTTAGACCTAATATAATGGTGATAGTGGTGGTGGTGAGGATGATAATGACGATGGTGATAGGATATGAATGTAAAAGGGAGACTGTTGAGAAGGGCCAGTGGGATGATTGAGGAAGAAAGGAGAGGGTATTGTGGGAGATGAAAAGGACCAAAGTCCATTACATACATACATACATACATATATATATATATACACACATATATATACCCATTGCACATATATATGTATATACACATGTGTATATATACGTATGTACATATACATATATATACACATACACATATATACACATATAAATAGGTAGATATAGATAGAAAGAAAGATAGCATAATGATAAACACCAAATACTGTAGGGGTGGAAGGAAGGGAATTAAGGGATTATTAAAGAGGGGGTAAACATTCAAAGTACTCAATACATCTATGGAATTATTAAAATGAAACCCCCTTGTACATTTTAAACTGATGATATGATGTTTACTTCATGTGTCACTCAATGAAAATTGTTAGTTCCTCAGGATTATTCTTCTCCTCATAGCAGACAGAACTAAGCTCTTCAGTCTCCCAACCCCAACCCATGTGAGCCAATTGTACACATGCTTCCTTCTCAGTATGCTGGGGATGTATCATGACCTTGTTTAGATCAACAGTTTTAATTTATTTATATATGTATTTGTTATTAAGAGCTAAGCCATGCTGTAAAACTATGATTACATTATTTCTGTACATGTTAGTTTTTCTTGGAGTTAATAACAATATTATTATTTGAGGTCTTTTCACTTTTTTCTTTGTATTTATTAACACTAGACTTGTTGAAAGTTGTTAAACCTCTTTTCAAGCTGTTCAGATGCATCCATTTTTCCCTCAGTTTTGAGGGACATGTATTGGATCCTAGTTAGGTAGTTAGGGATAGAGAAGGGTGCGTAGGCAAAGGCTGTCATAGTGCGAAACCATGAAACATAATCATCTTTCTTGTTCCTCTCAGGCTGGGCAGTTGGTTCTAAGAACAGCCCAAGTGCTGAGTGTTTAGGACAGATGCAAACAAGCCCTCCCACTCTCAATCTCTCTTCCAGGATAGGAGCAGTCCAACCAAGACAGGAGATTACCTGCTTTGATTCTTAGAGACAAGGGAACCATTTAGAAAGGCTCTGGGCAGTGTTGGGCTGCTGATCTGTAAATCAAACCAAAGATACATTCTCTAAGAGGGAGAAGACTAGGGACCCAAGGTGACCAGATGAAGAAGCCTGGGATTTCCCCTTGTCCTCTATGGTGAATGAGACATCTCCTTCCCACTCTCCAGGAGTCTGTGAATTCTTTTTGCTTTCTTTTCTTGGCTTTCAAGTAAACTTACTCTGTTTACCTGGAACATTTTCCTACCCTTTTGTTCTTTGTCAGAGAAAAGGGATCTCCCCCTAGAAGGTATTGATTTCATCTTCCTGAAAATGGAGAAGCTCCAAACCTGTCCAGATGGGCATAAGTTGCTGTCTGCACTGGGTGCATAGCTCCATCATATTTTTGTTTGTTTCAGTTGGATCTCTCTTCCCCCTTTTAAGGTAATAATGAAGTTTGAGCTCAGGGCTGCCCATTTGCCAGGCAGGCACTCTACTGCTGAAACACACCTCCAGCCCTCCCTTTTTTTCTGAGCTAGTTATTTTTGACATAGGGTCTGCCCAGGCATGTCTGGATCACAGACTATCTATTTTAGGGTTCCCAGATGCATACCATAGCATCCTGCTTCTTTCTGTAGAGATGGAATCTCATGGACTTTTCTGGTTGGGCTGGCCTGAAACATAATCCTCCAAGTCTTAGCCTCCCATATAGCTGAGGATGACAGGTGCTCACCAGTAAGCCCACCTTATGAGTCAAGAAGGGTTCTCTTGAATTTCTTTTTCCTCAGCTGGCCTTAACCTGTGATCCTACTGTTCTCAGCCTTCCAAGCAGTTAGGGTAACAGGCATGACTCACAGGTGCCTGACTTATTGCCCCTTTTGGGGGGGGGTCAGTTGTGGGGCTAGAACTCTGGGCCTGGGCTCTGTCCCTCAGCTCTTCAGCTCAAGGCGAGTGCTCTACCGCTTAAGCCACAGGGCCACTTCCGGTTTTCTAGTGGTTTTTTATTGGCGATAAGAGTCTCACGGACTTTCCTGCCCAGGCTGGCTTTGAACCATGATCCTCAGATCTCAGCCTCCTGAGTAGCTAGGATTACAGGCATGAGCCACTGGCACCCGGCTTATTGCCTCTTTTTGAAGCATACTTTCTATAGTCTGGCAGCTTCCAGAGAATATGGTGTATATGAGGTAAATTTTTTTTGACTCTACAGGTGTGAATGTATCCTTAGTATGTAATTCTTTTCTTTCTCTTTTTGGAAGCTTTTGGAATTTTCTTTTCATTTCTGGCTTCTATCTTTCATAATGCTCTATCTTGATGTGGATCGGTTTTTACCCAGTATTCTGAATATTTTGTGCCCTTTCCGTCCAGAAAGCTGTGAACCTTCAGATGGTCACAATTTTCTTGAATTTTTTAATTACTTTCTTATTATCAAGGTGATGTACAGAGGTCTTGAAATTTTTGGCTGATAGCTTTCGCTCTCTCTCTCTTTACAGTCAGATTTTTATGGAGTTTCTATTACTTGGATGGTGGACCTTCTGAATGGCACTACCAGTCTTCCTCATTACTCTTTTCCTCCTTCTCCATCTCCTCTTCTTCCTCTTCCTCCTTCTTCTTCTGGTGATACTGGGGCTTGAATTCAGGTCCTGTACTTGGTAGTCAAGCATTTCACCACTTGAGCTGCAACTCTAGCTCTGTTTAGTGTTTATTTTTCAGATAGAATTTCATTTTTTTCCTGGATTCTCCTACCTCTGCCACCTGCCAAGCTGGGATTACAGGCTCAAGACACCACATGAAGCATAGGTTATGGTCCCATTTTTGCCTGGGCTGGTCTAAAAGTACAATTCTCCCATATCCATGTCCTGTGCACAGTTGGGATTACACCTATGCCCAGCCCTTTGTTTAGCTTTTTTTTGTTCCACTTCCTTCACCATTGTATCTCATCCCATATCTTTTACTGTTTTTCTTTTCTTCTGGCATGCTTTTAATTTTCTTTTCTTTTTTTTTCTTTTTCTCTTATTTTTCTTGCCAGTTGTAGGGCTTGCACTCTGGGCCTAGGCGCTGTCCCTCAGCTCTTCAGCTCAAGGCGAGTACTCTGCCACTTGAGCCACAGCGCCACTTCTGATTTTCTGGTGGTTTATTGGAGATAAGAGTCTCACGCACTTTCCTGCCTGGGTTGGCTTTTAACCACAATCCTCAGATCTCAGCCTCCTGAGCAGCTAGGATTACTTTTAACTTATTTTTATAATAATAATAATTACTATGACTATTATTATTATTATTGTTGTATAAACTCAAGGCCTCATGCTTGCTCAGCTTGCTTGCTCTGCCAGCATACTACTCCCTGAACCATGTCTCCAGTTAGGTTTTTTGGTAGTTGTTTTTTGAGAATTTTTCTGAGCTGATTTTAAACCACGATCCTCTGATCTCAGCCTCTTCAGTAGCTAGGATTACAGGCATGAACCACTAGTGCCCAACTGCTTTTCTTTTTCTTTTTCTCTTGTCGGTCATGGGGTTTGAACTCTGGGCTTGGGCGCTGTCTGTGTGCTCTTCAGCTCAAGGCAAGCACTCTACCACTTGAGCCACAGCACCACTTCCAGTTTTCAGTGAAGAGTCTCACTGACTTTCCTGCCCAGGCTGGCTTTGAACCATGATCCTCAGATCTCAGCCTCCTGAGTAGCTAGGATTACAGGTGTGAGCCACCGGCGCCCGGCTTTTATTTTTCTTTATTAAGGAATGTTCTTTAAATTACTTTACTGTATTTGTAGGGCTAATAATCTTTGTTCTAAGTATTTTGGTGTGTTTTTTGAACCTGTCTTCTCCTTGAGTGGTTACTGTCTTCCAAGATACTCATTTATTTTAGTCTCTCAGTTTTGTATTACAACCTTTCAACAGGTGCCTTGGAGGTCCTTGGTATGTCTGCTTGCATTCAAGAAGAGGAGTTAAAATCCTGCCTAGCAGGTCTACATGCACACATGAGTCTGGGAAACCATGAGCATTGATATACTGATCATAGGAAGCCAAAATATTTGGAAGCACAAATAGGCTGATCATAGGAAGCCTCCAATGTTAATACCATTGGGCATCTTGGGTGGGTATCTTCCTTCAATCTCCTGCCTGGAGACTGAAAGCTGAGGTACTATCATCTGGGAACCAAATAAGGGGAGTGGCTGTGTTCTCATCATCCTATGTGCATGTGTTTAACTAGTCATCTTCATTTGCCTTCTCCTGTATCATTTCTTCTCCCAATCCCATCTTCTAATTTCTCTAGGAAATAAGCCTCCTGTAGTTTGCCAGGCTCTGTGGGGGATGCACAAATGGCCCATCTGCTTGGGTTGGCCTGCAATGTAATCCTTCCACTCTCAGCCTTCTGTGTAGCTGAGGATAAACAGGTGCTCAACCATAGGCCCACCTTATGAGTCAAGAAGGGTTCTCTTGAACTGATCCTGTCATTCTCAGCCTTCCAAGCAGCTAGAATATCAGGAGAGGACTAAATAGGGGGAGGACATCCATGAATGTAACTACTTCTAGATGAACCCTAAATCTGACATCCTGTCCATTTATTCACCAAATTGGGTAACCATGAGCATTCTATGGTTGTTTAGCTCTGCACAACATAAAGAAAGACAGTAATAGGCTCTGTTAGTGGGCTAAAAGAGCAGTGTCATTCTAACTGAAATTCCTCTTTATGGGAACATGCAGAGTGGAGAAATTGTTTTATGATAGAAGGTGATATCTCTTAAGACAGTATCAACTTAATAAACTTAATAGCAGATGCTTCAAAAGTGTTATGTTGAATCAGGTGAAATAATCAGCATTTAAAAACGTTAAAATTATGTTCCCATCTTAAGACTGAAAGAAGTAGTGTTACAAGTTATCAATCACTTGACTCTTTAATAAAAACCTTTCTATATCCATCTTCACCTGGAGAAAGGAGTGCTAGTTATAATCACAGCCCTGTTCTAGACTAGTTGGAAGTCCCTGGCTGTTAACTTCTGTCCTGCTTTTAATCTGCACAGCAAGGAGCTGTAGACTAGCTGAACATTAAAAGCATGAAGGTAGAGTTAATACTTGAGTTTCCATACCTAATGAGTTCCTGAGTTGAGCTTACAACCCAGGAGTTTCCCTTCCATAATTTAACATTTTCTACTGTATCCCTTTTAGATGAACTTGAATTGCATTTAGACAAAGTAACTTAGTGGCAACCCAGAAATGATAATTATTTAGGCGTTCAGTGACTATCCCTTGTGCTTCCAAATGTTTTGCTAGCTAATAAGGATAAATATGATATGCTTTTTTCTCTGTGGGAACAAGCAGCCTATGCCCTTCTGTGTTTGCAGTTGTGAGTTACCACCTCAACTACCTTTCAGTATGTCTAGCCTCACTGAGGGCTTCAAATTGATCAGTAGATGAAACCCATACCTTCTTGGCTGCCTTGAAATCATTGAAGTTTTTCCCAAGATGTGAGGAAAACTCATATACCTTTACCTGATGGGACAACCCCATCCAAGACAGGTTCTTACTTTATCCTATGAGTTCTCCAGGTGTCTCAAGAGAAGAAACAGAGTAAGATCTAGAACCATGATGGCCTCATGATGGTTATTCTCTTTATAGGGTGTTTAAGCTGGCATTACTATGTAACTATGCCAATGCCAGCCTCCACCTTCACGATTGCAGTGGGATGCTGGACAGAAGTGAAGCCTGAGGCAGATTCACCAAGTGATCTGGAGGCAGAGAGATCCTTGCCACCTTCTGAGACTGACTTCAGGTTTGTATCTGGGGACTTGCTGAAAAGCAAGCACTTGAGAGAGTGGTATGATGCATTTCTTCCAAGCTCTGGGAATGTGAGTCATCCATGCTAAGAAACTAAACCATAAAAGGATTAATCAAAGCAGGAAAAGGCCTACTGAGAAGGAAAGAGTTCGGAGACAGAAATGTGGCCATGTTATTTGTGCAGAAGGAGGAGGAAATAAGTATATGTGTGATTCTCTGTCAAGTTAAATGAAAAGAACCTTTATATGCAATACTTTTCTTTCTTCCATACCTTTATCTTTGTTTTTAGTGTTTAGCTGGTAAAATATATAACTTAGTAAAAAGAAGGCACTTTTTGATGGATTTGTTGAACACTGGGCCATTTTAGGTTCCAGTGACTGCTGTTAGTGTATTATAAGGAACACTTCATAGGCCTCTTTAGGAATATAAGATACAAAGAAGTTGCCATTTGGTTAAGGAAATCCCACCGAATTAAGGCCTTGTTAACTTTGGTAATTGTTTCTTTTTTTTTTCTAGAACGAATAAGAGAAATCAGTTTGAGGAAATTGAAAATTAGTATAAGCCATTGGATATTCCCTTGTTACCTCCCCAGATTTTCTTGTTTCTAACCTTGAGAGGTAGAGACAGAAACAGAGACAGAGAGAGGACACTGTACAGAAGGAGTACAGAAGTATGCATCTTGCTTCATTCCTAGAACTTTTATCTCTAGCTCAGTTAAATCATTTTTCCCTCTTACAGGAAGTCACTACATAACATCTGGTGGAGGCAGTCCAGATCCATGGTATAAATGATTAGTTCATTGTTGAACACCAACTAGTACAACCTCTTAGGACAAGTTCCTCTTATATTTGATTTTATTTTGCCACGTCCTTAGTATATTTGCCATATCATTAGGACATAAAGCCGTATTCATTCTCTTCTGTCTTACTTCCCACATTTTGCTTTTTCGGCAGAAAGGAGCATGTGTGCGCACATGCATGTGTCCTTTTGAAAAAAAGAGAAAATTGCAGACAGAAATGGCATATGCTCCTTTATATGGGAACATTGAATTACACGTGAGACCCTCTAATGCTCTTTTCTTCTGCATTAGGACCACAGAGAAGGCTCCATTTTGTGATTATGGGTAGCCTGAATTTCTGAGTGAGGAACATAAGTGCACTTAGCAAGTCATGTGAATCCATAGTAGACTTGATATGAGTGAGACATAAACCTCCTTGTGGTGAGTCATTCAAAGTTGGGTTGTTTGTTATTGCAGCATATCCTAGCCAAAATTATATATACTGACTAATAATAACTGTATGCACACATGCCTAACCCCTTAGAGAGGTGATTGTGAGTTTTACCAGAGAGTTCAAAAATAATAAAAAAAATAAGCTGGGAGCTAAAGTGTCTCATGTCTATAATCTTAGGTACTTATGAGGCTGAGACCCAAGTATCATCGTTTGAAGCTAGCCCAGGCAGACGAATTCATTAGACTCTTATCTCCAATTAACCAGCAAAAAGTCAGAACTAGAGGCATGGATCTAGTGTTAGAGTATCATCAATGGGCAAAAAAAAAAAAAAAAAACTGAGCAAAAATGCAAGACCCTGAGTTCAAGCCCCACTACCCGTACAAACAAAACAGAAGAATTTCCTAAGATACCATTTGAGCCACCCCCCTTCCAGATACTCTCTTGTCATGGTTGAGTCAATGATTTTGACTAGAGTAGGTCATCAGAAAACAAAATTTAAGAGCCTTTGAGTTTGAGGATGCCATTATAAAGATGGCATCCAACCAGTAAATGGTTGGATAGCACCTTTGGGGTAAAGGCTACAATTTTTTTTTTTGTAAAATGAAGACTTTTTCATGAATTTTCAAATTCTTCATGGTGAAGTAGTATTTTTGTTAACTTGTGGATTATTAAGGATCTATGCTGCTTACCAAACAGTTATTTTCCCCTTCTATTCTTGTTCTCAAGAGATTCAGGACAGGGTCTGAACAGCCACATTTTCTTTGTGTTCTCTCAGCCCAAAGCAACTGGAATGGCTTTTCATTTGTCTTGTGTTTGATTATTTTGAATAGAGGCAGACATGGTTACATCAAATGAGGACTTTGAGAGGATATATGCCCAGGATTTCTGTTGGGGTTTTGGAGAAAGGGTAATGCTATTCCTCTCTTGTCTCCTTATATTCAGAACCAGCTGAAAGAAGAAAAGACAGAAAAATAAGTTTGATTATTAACAAAAGCTTGTACTGAGGGAATGCCCCATTGCATGTTCTAAATGGGTTTTCTAATATTTCATTTCCACAGTAGACCAATTTCCCCACTTAGTTACTACGAACCCATCTAAACTGGCTGGCTGCTAGCCTCCCTAGCACAAATGTTCAGCCTAACACAGGACAAAGGGCAGGCCCCAAAGGATCCAATGTGTGTGCAAATAGGTCCAAAGAAACTATTCCAGAGTGCTAAACAATGAGGGAAGCTAGGGGAGAGGTCGAGTATGCCTTTCCAAGGAAGTGCATTTTTGTAGAATTATAGAACCTGCAGAATAGGCTCCTTTATTGTTCCCTTCCATGTCTGACTTATGGCTTTTCTTCATTTACAACATACTTACTTGTCCATCAGAAACGTACTGCTGAAAAAATAATAATTTAGCTGGGCGCCAGTGGCTCATGCCTGTAATCTTACTTACTCAGGAGACTGAGATCTGAGGATCATGGTTCAAAGCCAGCCTGGGCAGGAAAGTCCATGAGACTCCTATGTTCAATTAACCACCAGAAAACCGGAAGTGGCACTATGGCTCAAGTGGTAGAGTGCTAGCCTTGAGCTGAAGAGCTGAGGGACAGTACCCAGGCCCAGAGTTCAAGCCCCACAACCAACAAAATAATAATAATAATTTATATTTGCTTAATCCCGGTGTGGTTTCATGTTTCATATGTGTCATCTTTAGCTGTCAGAAAGTGTTTCTCTGTTTTTATCCACAAAATCTCTGACTCGATGCTAGTTTGACAACAGAGGTGCTCTGAAGTGCCAATCGCCATAGTGTTTTTACTTATGTTCACATCTGGTCCCCCCTTGCTTTTCCACCCCCTTCCTACTTGAAACCTTCCTAGTTCAATTCATGTAAATCTAACTTTTATAGGGGCCTTATATACTACAGGCTTTCAGTTGCCTAAAGTACTCATCTGGGTTCCAGAAATTTGGCCAAAGGATTGGTCAGTATTCATGTGGGCTAAATTATAAGACATTCCTTCTCCAGTGCCAGTTTCACACATGGTCTAGTCCACTCTGAGTGAGCATTTTAGTAAATGCATTAGCTATAAGGCACTCAGATAAACGATCCAAAGCTTATTAATATATTCAGCCTCAGTCATGGGGAGATCTTCTCAAGGCCTTTTTTGGGGGCTATACAGCATCATCATGACATGGAAACTTGGAGAAAGTCCAGAGGGAACCAGCAAAAATGATCAAAGGCGCAGAAAATGAGCATTGTGAAAAAGGCAAAAGGCTTTAATCTTATTTATTCTAAAAAGAAGACTTGATGGGAGAAGGGGTTATCTTTAGAGTTGTAAAGACTAGCAAAATTGCTAGAAAAGGAAAAGACTTTGAGTTGATGATAGATGTGGAAGACTTACTTGTTTTTTTGTTTATTATTTACTAGTGCTGGGGTTTGAACTCAGGGTCTCTTACCTCTTCACAGACAAGACCATTGGACAATGAGTTGGCTTGTGTAACAAATTGTGGTAGAGTCTTAGCACAAGAAGAAACCTTAAAAACTATTTTAGTTTTGCTTTACTTATTTCTAATTATAGTATAATTGACATACATCCAATGTGCAGGCCTTAAGTATTTGGCTTAAATTTTTGTGACCATTGTATACATCCTAAACCAGACAATATTTTGTCACTCCAGGAATTTCCCTTCTACGTCTTTCAAGTCAATCCCTTCCCTCTCTGGGAAGCCACTTTGGTGAGACTGTGGGAGACAAGAAGAAAAACAGGTCCTAGATACTGAGTTACATGGCTCTGTTCATAGTCTGAGGACAGCCATGGAAGCCCAAGCTTTCGAGTCCCCATTTAGGGGACCCACAGGTGGGCTTCTCTCAACAAATTTCTTTTTTTTTTTTGGGTCCGGGTAGTGGGGCCTGAACTCTGGGTCTGGGCGCTGTCCCTCAGCTCTTCAGCTCAAGGCTAGCGCTCTACCATTTGAGCCACAGCACCACTTCCAGCTCTTTTTTTCTGCTTATATGGTGCTGAGGAATTGAACCCAGGGCCTCAGGCATGCAAGGCAAGCGCTCTACCACTGAGCCACCATCCCAGCCCATTCTCTCAACAAATTTCTATGTGTCTCTTGCCCATAGCTTGATTGCCTTTAAAGTCTTGTCCCTTCTCTTACACTTTGATTATGGAAAAGTAGTGCTAATTTCCATAATTGGCATCATCTTCATTTGGTAAGATGTGCCATACATGTCCAGAAATAATCTAATTCACCTTTCCTTCTAAACAAATGGTAAGCATGTCTTTTCTCCTGAACAGATGGGTTGGGGGACGAGAGAGAGGGGTGTGTGTGTGTGTGTGTGTGTGTGTGTGCCTTTGGTGTTCTTGTTTGTAACAAGTAAACTTGCTTCCTGATAATAGCCTATGTGTTTCTAAATGGAATGCCTTTTTACAGTATGGCTGCACTTTGTCCACATGCCTGCATACCTCTGGCATCTCTATTCATTTTTTTGTTGTTGTTGTTGGTCATGGGGCTTGAACTCTGGGCCTGGACACTGTCCCTCAGCTCTTCAGCTCAAGACAAGCACTCTACCGCTTGAGCCACAGCGCCACTTCAAGTTTTCTGGTGGTTTATTGGAGATAAGAGTCTCACGGACTTTCCTGCCCAGACTGGCTTTGAACCGTGATCCTCAGATTTCAGCCTCCTAAGTAGCTAGGGTTACAGGCGTGAGCCACTGGCGCCCAGAGGCATCTCTAGTCTTTAACATCCTCTGAAAGCCTTGCAACAGACTATATAGGTGCTTAAATTATAGTTGCACATTATGTTCCTGTGTGAACACATTAGAAAAAGCTACCAAGGTAGTGCCTTCACGGAGCAGCCCTTTCTACTTTAAGAAACACAAATAATGCACACATGTAATGAAATGTTTACCAGTAGGCACCTTTGTTCACTCCGCACCACAAAGCAAAATTACCAGTCTATAGATTTTGGTTGTGATTCAATTCTTCCTGTCACTTTATCCTGGCAGAAGTTTTTTATTTCCATCTATTTTTTTTTCTTTACCCTTCCAGCAATGAAGCATACTGAAACTTTGTTTCTTGAAGTACTCTAGTACAGGGTAAGGCTTATTTACATAGTCATGTGGATCTCCTGAGCACAGGCCTTGGACAGGTGGAAGAGTTTATAGATCTGAACAGGAACTGTCATTGCAGCCTGCTCTGTGCTAGAATAGACCAACATTTAAAGGTTCTTCAGTATTCGCTGTGAATCACATGAACACCTACAGTTAGAATTTTAATTTATAATTTAAAGTTAGAGGAGCTTTCCATTGTGTTTGAATAAAGGATATGTTCACAGGTGAAAAAATAGAGTTCCCTTTGATGTCTCTTTCTTTGGATAGATTGGTTCCCCTGAGGCCTGTGAGTCAGGTTCTAGGAATTCATTTTTCAGCTCCGCCTTTGCCTTTCAGGGAAAAACAGCAGTAATCAGATGTTGCTGGCTGGGCTCTGGTCTGTTTCCTTACAAGACTGACTTGGTTAAATTATATTTAAAGTAGATTGGAGAAAATATCACAGCAAACATGAAGCTCAGGTGCCAGTGGCTTAAACCTGTAATCCTTGCTACTCAGGAGGCTGAGACCTAGATGGCGAATTAATTAGAAGCCAGCTAAAGCAGGAAAGTCTGTGAGACTCCTAATCACCAATTAACCACCAAAAAGCTGAAGTGGAAATGTGGTCAGGGCAGTCTTGAATGAAAAAAGATAAGAGACAGTGTCCAGGCCCTAAGTTCGAGCCCCAGTACTTGCACAGACATACACAAAAATGCCTCTAGCCAAGCACCAGTGGCTCATACCTACAATTGTAACTACTCAGAAGGCCGAGATCTGGAGGATTGTGATTCAAAACTAGCCCAGTGAAGAAAAGTACATGAGACTTGATCCCCAAAATAACCAGCAAAAGGCCAGGCTGGCTGTATGGCAGAGTGCCAACCAATCCACCAAGCAGCGCAAGTTTGAGGCCTTTAGTTCAAACCTCACTACTGTTGGGGGTGGGAGGGAAGCCTCTATAATCCTTTAAAAAAAAAAAAACCTAGATAACTTTTCAGTAAAATACTTTGACTTCTTTGGAAAAGTTTGTGCCTATAGGTTTGTTTTGTTTATTGTAACTCATACCAAGTATTTCACTCTAAAAAAAAATTCCAGAATAGGGTCTTTTTTTGGTTTTATTTTTTAAAAATTTTTTGGGTCAGTTGTGGGGCTTGAAATCTGGGCCTGGGTGCTGTCCCTCAGCTCTTCAGCTCAAGGCTAGCACTCTACCACTTGAGCCACAGCGCCACTTCCAGTTTTCTGGTGGTTTATTGGAGATAAGAGTCTCACAGACCTTCCTGCCCAGGCTGGCTTTGAACCATGATCCTCAGATCTGAGTAGCTAAGATTACAGGCATGAACCACCAGCGCCTGGCTCAGAATAGGGTCTTTAATTTGCTGTTCCATTTTCCTTTCTGAATTATCAATTGTCCTTTACTTGGAGAAGATTTTCCATGGTGATATTTAAGAGCACATTACAGAGAGCAGAAATTGCTTTTAGTTGGATACAAAGTAGTTTTATTGTTTTAAGTCTTGGGTCTTCCCTGCCCCTACCTAGTTTATCTAAAACAAGATTGTATTTCTTTCACAGCTTAGATTGGACTTACTCAGCTTCAATATGTATTTTGATCAGTTCATAATTTTTCACTGCTATCAGAAACAGAGATGCCAAAGATTCTTATCAGCATATCTGAACCACTGTCTCCTAAAAGTTATCTATGTCTGTAGGAGTTCCTTACTGCACTACGAGAAGAATAAACATGATTTCACATTAAATAAATCTGTTTTGTCCTCTATGTTTCCAGATACATTGATGTTTGCAGTCACATGGAATACCCCTGCCGCTTCCAGTGTGCCTCTGCCATCACCCAGGAGATCATTCCTCATCGAGTCTTTGCACCAGTATGCCTCAAGGATGCCTGCCAAGAGACCCTACTACCACTGATCCCACTTTGTCTCTCAGCTGCACATTCTGTCCTAGGAACACATCCTTTCTCCAGGCTGGATATACTTATCGTCCCTGCCAACTTTCCAAGTCTGGGGATGGCCAGGTATGTTCTTCTGTTGTGACATTTAAGTACATGCTTTAGAAATTCTTGGAGTATTTCTTGTACTGCTTGAGCTCTGTGAGAACTGGAATTTGATTAGAATAGAAAGGCCTTGGTAAGTCTTGGACACTTACTGCTGCCTTTAGTGACAGTTTTTGAGCAGATTCTATTGAATGTGAGCCTATAGGTGCCATGGGTTCAGTCTAAGTTGCTTTGAAAACGAAAAGCTCATGTTGTGGCTGGAATTAAGAACACATTGAGCTCCCAGAGTGATGTATGTTGGGTCATGGCTGATCAGTGGCTGTTAGCTTAGTGATGAGAGCATAATGTTAATGAGTCCAAGGTCATAGCATCAGACTTTGGGCATAGTAACATGACCTGGTCCCAAGGCCACAAACTGCTCAACTAATCCTGACCAGCTGTCTCATCTATTCTCACCACTGGTCACAAGGCAATGACTTGAGAGCCTCTGTATGAGAGAGACTGGCTGGATCGGTGTAAATCCATCCTCACTGCTAGAAAAACAGCTAAAAGCAGATGGCTTACACCGCGTTCTTGTTGGGAATTACTTGTCTTGCTATATACTACTTTTTAATACAGTGAATGCCTTCTTATTGTGTCTTGGTTTAGTTCTTACAGAAAATCAAGACATGCAAGTTGAACGCTTCCCTGTGTATTGTTTTTAGTTAAAACCCCTTCACGAACATTATTATTCATTCAGTAGAGGCTAGTTCCACTGAGAAAAGATAAAGTACTCAGTTTTCTTTGGTTATATTTCTATTTTCAAATCTTAATCATTAACAGTGAATATGCTTGACTAAGGATGGGAAAAATAAGCTCATCAAAACATTCAACTTTAAGTTTTTCCCTATTAGTCAAGGAAATTCCTGGTGCCAATTAATTTCCATGCTTTTGAACAGCTGTCATTTGTGGTGTTTTCTCTGAAAACTGCACACATTCTTAGTAAAACTCATGAGTTAAAAAGAACTGACCAGAACATTTGCTTTTGATCTTTACTACATACACACACTTTTTAAAAGCTGGCTGGCTTGCCTTAATCTTTGAGGAGGTCTGAGAAAGTCATTTAGACTGATTTTTATCCTATATTTATAAAGAAAATGGGAATGTAGAAACTAGGATAATTACATATATTTGGTTACATACATCTTATAATTGTCTTTGGTGTCTATATATAGGATTTGTCTTAACAAGGGGGCTTCTTTGGTTCCTTTGAAGAGTCTCCTGGACTTAATTTAAGCAGTTATTGGTGAAGAAAGGGTTGTTCATTAAATGTTTCTCATTTGTATACAGTTTTGAGGGGAGTTTTTAGCACTTTATGAGAGAGCTGTAGTCTTTCAGAGCATGTTTGCTAACAGCTCCACATTCTGGCCTGAGGGAACCAAAAGCATAGTATTTTTTGTACACAGAACCTGATTTTCTATAGCTCCTTCCTGACATAAGTCTGCCTAAACCAGAATTTGATGACCTCCAGGCCATTCTATAAAGCTTCTTTTTTCAAGTGTACATGTCCAAGCAGGTAGGCTGTATGTCTGCTGCCTTTTGAGATATTTAAAGTGATTTAAATGTACTTAACTCTATATTTTTAAAGTAGTAAGCCTAAGTACCTAAAAGCCAAATGGTACTGGGCACAAATGTCAAAAAACATGGGATTGTGATAATAACATACCAGCAACAAGACTGCGATTATGCTTAAAAACCAGGAGAGGTGTACATTTAAAAATATGTGGTTGCTTGTCAAATGTCTCCCCACACACAGACACACACACACACACACACACACTCCCTTTTTTAAAACTGTGGAAATAAAATGTGCCCTGGTCTAGATGTTTTCCTGAACTTCATTACTGTTCTCTGGATTTGAACTGTGGAAGAGGTATTATGGTATCTTCCACTGCCAGTTAGAGTCGGGAAGTGGGGGAAGGGGTGTTCTGTTTTTCCAAACTCTGACTTAAATTGATCCCACTTGCTTGGCTTGACTCTCTTGGGATCCCAACACCTTGAGCCACATGCAGCTGAGTGGGGTTTATGACTCAGCTGGCTATGAGGGCCCTGCTGCTTTATTTATGGTTACAGCTTTGCTTGAGGTTCTAGTGAGCAAAAGCTAGAACAAAATGACAGTCCCGTAGATCAACTCTTAACAGGAAGAGAAACTCCCAAACTAGGGGGAGCCCTCCAAAAAGATCCCCTCCCACTGAAACTCGTCTTTGCTTTGTTAGTTATAATATGCTGAGAGATGAAAGGATTTCTTGGCAAACTTATTCTTTCCCAAGCCCAGGCTTTATAAACATGAATGCAAGATCATTAAACTCCATACCTTTGGACTTCACTAGTGATTAGGTCTTAATTATAATGAATACCATTTTATATCATTTTCATATTTTCTTTTGGCAAATAACATTCAACATTCCTACATGAACTAAAATGTGCAAATCATTATTAACTCATTAAAGGATTTAAAAAATTTCAGATAATATCCATAATGACTTCACTATTTGTTAAATATTATGTGTCATACTTTGTATGAGCATACTTAAAACTCCGCTATTTTGATTCTGTTTTTCGAGCCTAATATGTTATTTCAGCAAAGGAGGAGAAAAAACACATTGTATAACTTGAATGTATGATGATGACAAATCAATTTATAAGAAGGTAAGTTATATACAATGTTTTAGAATTTGGGCTGGTTTTCAGGTATAGCAGTAATAGAATTACTTATCTGTGCTGAATTATGTGATCTTTGTTACCTTTTTTTTTATTTTTCTTTTGTGCTGGTCCTGGAGCTTGAACTCAGAGCCTAGGAACTGTCTCTGAGCTACCATTCTACCACTTGAGCCATAGCTTCACTTCCAGCTTTTTTCTCTTTGTTTCTTCCTTCCTTCCTTTCTTCAGTTTTCTCTTTTCCTTTCTTTCTCTGATAAGAGTCTCTTTTCTTTCGTTTCCTTTTCTTCCAGAATAAGAGTCTCCAACCCTTTCCTGCCTGGGCTGGCTTTGAATTATGATTCTCAGATCTCAGCCTCCTGAGTTCTTAAGATACAGACGTGAGCCACTGGCTACCTGGCATCTTTGTTACTTTCTAATTTGACAAAAGTCATTACTGATTGACCTCCATCTCCACTGATAACCCTTTTCATTCTATTCTGAATCTTAGAAAAATGATTAATTTGCCTTAAAATATTGATTTTTTCCATTCCCATACTTTTCTCATTTGGTATGTATGGGCTGTTTTCATTTTGTTTTGTTTTTGCGTTCCGTGAAGACTGAATCTGTTTTATCAGGATCTGAAAAGTAAATGTTTCTTGGACTGAGAATGATAATGCCTATATGAAGACATGAATGCAGCTCTCTTCCTGTTGTTATAATTAATAGTCTGTCATTTTTAATGTGACCTGTTAAAGTTCCAGTGTCTCAGGTAAAGTTTGAGTAGCAAACTAATATTGAAAAATAGCTGAAAGGAACTCATCGTCACGTTTACTCTTTGTTATAACAGCAATAATGTTAATGGAATAATATCCTGGAACCAGATTTATGACAGTTGCTTAAAAATTAGCACCTCAGTCTTACTCTGTATGTGTTTATAATAAACGCTTTGCTTCACCATTTATCTTTCAGCAGTTCACAATTACATGTCACGAGGCATAATTAGGTTGGCAGAACTACCTTGCTGACATCCAAATACGCATGTTCTCCTTAGTTTCTTGTTTTTGAATTACAACAATCTCCTGCAAATGATTTCAGAGTGGTGGTTTTCTGTTTAATTCACAGGGGGAAAAAGCCCTATAACCCTGATTTCCAGCTTGATCCTTCATATGATCTTTGCCCTTGATCCTACTGGGGAAATTGTGTGTTGGGGGGGAGAAGGGAATGGCAGCAGGGTGGTTAATGGTAGGCAACAAATCCTGTTTTGACCTCTTTTCCACTGGTTCTGTACCAGCCTGACTTGCTCTAATATTAGTTCACTTTAGATTTATTGATTCAATTATTCAATCTTACAATGTATCTCCTCCTCTTCCTCCTCCTCCACACCTCCTCCTCCTCCTCCTCTTTTTCCTCCTCCTCCTCCTTCTTGTACTTTTTTGAGACAAACTCTGAGCCCCACCCTTAGCTTGCTTGATTGTATAGAGTCCTACCACTTGAAACACACCTCTAGGCCTGCTTTTTACTGGTTATTTTGGAGACCAGTTCTCATGGACTTTTCTGCCAAAACTGGTCTTGAACCTCCATTCTCTGGATTTTAGCCTCCTAAATAGTTGGGATTATAGGCATGAACAACCAGTACCCAGCTTTACTCTCACAATAAATTTTTATCAAGCACATATTATCAGGTATCACTTAAGATGTTGAGGCAATAAAAGTGAACCAGCAAGATGAGGTTTCTGTCTTCATGCAATAGACTTTCTAGTCAGGGGAGAAAACAACACACACACACACACACACACACACACATACTTAAGATGGTGTTGTGAAGAAAATAAGACCAAATAAATGACAAATCAGTACTATAGCTCGGGTGGAGTTGGGTCATCAGAGCTAACCTACACTTCTGTGTGAGAAAGAGAAGAGAGAAAGATGGTAGGAAATGGCAAAGAGAGATTTGAGTCCAAGCTGCTCACTACAGTCAGTAAGGGGCTGTGGGTAAGAGCCAGGGAAGTCTAGTTTTGTCTTAGTTTTCTTGGGATTATAGTTATCACACTGTCTCATGACCCAGTAGTTAAAATTGATTGGCTTACCAACTGCTATCCTTTACCAGAATTCTCCATTGCTGGAACTATCAAAACACTTGGCTCCCAGACTAGCAACTCTCCTTTTGTAGAGAAGAGAGAAGTTTCAAATCACTCTTTTTCTCCCTTATGGATTCTGATTGAGTCTTTGTAGGCTATTTTGATACAATGGGTCATAAAGAGGGAAGCTGTGTTTGTGCATTTGCTCATCCTAGGTTTAAAGTTTAAAATAATTTTGTAACCTCATCTTCATTGTTCACTCTTGTAGGCTCAACATCTTAAATACTACTTGGCAAAAAAAAATATTTTCTTTGTGGGAATATATTACAAGATTGAATAAATCCTACAGTCTTGGTTTGCTTTAAAACTAGTAGTGAACAAATGGCCAAAAGCAGTATTGATAAAATGAGCAAAAATAATAATTTAAATATGTTAAGCACACTTCATAGTGAACAAATACTATTAAGTCCTTTATTACACATAGCTTATTCTTAAGAGATTTGATTGTGCAATAAGAGATTTCTGAATGCTTGTACTGGTTCCTGACTGCTGTATGCACAATTTTCTTAAGTACTTCAATTGCAAATAAAATGGTGTGCATGTACATGCCTGAGAATGAATGTAACCAGCTTTCCCCTCCACGTTCTCCTCCTGGGGTTAGACAGGGTGTTGTCCTGTTTATTCTTATCTCCCAGCCAATGTGTAATAGAATAAGCAAAACATAACATGCTGGTACAAAGGGCCTGTTGTTTTCAGCCTTCTAATTGTGCTCTTTGCTGCTCGGGAAGGAAGCAGTCATAAATTTCTGTCATTATCTTAAGTAGCAAGGTTTCACAGCTTTGGAAAAATTTCTCTGCTTGTTCTTTGTTAGTTTCTACTTGAATTTCTTATCCCTAAAACCCAAACCGCCATACTTTCAAACAATCCTTTTTTTATTTCAGGGAGTATGACCCTCCGATTTCCAGGCAAGATGCAACCACAGTGATCCTTTCACTCAATATTCAGATTGTGAGTCTTAAATAAGTGTCCCTTTACCTCACCATGGCTGCCAACTCTCCCAACACTTCTACACATGTATTTGGGGGATAGTTTGTATGTGGATGTTATTTTTGTTAGTTTTGCAAATTTTAGTAAGTTGTCATGTCTTTCTGCATGAATTGTTTTTAAATATGACTTATTTATGACTTATTCCTTATTAGTATTATTAAGATGATGTACAGAGGGGTTACCATTCTTAAGTCAGGTGATGAGTATAGTTCTTTCTGGATGATGTCACCCCTTCTTTCGCTTTGCCTCAGTTTCTCCCTCCCATCCCTGCCCACAAGTTATACAGTTCATTTTCCACATAGTACATGAACTGTTTTCAAAAAATTCTTAAATGGGCACTTCTTCCTTTCCTCCCTCCCTTCCTTCCTTCCTTCCTTCCTTCCTTCCTTCCTTCCTTCCTTCCTTCCTTCCTTCCTTCCTTCCTTCCTTCCTTCCTTCCCCCTTCAGACTCTCCCTCCCCCCTTTTCCTTTTCCTTCTTCCTTTATTCTTTTTGTCTCTTTGTTTCTCTCTCTCATCAGTAATAAGGTTTGAACTCAGGGCCTTTTATTGTTAGACAAGAACTTTTACCACTTATCCTATACCCCTAGTTGATCTTTACCCAGTTTTCATGTATAACTTTCTCTGCTCTTTTAAACAGGTGGGTATGAATGATAACAAACTGCTCATACCATCCCCCCTTTTTTATCTCCTGTAAATTTTAACTGTATTTTTTTTGTCTTTTCTTTTTTGGTACTGGGGATCGAACCCAGGACGTTGTGCTTGCTAGGCAAGCGCTTTGCCACTGAGCTACATCCCAGCCCTCCTGTAAATTTTAATCCATTGTTATCTGGCAACCTTGCCGTTGCTGTAGAGATGAACAAACAGAATGAGTCTGTGAGTAATATGGCACATACCAGGTGATTTATACCACCTAGGACACATCTTTCTTTCTACTTTTATGTTCTACTCCTCCATTTTGTTGTTTATTTCTATTTCCCTTCTTGAGAATATTATAAACGTTATTACTTTCCTATCTTAAAGGCTTTCTCCTTTGAACATGTTCTGTCTAGTTCTTGCATTTTCTTTCCTGAAATGCTAAGATATTCACAAAGTGGTATTCTTATAGTACTCTTAAACCCTTTGGCTCTGATGATTTTGTTGGTCTGGACAATACCAGTTTTTATTAAGCCAGGTAGTTAGTAAGAATATGGGATTCAGAAATTGGCATGACTTACCTGAAACTGTTTCTGAGGCTATCTGTATTGGTTTCAGAGCCTTCCCATGGAAATCATAATGTCACTGTGATTGAAAATAATATTAATGATGAGCACTCACTAAGTGCTAGCTTCAAAGCACCCCTGGAGTCTGAGTATCAGGCAAATTCCTGGGTGACATGAGTGCTTTGGGGCCAGGCTCTCTCTTTTCTATAGTGTGACAGGCAGAGTAAACTTATAACTTTTGGCTTACCCAGCATTATCTTCTTGCCATCAAACATCTGTGTGTTTGTTAGATGCAGAAGTAGCATTTTATCATCATTATTCCTCCCTCTCTAGAAGGTTATGCTTAAGTGTTTTGTTTTCTTTGAACTGTTCTCTACACACATACGCTGAGGGCACCGCGGGGGCCATCCTTCAAGAGAAGTTGTCAGGCCTTTGAAAGGCCTTTCTGAAGCAATCATCCCTCTACCTACATTTGTAATCTCTTTTCTCTATTGATGTCATCATGGGCAACTAATCTTTTCCAGTCCTTGAGCCTGATGTGGCCAGTTGGCACTACCTTGCTATTTTTCCATTGCAAAGGAAAGGCCCCACTTTCCCACTTATTTTTTCACAGAACATCATTACTGAATACAACATACACTCCTTAGGAAGAAAAAGAGGCAGGGAAGTCAGGGCAGAAAAATACCTAAGTTGGAATATTCTTCATTTCACAAGCTCTCACTCTTAAACGACTTCACAGAATAAGCAAATACACTCAGCTTCTGGACTTTCTTATGTATATGTGTGAGCTATGTCTATATTTTCTTTATTCTGTTTGTGTGTGTGTGTGTGTGTGTGTGTGTGTGTGTGTGTGCAGGTATTAGGGTTTGAACTAAGGGTCCCACTCTCCTTGGGCTTTTTTGCTTGTGGCTGGTACTCTACACTTGAGCCATACCTCCAGTTCTGGCTTTTTGCTAGTTAATTGGGGATACAATTGTCACAGATTTGTCTGCCTTTGACTGGCTTCAAGCCTCAATCTTTAGATCTCAGCCTTCTGAGTAGCTAGGGTCATAGGCGTGAGCCACCCGCACCCCACTGTATGTGTTTCTTTAAACTCAGACTCCTTTTGATAACACCAGCCCCAGAAATAGTCCTTACACAAGCTCAGTGCATGAGCAGCTTTGCTGGGAGGGAACATTGCCTGTGTTGTAGGTTAGTTATGCTGCAGCTGGAACAGGAGGTTATCTGAGCCACAGAGGCCTGCTTACAGAAAGTGGGTGAAAAATTGATTTGTTACTTTATCTTACCTCTAAAATATAATTGACTGAGCATCTCAGTTACCTTTTCTTAAAAAGAAGTGTTCATCTAGTTATCCTAAAAGGTCACAGATGTGAGGAAAGATGCTTTTTTATTTTAAAAAATGGGTTATGTTCTTAAAAAATTGATTACCATGTGGAATTTGAAGGTACAAAGCCAAAATCCAACCCTGATTTACCCCTAAAGTTGAGCTCAGAATAGAGTGGAACATGTTCTATTTCTTGGTTAACTATGCACACTATTTATAGAAGTGATTCCTCAGAAAGTCTAGACATTGTTCCTAGAGGATAGAATGCCAAATCTTCAGTCATTGAATAAACCAGATCTGCCCTTCACCTTTCCAGTTAGCTTGTTAAAAATAACAACCTTCCTCCCACTCTTCTCACCATAAAATAGAAATCTTAAAATTTCATTCTAAAAGAGTGTAGATGACAGCTGAACTTCCCTGCCAAGACTTGGGAAGACAAGGAGGAAGGGCTGCTCTTTTGAGTCTAGTGATCCATGGTCGGGCCTTGGTGCCTTGGTGGCCACCTTGCTGAGTTGTTGGAAACTGTGACTGGCAGTTCCTAGCTGTAACTCCAAGAGAACACCCTGAGACTCTAAGGGTGGTGTTTTCCTTTAGGAATGAGTCAGCGGTAATTTCTGGGGTTTTTCATAATTGTGCAATTTCTGAATGTCCCATTGAAAACTGGCAATTGGGATGGGATGAATGAGCAAAGCCAAGAATTCATTCAGTAAACACATATCAATAGACAGGTGTGATACATACAGAAGCTGCTTTGGCCATAGGAAATTTGAGACCTTTAACTAAAATCTGAAGTGAGTTTCAAGGAAAATTAGTTGGGTGGAATGTTAATAATGTGGAGAAAAAGGACTGTGGGTCAAATAGCTTAGGAAATGAATGGATTAAACAAAAGTTTAAAAAGTTTTCTTTTTTTTTTTACTGGAGGGCTAATAGTAAATCCTTTAATATTCTATTATCTAATTTAATACCCTGTTATCTGTGCCTCTCAAAGACAAAGCCAGAATATTCCCTCAATTGTGTGTGGGCATAATCTTTTTTAGTGAGCATTTCATGAAACCATCATAATCTAAAACAAACCAAACCTGCCTCCTCAAATCACACTTTAGGAAACAATCACATTCAGAAATATCTGGAAAGGAGAATGATGGGAAAGGATGACACTGATCAAGATGAATTATATCCACTGGGTACCAGTAGCTCATGCCTGTAATCCTTGCTACTCAGGAGGCTGAGATCTGAGAGTTGAGGTTCAAACCTAGCTGGTTGACCACCAAAAATCCAGATATAGAAGTCTTGCTCAAGTGGTAGAGTGCCAACTGTGAGCAGAAAAGTTAAGGGACACACACACACACTCACACTCACATTCACACATACATTGTATCATAAAGTGGCATGTTGAATTAAAATCTCTATGTATAATTACTTAAAGATAATTTTAAAAGCAGAAAAGAAAAAAAGGAATATCTGGGAGCTCACTGTGTAGGTGGATGTGAAATTCCCTGTGTCACCCTCAGTGTCAGTGGTGATTGGGGCCTGGTTCTATCAGGCACTTTGCAAAGATGTTGCTTTTTAGTAGCAAGGAAGCTACCACAGCTATCCCCCTTCAGGGGATAACAGCTTAGTGCAGGAAGCCCCACCCCTTGTGATTACACCCTCACCCCACTTTTGGGGGGGGAGGGAGTTGGTTGTGGGTCTGTGTACTCACGCCCTGAATGCCCTCCTGTCCCTTAGTCTCTTTGTGTCCAAGGTGAGCACTCTGCCTGTTAAATCACAGCACCACTTCCAGTTTTCTGGCAGTTAATTGGAGAAAAGCGTATTACGGATTTTCCTGCTTGGGCAGGCTTTGAACCGAGACCCTCAGATTTCACCTGCATGGGTGGCTAGGATCACAGGTGTGAGCCACCAACGCCTAGCCACACCCCCTTTTTTTTTGAGCAATCACCTGCTCCATGCATCTTATTTATAAAGCTATATACATTTAAAATAGTATTACTATATTAGGTACATCATACAACATTACAGAAAAATTTAAAGGATGAGAATAAATAATTGTAGAAGTAAACTTTCTTATTTTCTCCTAGTGAATTGTTTCGTGCCCTGGGATTCTTACAACTGACTGGGTCACACCACAGAGATTGATTCATTGGGCATGGGGTAGGGGTCTTGGCATCTGGATATTAGCAGGTCCTCCCAGGTGAATCTGCTCAGTTATTAGAGTGGTAGGTGGGGGAATTTATAGGATATCCCTGCCAGATAAGGATCACCTGGGAAGCATCACGGACCCAATATCCTGCCAGCCTCTCTTGAGTGAGAATGTCAAGCCATGCTTATGGGGGTGAGAAAAGTTCTCTGTGGCTGCCCCTTTGACTGTTTGTTGTTTAGAAGGTAGCTGTGCTTCCCTGTCCTGGTTTTCTACTCTGGAAAAGGCCTGATTTAGAATAGCCTTCAGGGTATCTTAGAGCCCTAACATTCTTTAATTTAATTAGGGTTTATTATTATTATTATTCTGAACAGGGCTAAAGGTGATTCAATTTTGTTCAGCAGTTTAACTCACACATATATTTTCTTTTTGATGTCTGAGCTAGTTGGATCATGAGGCTGGGGTGTTCTTCTCCATCAACACCTAGGCATTAGTAGGCGTTTAAATTTTAGGCCCCCAAGCATGTGTCTCAGAAGGGGCCTCTTTATCTCTGGTTAATTGCAAAATAAATACATCTCAAGGGCAAGGACCCCTTTCATAATAACTGCCTCTGCTCTGTACCAGTGCAAAACAGCACTTGAAAATAAATACTGCATCACGAGCTGGTTACTTAGAGAAGGATTTCTTCCTAAAGGAAGCCCGACATTCAACTAACTTGTCTCCCTCTCTACCATCTCTTGTTTTTAGCCTCCAGATATCTCCATTTGCCTGCTAATAAATTGCACGTACATATGTTGAACAGTTGTTAGGCAGGTCTGCTGTTCAAACTATGCTTTGGTTTAAAACAAACAACAACAGAGAGGCCAGAAAGGGATGAAGACTTTTCAGTTGTGCTTGCAGGTGGT
The DNA here is from genome assembly GCF_000151885.1 of Dipodomys ordii. Lineage (NCBI taxonomy): Eukaryota > Metazoa > Chordata > Mammalia > Rodentia > Heteromyidae > Dipodomys > Dipodomys ordii. Next base: position 1,005,905 of record NW_012267417.1, read on the forward strand.
GGTGTTTTGACCTTGGTTGTCAGTTTTAAACAACCTGTCAAGCACCTTTGTCTCTGAGCACACCCCACTGGAAGATATTAAATCCTCTAAGCTTTATGTGTCCCAAGAAGCAGGCACCAGGTTCCTGGATTTTGTTTTCATTGATGGAGGGTTAATACATGCAAGACAGGATTTTACTGAGAAGGACCCATCAATGTTTTCTTTTAATTCTGATCTCTCTTCTCTTTTGTCCTCCCCTCCCCCCCCACCCCCCCGCCCCAAGAACTTTTCTTTTCCCCCTGTCTCCCATTTCCTTCATTCCCCTTGGTCCCACAATGCCCACCCCCCATCCGCCCCTTAAACCATTTTTCTATTTTGACTATCTCCTTTCAAGGAATCAGGAGGTTATAGACCCCAGAGCTCAGCTTGTGGGATAAAGGACTCAGGCCCCAGTCCCTAGGCCATTCCTACAATTGGATTCAGGAAGCTTACCTTGGCCCTGTGTCTGTTCTGGTAACACTTTTAAGTGTAGCCTCCCTAGAGGTAACATCTCTTCAGTCTAGGTGTTTTCTTAGGAGCCCTCTTTTGGTGGTTCTGGGTGATCTCTGTCGAATTGTCTTAAATTTGTCTTTTTTTGGTCATGGGGCTTGAACTCCTGGCCTGGGAGCTGTCCCTGAGCTTTTTCCACTCAAGGCTACTGCTCCACCACTTTGAGCCACAGTGCTACTCCAGTTTTCTGGTGGTTAATTGGTGGTAAGAGTCTCAGGGACTTTCTGCCCCACCTGGCTTTGAAATGCAGTCATCAGATCTCAGCCTCCTGAGTAGGTGGGATTACAGGTGTGAGCCACTGGCTCCAGGCAAATTTGTTATTTTGAACTTGATGTTTCTCCCTTGTTGTATGGAAGCCTTACATGCTTATGCCAGGAAGTTGGGGTGGAATGAGGAGAATGAATGGAAAAATGAAAGGAACTTACTGAATTCAACCTTGGGCCTACCAACACTTGGATAGTTTAAATTATTTGAGGATACAGATGGTGGTTCTTTAATCAGGGGATGCCTCTTCCTTAGCTTCCATGTTCAAGGTCTCTGTTGAGGGAAAGCTATACTGTGTTTTTAAAAGTGAGATGTAGGAGAGGGTGCTTGTTCCTAAGACCAAATGTCTAGCTTCTCATTCAGTAACACTTCCTCCAAAGTTGTAAAGATATAGCTTTAGACCTAGATATTTGCCTCTCCAGTGGGTGCAATCACTAGTAACTTGATCCAGTACTTCAGTAAGCTCACAGGGGTGTGTAACTGAGACAGCCTCAGCCTGGTCCCTTGGGTATCTTGCTGAGGTCTGACTTAGGACCTCAGAGGAAGATTAGTGCTTGTCAACCTGTTCTCCCCAGAGCCAGGGTCTTTCCCAGGCTGTGGCTTTTCATTCCACTGTCTCCCATCAAGGGATACAAACCACTTAGTGTTTGTACTCCTTTGCCCTAGGAGCACCTCTGCATTGGAGTCTTATGTAACTTTTGGCATAAGACCTGAAGAGGAGGCTGAGAAACATTTGGTATGAGAGTGGCTGGGCTCTCTTGTTTGTTGCTGCTGGGGGAAGCCTGGGCTCAGAGAATGTTGAAGCAGAAATAATGGAAAGAAGTGGCATTCACTTTTCTGGGCATTCCTGTGAATCTTTGAGTCTTTAATAAGATTTGTCTATGGTCTAAGCTGGTTGATCTGAATTTTTGTTGTTTGTATGCACAGTTCTGACTAATTTATTGGGGGCATTTCTTTTCCCTTTTTTTTACAGACAAAAGCATTTGTTAGATCTTAGTATTGGGAAAGGTACTCAGGGGCTTTAGGTAAACTAGATAATTCCTAGATCACTTCCCTCTGGCAATCTTCAGATCCTTTAATTATGATACGACCTTACTTTACAGCTTTTGGAATGTAGATAGTCTCTCATTTTGTAGCAGAGACTTAAGAGCTGCTTTTCCTAAAAACTATACTAACTTGAGCTTGCAAATGTCCAGTGGGTAACTAAAAGCAGGATTTAAAAAAAAAAAAAAGATGCCAGGTGCTAGTGGCTCCTAGCTACTCAGGAGGCTGAGATCTGAGGATTACAGTTCAAAACCAGCCCAGGCAGGAAAATCTTTGAGACTTTTTTTTATTTCCAATAAACCACTAGAAAACTGGAAGTGGCACTGTGGCTCAAGTGGTAGAGCATTAGCCTTGAGCTGAAGAGCTCAGGGATAGTGCCCAGGCCCAGAGTTCAAGCCCCACGACTGACAAAAATAACAAACAAACAAAACAACAACAACAACAACAAAACCTTGGAATGTATACCTCCATTGTATATCTGTCTCCTTTACTCAGAGTCAATTTCTGCTGCAGTCACATTGGTTTCCAGGAGCAACAGTTCTGATAGAAGTCAAATCTACCCCCCAGACAGTAATGACTTTCTTATCCTGACAAGACCCTGCCTGCCTGAGATAATCATCAACCAGATAACTATTTGACCAGAACTGATTAACTATGCACGCCTCCTTCTGTCCCTTCCTTGTATAATCGGACAGCTCATAGTGCCCCCAAAGACAGGCTCAGACTGTGGGACCCTTTTGTCCTGTGGTATCAGTATGGAGGCTATACTGATTAGAGTTCCTTTCCTGTTTTCACCATTACTTTTAGCATTTGGTTTTGAGTGAGTGGCAGGATCTGATTTGTTGGGACCCCAAGAATCAGGCCTCTAGCCTGGAACTCATGTAACAATTTGATCCTCACGAACAAATCCCAGGTCTTTCCATGGACCAGCTGTGAGGGCTTCTCCAGCATCTTTCAAGACTCTGTCCTTGGCTGGCTCTTGCCAGCTTGTTGCTAAGACTTGAAATCCCTGCTACTCAGAGATGTTTCTCTGCTCTGCTTCTGCCGCAGTTTTCCATTTGCAATCAGGCAGGATGTGCTGTTTGCTTAGCTTAGAAGTTTATCATGTGGGAATGATGAGTCCTAACAGGTGCTGACAGACTTATGGGGACCTGGGTTCTGAGGTGCAGGGCAAGTAGATCCTAATGATAGGGTTGTTTGCTTGAGCTGAGCAGTAAGACCACTCCTGGGTTGTGAGTTTATCAAGGGTAAGTTGCAGGCATCAAGTACATTTATATGGTGTACCTCATGGAACTCATTGTGAGATAATGGATAGAACCAAATTCAGGGTCAGAAGGCCATTGCTGATGCCACAACTGCTCTAAAACAACTATGTTTTTTGCAGCATTATTTACCATAAGCTAAGATATGGAACCTACCCAGATACCCCTTAGTAGATGAATGGATCAAGAAAATGTGATAGATATAATAGAATTCTATGCCTCCAAGAATGACATCTCCCCATTTGTTAGGAAATGGAAAGACTTGGAAAAAATTGTATTAAGTGAAGTAAGCCAGGTCCAAAGAAACATAGGTCCCATGGTTTCCCTTATTTGCAATAGTATATATCTGGGACAAGCAGAAAAAGTCAAAAGCTATGTACATATGACCAGATAAAATGATGTTAAGTGAAATAAACCCCAAGATAGGGACACAAGTGGTTTTTTCTTTCTTGCTATTGTTCCTAACATATTTATAATGTACCATGTGATTTTTTTGTTTCTTTGTATGTTCCTCCTCCACGGTATCCCCCGTTTTCACTGTATTTGATGTTGGTGCCCTGCATCTTGTATATACACTTCTCTAATTTGGAGAGGGGAAGGGAAAAAACAAAATGCTTAAATAGGGATACAAGTTGACCAATTATAACAATGAGATGCATGAGATACTATGTTGAAAAACGAACTTTACAATTTAGGTGAGGGATATAGTTGTGGAGGTGGGAGGGAAGGGATGGTAGGGGAAAAACAAAGGAGGTAACAATGCTTGATAGGAAAGGTACTCATTACCTTGCTCATGTAACTGTAACCCCTGTGTACAGTATTTTTACAATAAAAAAAACGTATAAAAAGAAAACAAAACCCTGCTCAGTCTCTTGCTTGTAAACACCCCTGCTCATCTCTGGGATTCTTGTGCAGTATAGGTAGGATCATGTGTACAAGTCTGGTATGTATTAGGCCCGCAGTGAATAGTAGTTCTTTGCTCAAGTAGGTTTAGAGAAATTTGATCATTTAATGAGTCAAAACCCATAAGAGTTGTTACTTATTAGTGTGAATCACCAACTCTGTGGTCCTTACAAGCCCAGATGTCCACAAGTCTTTAAATTAATAGCTCCAGGGAGAAAATAAAAAGAGTGATGAATTAATGTGGTGGTAGGACAACGCAAAGATTTGTTGCAAAGAGTTGCTTAGTCCAGATTTTTCAGATCATGCAAAGATAATTTGTCAGTTCATTAAAGGTACACTTAAGGTAGCATGTACATTTTTTGGTAAATTTTCCTTCAAGATTGAAGCTTGAACTATAAAATAGTTTCAATATGCATATTAACTTTTCTTCTCCAGAAAAGAAAGGTAAAGAAACCAGTAAGCTAAAGCTATCAAATGTTTTTGAGTTCAGGTCAAAATTCACTTTTTAATTTTCTATATCTAATAACAAATAAATAAATTCAAACCTTGTACTTCATCTTCCAGGGATTTGGGAACTCAATGGGACTCTTGTTTCCAGCCTCCCTGGGAGAGGTGTTTCTGGTCCTACTAGTTAGACAAAGCTGTGTCCTTGACCTCTTTTCTTACCACTTTTGGATCAGAGATTGAGACCTGTCAGATCCTGAAGCAATGGTCTCTGGTCTGTTCTCAGTATTATTATCAGATCCACTATCTGACCTGTATTGGAAAGGGTGATGTGATGGAAACTTGTCAGAGAACACCCTGTCACTGAACTTGCCTCTTCTAAATGGATCTGGAGAGTCAGAAAGCCAGGATAAGCTCCTGTGGCCAGCAGCTGTGAGGTGTGGGGCTGCTGTTCTTCTTTTGAAAGTTAGTCCTACTGTAGCCTATCTTCACAACCAGCTCTGCAGAAGTATATGCAATGTTGTAAGTAGTCCTGCTGCTGCAGTGGTAGTGGTGGTTCCTCCTCCTCCTCCTCCTCCTCCTCCTCTTCTCCTTCTCCTTCCAACTCCTCCTTCTCCTCCTCTTCCTTTCTCCTTTCTTCTTGTAACTCTCTAGGCCAGAATAGGAATGTTTCAAGCATTGTTTTTCTTTTTCTTTTTGTGGGAGGAAGCTGGCAATGGGGTTTTGAACTCAGGGCCATGAGCTTTCTCAGTTTATTTGCTCAGCTGGAACTTTATATACCTCCAGCTTGACTTTTTCTTGCTGGCTATTATGGAGATGGTGTCTCTATAACTTTTTCCCCTGTGTTAGCTTCAAACTTTGGTCCTTCTTTTAGCCTCCTGAGTAGCTAGGATTGTAGGCATGAGCTACCAGTGCCCAGTTCAAGACATGTATGCAAAAGGAATTTTAATTTTGCACAGGGATCAACCTTAAAAGGATTGTGAAGTTTCTTTAGTGTATTTTTTCCTATTTTTGTTTCTCACCTTTGTTCCCATTCTTCCCATTCCTTAGTACTTTCATGAGGTTTTGTTTCTTCATGCAGATGCAAGCCAATAATAACTACATAGATTATTATCCTCCCTTTCCTTAGACAAAACAAGACATAACACATACCCCATTTTTCAGTGAGCTTTTGCCTCTTAGCATTATATTCTGATTTCTTGCTGATATCAGACTTTAAAGGGTATCCCTAACTTTTTTCCTTTAGCTCCATAGTGCTCTACTCTGTGATTAATTTCTGATCGATTTTCCAAATTACAGATCATGGAGTTTTCCCAGTATTTTTAACTTTTAACATACTTGCATGCAGTGAGAGTCTGATACATTTTAGTGTTAGTGAAATTGTTTTGTTTGGATAAATTTTAAAAGCAATCAAATTTCTACTTTTCAGTAGTTCAGAAATACTTGGAGAGATCCTCAATGTGATTTAGAAACAAAAGTCTCTCACCCCAATCCTACTGTGCTATTGTGAAGATCTTGCTTTTTTAGGTTATTATTCAAGACCTAATTAGTAAGCCACAGGAAGGCCTGTTGGTTCCTTTTCAGAAGTTTTGTATTGATCTTGTTCTGTAGATGTGTTGACAACTGTTCTATTCTCACTAACTTTGGAACTATAAAGAGAATCTTAAACACACACACACACACACACACACACACATACAAAACTGAAGGCATATATTTGACTTTTTATTGGGGGGGCAGGCATCTTGCACAGAGTGGCCTAGAACTCATAATTCTCCTGTTTCAACCTATATTTGACATTTAAAGATAACATTAAGAAATGCTATTTATTTTTCTGGTTAGGAGAACTACATATTACTTATAGGGCTGATTGTTTCAATTATTTGAAGGGCTCCCTAGTATTGAGTGAGATAGGTGGGGTTTGCACCTGCAGCTGATCTCTCTGATTCATAGGTGAGCAGAGGGTCCCTTAGAGTCAGATCAGAAAACCAACCACCAGGCTTACGAAACAGAGGGAGACTAGTCTTTAGCCACACTGAGGAAAAGATGAAGGGGAAGGCTAATGCTGTCTATTTGTTTTTAAATGGGGGCAGGTTGAGAAGACCAAGACTTTGATGAGCTTTAATCCTCAGACCTGGAAGGAAAGCCAAGTGTGATCTGAATATAAATGGAGTGAAATGTCAGAAAGGGAAGTGGAAAGTAATGGGTTTTGGAAACAACAAAATGTGTCTGAATTTCCAGGTTTCTCCAAGCATGCTCCATGAGGCTGAGCTGGCGCAGTTACTGAAACATTTTTAAAAGACTATTGAGCATCCATGTGTACTCCCTCTCTATGTAATTCTAGAGCATATCATCCCAAACTCAATTTTAAATAGTAGGCAGAACCTAAGCTGCCACACTATTTTGGTTTCACATTGGCCAGACTAATCTAATTTTTTTTTTCAGTGACATCAACGGGAGGCAAGCAATAGATGTGATTTATCTCAACCTTAATAAGGCATGACACTAAAGAACAAATTCAGAAAACATTTCTTACCAACATAGCGAATTATTCTTTTGTTTAATATATCTCTAAAGGGCAATCATTTTTGCAGCTGCAAAATTAGCATAAGCTGTAGGCCCCTATACTGTGTGTGCAAACACACACACAGACACACACACCGACACAAGCATTCAGCTTACTGACCTCCTTCATGGTTATTTGCTTTGGGCACACAGATAATATAGTGATCTCCACACAGGGTTGATAGAGTACTCCTTGACAAACAGGAGAAAACAGACTAAAGACCATCACAAAATTGCCCAGAGGCTCAGAAGGGGGTGCTGCTGGTCATTTATATAGACGGTTCTCTCTCTGCTGCAAGACCTTTTCACCCTTTTAAGGATGTGAAGATCTAGTTAGAAGCTGCAAACAGCAGCCGGAGGATCATTTTTGTTATTCTGTTATCAAATGGCTGCCTAAATCAATATGGAATAGAGATGTGCTTGTCTGATATCTAGAACCAAGGGAATGATTCTTCCTAAAGAGAAAACTATAGGGAAGTCCGTTTTTAATGGCTTTCCTCACTCCTTTTCCTCACAGCCTAATTCCAACAGCAGAAAAGTTGATTACCTTCTACTTATGGTCTTTCTTACTAACCCAGCTTTTTCTTTTCTGGCATAGATATCCGTAACAGTTTTTGGTTCCTTTTTCTATAACTTCCATTTTCTTATCCTGTGGTCATTTCAGCAGGTTTCTGCCGCATCATTTTCTAATTATATTTAGTGCTTTAAGATGAGACACCCAAAAGCAGATGACAAACTGGAAAGGTGTTTCCATAGGAAGCATTATTAAGCTCTTAACTCTTTGCCTAGCATTGTGCTGATTTCATTTCATGTATCAATCTATTAAAGCCTCACAAACTATCAGTTGAGGAAACTTAAAAGAGTAATTCTGAATATTGCCATTCCCTATATGACACAGCAGAAACCTTATCCAGGTTGTTTCTGACTGTGGTGCCAGCAGTCTGAACCACTTGTTGCTGGTACCATGATCTCATTCACTTATCCTCCGGTCATACATTTAATGCTTACAACTGTACTGGGCAGCTAACATGCTTTCCATTCAACGATTATTATTGTACACTCTTTTACTACTTTATAAACACCATAGACTGATCTGCATGTGTTCCTAGAAAGTCATTGTATTGAACCACAGTTCCAAATTCTCTGAGTTTCATTGAATTGTATCTAATAAAGTGCTTCAAAAGGGTGTTCATCTCTCCTGGCTTAATTCTCTGGAAGGTCTAATGAGGTCCCTTAATTGATTAATCTCAGGGGGATTTGCCCTTTGCAATGTCATCTCCCCCAAGATACCCTCAGCTCTTCCCAGATTTCTAAGCAAGATTGAATGGAAGGAGCTATAAAGTGAGCAGCTTGTTGGCTGTTACAGGCTATGAATTATTGCCAAAAGACTTGAGTAGAATTTTACCATAATTTCAGTAGTACAGAAATCTAACAAGAATAGTATCATCTATAAAAGAAACTCACAAGACATTTCGTTCTATCAGAAAGAGTTCTCAACATATTCACTGATGTAAGATGAAACTCTTAGTGTTTATTGAATGAGAAAATGCTTGTAGAAATAGGTAGTTATCAATGGTAATGAAAGTTACTTTACTTTTTGTTTTTTTCTTTTTGTCTGTCATGTGGCTAGAACTCTGGTCCTGGGCACTGTCCCTGAGCTCTTTTTTTTTTTTTTTTT
>NW_012267417.1:1015022-1023253 GCF_000151885.1 Dipodomys ordii
CATATACTAGATATTGCAAATAAGGGAAACCATGGGACCTATGTTTCTTTGGGCCTGGCTTACTTCACTTAATATAATTTTTTCCAAGTTGTTCCATTTCCTAACAAATGGGGCAATGTCATTCTTTCTGATGGAGGCATAGAATTCCATTATATGTCCCTGAGCTCTTTAGCTCAAGGCTACTGCTCTACCCCGTGAGCCACAGAGCCACTTCCAGTTACTTTGCATTTTACCAAGGGCATCTACTGTATTTTCCTGTCTAGTAGATGGATGCCAGTTTAACCAGAGGAAGGTAAGACCAGGATCATAGTTGTAGCTATCCTCAAAATTAAAATAAAAATAAAAAAACACCCTCCTTATTTTTTAGGAATTTACAAAATAAAATCAGGGAAGCCAACACAAGCAGAAAGGTCGCTGTGAGATTCTTTTTCAAATTCTTGGTCTGGGTGCAGTCCCTTAGCTTTTTCCCTTAAGGCTACCACTTGAGCCATCAAACCACTTCTGGTTTTCTGGTGGTTTATTGGAGATAAGAGTTTCATGGACTTTACTGTCCTGGATGGCTCTGAATTGGAATCTTTAGATCTCAGCCTCCTGAGTAGCTAAGATTACAAGTGTAAGTCACCGGGGCCCTAATGGCTCCATGAGACTCATAGCTCTAATTAGCTACTCAAAAAACCAGAAATGGAGTTATGGCTCAAAGTGGTAAAATACTAGCTTTGAGCAAAAGATCTCAGGAACAGCACTCAGGCCCTGAGTTTAAGCCCAAGGATAGACAAAAAAAAAAAAAAAAAAACTAGTTTTTTCTATAGTTTTTGGTCACTTTTCTGTGGAATTTAGTTTCTCAAAGTTTTTCAGTTTCTCACCGTCTATTACTAAGGAAAAGTATATTTTCTTTCTTTCTTCTTCTTTTTAATTGCCAGTCCTGGGGCTATACTCGGGGCCAGGACACTGTCCCTGAGCCTGTTTTACTCAAGGTTAGCATTCTAACACAGCCACAGTGCCACTTACAGCTTTTTCTGCTTATTGTGGTACTGAAGAATGGAACCTAGGGATTCATGCATTCCAGGCAAGCACTCTAACACTAAGCCATATTTTCAGCCTTTTTCTTTATTTCTAACACTTTTATTATATTTATATATTGACCTAAGGAAAGCACACAATTTCCACATTATGGTATGCTTTATTCAAATACAGATAGGCTTATTTCTAATACAGATCAATTTATCTCTAATATGAAAATTAAAATGTTCCAAACTTCAAATGCCTTTGATTATTAATATGAGATTGTAAGTATAGAATTCCATAGCATACTAAAAATATTGTATGAAATTGCCTTTAGGTTATGTCTATGAAGAATATACAAAACGTAAATAAATTCATGTTTAGACTGTAAAAAAAAATCAGTGCTCTACAACCTCAAATCCCTAAAAAGAAAATTTCAAGTCTTTTTTCTTTCCTCCTTTTTTTTCCTTTCCTCTTTTCTTTCTTTCCTCCTTCCTTTCTTCCTTCCTTCCTTTCTTTTTTCTTCCTTTTTTCTTTCTCTTGCTTTCTCTTTCTTGCTTTCTCTCTCTTGCTGTCTTTCTCTTTTTCTTTTTTCTCTCTCTTTCTCTCATTCTGTTTTTGGTGTCCTGCTTGCTCTGTGACATCACACTACATCTGTTTAGATACCAAAGATTTCAAAATGAGGTTCAAATGGTCTCCTGAGAATCACTTGAGACTATAACTGTCATTATAAATACAGTTTGTTGTATACTATTCATGAACTCAGAGGTGTTTAGACCTACTACTTGAACATATTTCCACATTTTCAGGTGGAGTCAGAAAGGTGAACATTTTGCTTGAAAGGAGCACAGAATGTTTTGTTCTGGTGTGCTGTGCAGCTCAGTTAATCTGTAAACCATCGGAGGGTGTTGCTGAGAGTGATTTGCAGGAGGGTGGAGCCAGGATCTGATGGCCTAAGCAGGGAAATTTTGTGTTATTCGCAGAGCTGGAGAATGAAACTCTTGTGGCTTGAATTTTATGTCACTTTGAGGGAATTGTAGATATATTCTTTTACTTCAATGGAGGCGAAGAATTAAAAAGAGAAAGCTGCTGTTCTTTTATACTTCTTTTTCCTCTTTCAGTTTACTGTCTAGCTTTTTGCAGAAGCACTTTCAAGTCCTGAAAACACAACTGCTTCCCATTTGGTGAGCTTTTTGTTTTTTCTTTTCCATTTGGCAACAGCATTTTCCTGTGTTTTTAATGGCACCAAAATTAACATGGCTGTTTTTATTTAGCAGGAAAAACTTTTAAGCTTTATATTGTACACCCAGCAAAAGAATCTTTGATTTTGTCCTGGTGTTCCCCAAGACGTTCACATAGCTTTGGGAACAAGGCTTTTGAGCTCCCATTGTAAGACAGCAGGGAACAGCATGGCCCATTTTGGAGGAAGGAGAGAGAGAAGGGAAGAGGGAGGGGAATGGACCCTCATCCACCCTGTTACTTTTTTTTTTTTTTTTGCGTGTCAGTTGTGGGGCTTGAACTCTGGAACTGAACGCTGTCCCTCAGCTCTTCAGCTCAAGGCTAGCACTCTGCCACTTGAGATGCAGTGCCACTTCTGGTTTTCTGGTGGTTTATTGGAGATAGAATCTCACGGACTTTCCTGCCTAGGCTGGCTTTGAACTGTGATCCTAAGATCTCAGCCTCCTGAGTAGCCAGGATTATAGGCGTGAGCCACTGGTGCCTGGCTCCACCCTGTTACTTTTTTTCTTTTTTTGTGCTGAGGCTATAACTCTTTCCCTTAGCTTTTTTGCTCAAAGCTTTACTACTTTGAGCCACAGCTCCACTTCCAGCTTTTTGGTGGTTAATTGGAGATAAGGATTGCATGGAATTTCCTGCCTTAGATGGCTTCAAACCTGAATCTGGGCATCTGTGCCTATGCCTGCAATCCTAGCTACTCAGGAGGCTGAATCTGAAAATTACAGTTTCAAGCCTGTCAGCCAGAAAAGTCCCTCTGAGACTCTTTTTTTTGGGGGGGGAGGGAGATCGTAGGACCTGAACTCTGGGCCTGGATACTGTCCCTCAGCTCTTCAGCTCAAGACTAGCACTCTACACTTGAGTCACAATGCCACTTCCAGCTTTTTCTGCTTATGTTGTACTGAGGAATTGAACCCAGGGCCTCATGCATGCAAGGCAAGCACTCTACCACTGAGCCACCTTCCCAGCTCCCTCTGAGATGCTTATCTCTAATTAACGACTCAAAAACCAGAAGTGGCACTGTGGCTCAAAGTCTTTGAGCAAAAAGAGCTCAGGGACAGTGCTCAGGCCCTGAGTTCAAACCCCACAACAAAAACAAACAAAAACAAACAAATAAGCGGAAAAGGTCAGATAATGTGATGTCAGGAAAATGAACCCTTAGATATGTATTTTAATGTTTTTTCTTTCATGCATGTGTTTCTAACGCATTTATAAGATTATCTCTTTGTTGCTTTGTATGTCCCTCCCCCACAGTATAACCCCTGCTTTCACTATATTTGATGTCAGTATAACTTGTGGAGGAGATGGGGAAAAACCAGTTGTTTAAGGATACAGGTGGACCTGTTGCAACAATGAGAAGTACAAGTTGTCATGTCCAAAACGAGCTTTACAACGTCGGTGCGGGGGGGAAGGGGGGGAAAATTGGATGGGGGGGGAGGCTGGGAAGGGATGTGAAGGGTAAACAAAGGAGGAGGCTGCAATGCTTGGTAAGAAATGTACGCATTATCCTGCCCATGTAATTGTAACCCCTCTGTACAGTATGTCCACAAATAAAATTAAATTAAAAAACAACAACAAACAAACAAATAAAAAACCGCGAATCCTTAGATCTCAGCCTCCTGAGTAAGATAGGATTGCTGACATGAGCCCGTAGATCCCAATAATTTTTTTAAAAAAAGTTTGCTTGCCTATTGAGTAGCTTACTTTACAAATCTGACTGGGTATTGTTGTTGACCTTCCCCCATTTTTCTTTCCATTGACAGCATGGTGCAGGTGATGGTGGGAGAGCAGCCATTTGCTGGTCGCTTTCCAGGTACAGGCAGCCTCAGGAACACCACAGTTCCTCCAGTGTCAAAGGCATCCTGTGTATGCCAGCCAGACAAGCCGGGCATTTCTTGAGGTGGGATCTCAAATCCCAATTAGAAGCACTCCAGGAAACACACATCTTTATTTGTTAAACAAATAGTCTTATGTGAGCCTTGGCCAAGACAGTCACTTATTTTAAATAAGTGAAGTAAACATTACATTCAACTGAGTGCCCTCCCGCATCTTTGAAGCCATTTTAAGGTTTGAGGTTGGAGAAAGTAGTGTTCTTCTGTTCTTGGCTCAATTTCTAGAGAATGTTATTTCCCCATCTAGTAATTGGAGAGTTAATAGGGTTCTTTGTGGTGCTACTGTAGAAGAGAAACTTTCATTCCATTCAGGGACTGTAATTAAAGTGGTGCTCACTGGCATGGCTAGAGTTAACATTACTTCAACTTTTCCAGTATAAACTCATATTTCAGGGGTTTATAACTAGCTATAAAATTTTGCTTCTAGCTACAGACTTAGCATATTCAATGTCAGCCTAAGAATAACCTTTTTTTAAAGTCTTTTTTAAAAAAGAATAATTAATAATTCAGTTTAATGGTTTATAACTTAAAGGATGCAAGGAAATAAAAAGAACTGCTTTTTAAAAATGAAATCTTTTAATTCTTATTTTTCCTTAATGTAGATAAGGTTATTAGATATTTCTTTTGGTAGCTCAAGAAGGTTATTTGATATTTTTTATATCAGCAATATGTCTGAAAACATTTAAAAGGTATTGTTCTTCATGGCAGCAGGCAAACAGGAGAGATACCAGCAAGTTCTCTGGCAAAACTGTTTTGACGGTGGATTTCAAGTTCACTGTCACAGAATTCCTGGAAAAGGAGTGCACAACAGCCTCATGGAAGATGGAACTATGGCCGGCGCCAGTCATGAGGCCTTGGCCATTCCTCATGCCTTACTAGGCTAGGCTGTAACTAGTAAGGCCCAACACGTTGGAACACAGAGAAGAGCCCAACTCTTTTCCCAGCCTTTGCTCTTGGTCCCTTCTACTGATTCACATGGGGAGGGGGCGGAGGGAAAACCTTGCCTTTCTAGGAGTCTCTCTTCTATTCCGTGTCATTTGTTGGAGCAAGTATATCAAATAGCTTTAAGTGGGGCTGGTTTTGGACATGCTGAGAGATGGATGTGACACTTGGCACAGGTGATTTAGAAGTTCTCCAAATAAAACCGTTAAGTTCTATTTAAGTTTTTGTTTACGATTCACATCTGTAGTCTTAGCTACTCAGGTGGCTGAGATTTGAGAATCATACTTCAAAGCTAGCATGGGTCTAAACTCTGTAAGGCCCTTTTCTCCAATTAACAAGTAAAAGCCTGAAATGGTACTGTGACTCAAGTGGTAGAGCACCAGCCTTGAGGAAAAAATCTAATGGACCACTCTGAGTTGAAGCCCCAGTTCCAGTACCAAAAACAACAACAATAAATAAATAAATACATCTTTAAGGTTGCATGCGTGGTGTATTTACCTTAGCTATTTTTCTCAAGTGGCTAGAGCCTTGATTGATGTCATGATGTGCTGGTGGTTGTGAGGGGGGAAAGAGGAAAGGTGTCAGTCATAGTAATGGTGTAGATACCATAGCAAATAGAGGTGGTGGACAGGGAAGGTGGTTCAGTGGTAGAGCGCTTGCCTTGCATGCATGAGGCCCTGGGTTCGATTCCTCAGTACCACATAAGCAGAAAAGAAAAAAAACCGGAAGTGGTGCTGTGGCTCAAGTGGTAGAGCGCTAGCCTTGAGCTGAAGAGCTAAGAGATAGCGCCCAGGCCCAGAGTTCAGGCCCCAAGACCAGACCAAAAAAACAAACAAACAAACAAATGGAGGTGGTGATGGCTATGGTGTAGTGGTGACATGACCAAGAGAAGGAGGAGAGGCAGTGGTGATGGGGGGTGATGGCAGTTGAATGGGCTACAAAGCTGTCTTTATACAGCAGTGGCTTAGGGTATTTGCAACCGCCCTTTAACACAAATATGCTCAGTGAAGCCAACTACTGGCATTTGGTAGGTTTTTCCTGCTAAGTGATGATGAATTTTGTATTGTTGTAGAAGAGATGGTTACATGCCCTCTATCTTTAGCGGAAGGTCCGCCACCCCCACCCCCCTTTCCTTTCATCAGTACTGGTGCTTGTACTAAGCCTGGGCACTGTCCATTAGCTTTTTCTGCTCAAGGCTACTACTGTACCAAGTGACCCACAGCTTCACTTTTGACTTCTTGCTGGTCAATTGGAGATATGAGTCTTATGAACTTTCTTACTCAGGTTGGCCTTGAACTGTGATTTTCAGATCTCAGACTCCTGAATAGTGAGGATAACAGTTGTGAGCCATCAGTGTCTGACTAGCGGGTCTCCATTTTAGAGCCAAAGAGCAAGCTTTCTTTTTTTCTATGGGTTCCTATTTAATCAAGGCATCTGGGGACTTGAAGTTCTAAAGCCCTGTTAGTAGAGAGTGGAATAGATCTAGTATTTTGACTCAAATGGAAAAGCTGTCCTGTTGTAGTAAATCTTGTCAATAACTCTGCAAAATAGGTCTTTATTATCTTGGTTTTATGGATAAGGGAAGATATGCTTAGTACCAAAACTAGGATTTGAAAACCTTGGTCTGTGAAACTTGAAACCCTATATTGTTTTCTCCACTCCTAGAATCTCATAGAATCTACGTGAGGAGGGTATGGGAAGAAAGAGATTATTCCATATTTGGTTTTCTTCTCTGACTTAGTGTGGGAGAGGGAGAGAAAATGCCTTTTCTCCCTACGTATTTCCTTATACTGGTAGTGTACTCAGATGACCCTTTTAAAATTTATATGGGAACTATTTAGAGGCTCTTCCCGTATGTTTTCAGGCTAGAGCTGTGGAGTGATCTTTTCCTGACCTGGCTGGTCTTTGGCCAAATAGGACATTGAGCAAGCCAAAAGCCAAGCCCCAACAGAAAAAAGCAAATAGAGATAAATATTTATCCTCATCCCAGTGGGATCTCTAGGTTTTCAGGATCAAAGGCCTACTTTATATGGGCGCCTGTTCATAAGTCTTGGATAAGTACAGAGAAGTAGGCGATCTGTAGTATAGAAAAGGCCCTGTGGTACCCAGGCTCTTTAACCCTCAAATTCCCCAGTGATGGTTTTTTTTTCATCCCATTTATAAAAATATAAGTTGCATTTCCTAGAATAAAAAAGAGGAAGAGGAACAGAAATAGAAACCAAAAAGAAAAAAAGAAGATAAGGGAAAAAATGGTGAAGCAAGGACCACAGGCAGAAAGTAGGAAGGAGTTGTGGGATGAAGAACAGTAGTTTTGGGGATTGATACTAGGTAATTTTTTTTTGGGGGGGTCTGATCGTGGGGCCTGAACTCTGGGCCTGGGCGCTGTCCCTCTGCTCAAGGCTAGCACTCTACCACTTGAGCCACAGCGCCACTTCCGGCTTTTTTCTTTTTGTTTATGTGGTGCTGAGGAATGGAACCCAGGGCCTCATGCACGCAAGGCAAGTGCTCTACCACTGAGCCACCTTCCCAGCCCCAAATACTAGGTAATTTTTTTAAAGGAAGAATGGAGGTAGATAATGTGATAGATGATTATTCCTTGTCTTTTTGAAACACAAAGTCTTCTACTTTTGATGGAGTCCAATTTACATTTTTTTCATTAATTGTGCTTTTCATATCATGTCTAAGAAGCCATTGTCTAATATGAGATGATGAAGATTCTCACCTATGTTTTCCTCTAAATTTCATAATTTTATCTGTTACATTTAGATCTTTCATCCCTTTTAAATTGTTGGGATTGTTTTTGGAGGGGAGATGTGAGGTAAAAGTCTTTTGCATATGTATTCCCACCTGTCTCAAAGTTTTCTTTCTCAATTCCACAAATATGCATGGGGTCCATGTTGTGTGGCAGGCACTAGTACTGTGGACAATGTATAGCCACGATCATAGTGTCACTGAGCCTGGCAGAAGACGGGAGGTGAGTGAAGCAGAAAGGGGTTGAGAATTTTAGAAAGTAGAATTTTAGAAGAATTAAAACTTTTTTTTAAAAAAAGTAGCATACTGGAGCTGGGAGGTGGCTCAGTGGTAGAGCACTTGCCTTGCATGCCTGAGGCCCTGGGTTCGATTCCTCAGCACCACATAAGAAAAAAGAAAAAAGCCGGAAGT
>NW_012267417.1:1023303-1097270 GCF_000151885.1 Dipodomys ordii
ATTCCTCAGCACCACATAAGAAAAAAGAAAAAAGCCGGAAGTGGCACTGTGGCTCAAGTGGTAGAGCACTAGCCTTGAGCTGAAGAGCTTAGGGACAGCACCCAGGTCCAGAGTTCAGGCCCCATGACCGATCCCCCCTCCACTCAAGAAAAAAGTAGCATACATTCACTGTGAAGGGAGCTTTGAGGTATTTCCATACATGCATATGATATACCCTAATCAAACTCACCGCCTCAACCACTCTATTCCGTTCCCCCTTCTTAAAACAATTTCACCAGGTGAAATTAATTGGCTTTAATTATAGTCATCCTCATTCACCCTCTCTTGAACAGAGATTTATCAACGTGCAATGTGAGGAAAACTGAATTAGAATTACCTGAATTACTTGTTTAAAAAGCAAACAGAGGGGGCTGGGAAGGTAGCTCAGTGGTAGAGCGCTTGCCTTGCATGCCTGAGGCCCTGGGTTCCATTCCTCAGCACCACATAAGCAAAAAAGAAAAAAGCCGGAAGGGGCGCTGTGGTTCAAGTGGTAGAACACTAGCCTTGAGCTGAAGAGCTGAGGGACAGCGCCCAGGCCCAGAGTTCAAGCCCCATGACCGACAAAAAAAAAAGAGCCGTGCTCCTGTGGCTCATGCCTATAATCCTAGCTACCCAGGAAGCTGAGATCTTAGGATCACAGTTCAAAGCCAGCCCGAGCAGGAAAGTTCATGAGATTCTTATCTCCAGTAAACCACTAGAAACCCGGAAGTCGCGCGCTGTAGCTCCAGTGGTATAGCACTGGCCTTGAGCTGAAGAGTGCAGGGACAACGCCCAGGCCCAGAGTTCAAGCCCTACGACCGACCAAAAAAAAAGGAAACAGATGGGCTGTGAAAATGGCTTAGTGGTAGTGTGCTTGCCTAATATACACAAAGCCTTGGGCAATTCCTCAGCACCACATTAACAGAAAAGGCTGGAAGTGGCGCTGTGACTCAAGTGGTAGAGTGCTAGCCTTGAGCAAAAAGAAGCATTAGGAACATTGCTGAGGCTCTGAGTTCAAGCCCCAGGACTGGTAAAATAATATAATAATAATAAGGAAACAGACTAGCTGTCCATAGTATGTATAATTCTAAATATATTATATATTTCTTCTAAAACTAAAGTACAAGAATCACTGCTCTATGTATTTCATGTTAACTAGGTCTAGTTATTGTTTTCTTAGATTATCAACTATTTAAATGTCATTGATTTGTGTCTTTTTTTAACATGAAAAAAAAACAGACCTTTTTTGTGACCTTATTGTGACATCCAAAGAAATGAGGCCATTTTTCTAACCACATCAGACTACAGTTGTGGAAGTCATTCTTTCAAAAATCTGTTGATGAAGAAATGTTTTAGATGGGAAATGTGATATAGCTCTGAAAGAGAAGTAATAAACTTCCTTCATTCCTAAATTGGATGCACTTCACAAAACAGGCTCTGCCCATGATGCTGGAGCTCTGGGCAGTTTCCTTAAACAGCTGGTTGCAGCTGCTTTTTCTTCCAAAATTTTTCTCTTTTCCATAAGAACATCACAAAATATGTTTGTGAGTCTTCCTTACTAACTCTGGCCGTTGGTAGGCATGGATAGACTCTAGGGAGAATCCTTACCCCCCACTTTTTTAAATTTAATTTTATTGCCAAGGTAATACACAGAGGGGTTACAGTTGTCCTGACTTCTTTACACTTACATTTCCTTTGCTGTTTCTCCCTTGAGTAGAAAGGTAACAAAATGCCTTAAGTCTAGCTGTCGGTGTTTGAATCACTTGGTAATTTGGATACCCTTTGACCTTAGAGACCTTAGAGTGACATATTCACTGTTCTCTGTGCTTTGCCTGCATTCAGTATCAGGAGGATGACTACATTTTAAGTTTTAAAATGAGAGATTGTTTCTACTCTGTGAACTAATCAGATGTAAAGTTGTTTTTGTATATTCTCTAAGGGACTGAAAGGGAAAAGGTGACCTTCAAAAATGTTGCACTGAGTCCGAGTGAAAACAAGGGTGAATTAGTTTGAACTTCTGGTTTCAAAACCCAGAGCCAATGGAAAAGATGAATACATTAGGCCACATGAATACAGAATACTTTTGTGCACAAACATACACAGACCTACAAACAGACAGATACACATCCCAAAAGCAAAGCAAAAGACTCATTAAGAAAAAATGTCTGCAATTTATTACAAATTATGAACTTCTAAAAACAGATTAGAAAAAGAACAACCCATATAAGAAAAGGCGCTAGAGCTACAAATAGTCCACGGGAAAAGAAGTGTAAATGTCTCCCAACCCAACTCAACTCAGCTATGATAAGCTCAACTTTGCTTATCATAGGAGGAATACAAATTAGATTTCATTGAAGTATCATTTTTTTAACCTTTAATAACTGGAAAACAGTCAAAACTTTAGCAGTCTTCTCTGTTGGTGGAGGTGCCAAGAATGAGGCACTGTACATTGCAGGTAGTTTTATACCCACAGAGTGACATTTCTAGAATCTACCAAAATAAGATAGGCTTTGACCTCAAGTTCTAGGAATTTGTTCTTGGCAACTACTCTACCACTGAGCCATAATCCTAGCCTTTCGAAATTTATTCTGAAGATATCAGAAATGAAAAATATACATGTATATATTAGGCTAGAAGCAACCCAAATGACCATCCATTGGGTTTGATTTAAAGAAAATAGGACACAAAATGGAGCATTATGTAAGCTGTAGAGAAGAATGTACAGGCAGAGAGATAAATTGTTAAGTGAAAAGATCAAGATGGAAAATATAGAGTATGTTAAATATTATTTTGTTGGCACTTGGCAAGAGCAATGGAACCAAGTAAATACTGTACATGCATAATTACAAAGCTAGTTTTTTTTTTAGGAATCTTAAAAATGAAAAGCAAAATGTGACAGATGAACTTAACTTTGTTTCAGGTCAATGGCATAACAACTCAGAGTAACTATTCAAACAACTCAGAGTAACTATTCATGTGAAACTGACACAGGTCAGGTAAAAGTCATTCTAGTTGTGGTTCCAAATAGGAAATATTCAGGTGAACTCATGAAGTTAATTTGAGAAAAAGCAATTCCTTCTTGCAACAACTGAGAATCAGGAGAATGTGTTCAACTCAGGAGCAATGAGAATCCCTAGCACTTAGTTTGTGGATTCTGATGATCATTTCTCACTAAATGGAATCATAACTCCTTATAGAGGTCTAAATTTTGGTCAGGGAATGTACTACTTGTGCCTGGATTTTCTTGTCATACTAGGAAGCAAAGAAGATAAGGACTATAGCTGAAGGAGTTAGAAACCAAATTGAAGAAGTTCACACTGGGGCAACTTGAGTATCAAGAATGTAATAACTACAGTGATTTATTTCACTATGGTTCACAATCAAGGTATACTTTCAAAATTGACTATCTTTTAAGGATAACAGAGTAACTCATTTTAAAAATTAGTAAATAAATTAGTAAATAAAAATTAGTAAATAAAGGAATCAAGTGTTTATTCTATCTTTCCTATACATACTGTATCCCAGTATAATCAAATTGTTAAAAAGGAATTTTTCTTTTTTTTTTTTTAATTGGTCATGGGGCTTGAACTCTGGGCTTGGGCGTTGTCCCTGTGCTCTTCAGCTCAAGGTGAACCCTCTACCACCTGAGCCACAGCACCACTTCTGGTTTTCTAGTGGTTAATTGGAGATAAGAGTCTCACTGACTTTCCTGAATGGGCTGGCTTTGAACTGCGATCCTCAGATCTCAGCCTCCTGAGTAACTAGGATTACAGATGTGAGCCACCGGTACTGGGCAGGATTTTTCTTTATAGGAAGATTTCAATTAGTAAATTAAGAAGTAATGAAAACCAATACTATTAATAATTCTGTTACCTATAATTAATGAATCCACAGTGGTCATTTTGGGCTTCCTAGTGGAGGAGTCTGTAACACTTCTGTGAGAATATTTTTTGCCCAATTCAAAGCAATTTGAATATGACCAGGCTTCTAGATAGGATTACCAACTTAAAGAATCTAAATGACACTGCACAGAAAACAGAGAGAAATATCTAATAGGCAATAACAGGTAATCAGCTTTATCAGATTACCAAATTACAAGAAATAGAGAAACAAGTTACATGACACTATAGGAACATAATGAACAAAATTTAGGCAATCTTTTTTTCTTCTTTGGCTATTATTGTTGTTGTTGTTGTTAATTGACTTCCACTCTGATAGTTCTCTTCCCATCCCCACTGTACCCAATTCTTTTTAGTCTTTAAGGAAAGTAGAAGGAATCAAGATATATTTATTTAGTTATTTCGTTATTTTAGTGTGTGTGTATGTATGTGTGTGTGTGTGTATGTGTGTGTGTGTGTGTGTGTGTGTGTGTGTGTGTGTTGGCCCTGGGGCTTGAACTAAAGGTCTGAACTTCATGTCCAAGGTTAGTACTCTACTGCTCGCCCCACACCTCCACTTGCCTTTTTTGTGGTTAATGAAGATAAGAGTTATATGGACATTCCTGCCCAGCCTGGCTTCTAACAGTGATCCTCAGACCTCAGCCTCCTGAGTAGCTAGGATTACCAGTACAAGCTACCAGCATCTGGATACTTCCTTTCATGCTTGATTTTCTCTATACTCCCTTTCTTCAGAATAAGGGTGGTTCATCTGGAATCTTTTCTCAGTTGGCTAGAAATGACTTCTACCTCTCATCCTCATCACCTCCTGCCCTCATCTCTCTGCAACTCAGTTTATCCTCCATCTTCAATATCATTTACACAGGAGAATAGGTGGATATAGAGACCATATTGCTCCCACTTGGAGGGTCTTCTTTGGCTGAGATGACTACATATATCAACAGTCCTGTAATTCACATTCTCCCCTTCCATGTTGAGTCTGGGAGGAGCAAACTTGTAAACTTTTTCTGGCTCCTAAAAGTCAGGACAACCTTTCATGGCAAACGGAAGAGCCCCAGGAGTCTTCAGTGGGAAGGTTGTCACACAAGCCTGGAGAAGTTGATGACTGGGTGTGGAGATGGCAGCAAAGGGGAAAGGAGATATTCCAGGGGCCAAATCTGGCAGTCCAAAGGATGTAGGTTTGATGTAACTGGTGAAGGCTCAAGAATGAAGGTGGTGAGATAATCTGTCCTGGCTCTGTAAAGTCTGTGGGGACAGGGAGGGTGGAGGCGGGGAGGGGCTCAGAGGAGGATCATGCAGATGTGGGTCTAAGTCATAGTAGGTAGGGGTCCCCAGAAGTCCAAGTGGGGCAGCGGGTGTCAGGAAAAGGCCCCCCCCAGGAACTTCACCGAGGCTCAGGCTCCCACTGACCCTTCATACCTTGTAATTACCATTAGTTGGGTCTTTGGTGTCCAAAGCCTCTTTCTCATTCAGAATTAGGTCATTGTTGGTTGGTTTGTGTTGTGGACCCCAATCCTCACTATTGCCTGTCTCCTCCTCAAGACCTCAAGAACTAGAGCCATTTCTGTTTCCCAGGATTCACATTGGGTTCTTTTGCTTGGAAAAAGAGGTCTTGCTGTAACACCAGCAGCAGAGGGCCACCCCAGCATGACCCTGAGGACAGTCGTGATGGCAGCCACAACCTTAGCCACAGTCTGCACGGTGGGCAACAAGTCATGGCTTCTAGGCTGGGAGAGGCCAACACTAGCCGCTGGAGGCATTGGGGCCCCTCAGGAAGGCAGGCACCGAGTACAGGGCAGCCACTGTTGGGGGAGCATTCATGATCAGCCTGACTTCCACTGTACTGCCTCCCAGGCCTGAGTGCCTGGGTTCAGCCTGCACACAGAGTCGCCTTCATCCCCGGTTCCCACCAACAAAAGATGCAGTGTGGGCCTGCAGCTCAGGCACCTATTTGCCACCTCGGTAGATCCAAATTATCCATGGAGTCAGACTCCCATGCAAGACACAGGTGAAAAAGGCAGCTTCCCCTAGGCTTTGACTTTGCCTGGAGAATGGGTCCAACTGGAGGATGAGGGAAGGCCTCGCATAAAGCCTGTGATCAGCATCTCAGAAACATTTTTCCAAATGTGGGGTGGCGTAGGGGTGGGGGGGGGAATCCCTAACACTGCCTCACTACTCCCTGAACCCCATTTAAGCACCACTAAACCCTGCGTATACAATCCTGGTGATCTTGAATTGTATGAAACAAAGGATACACGTTCTTCAATCAAATGCAACCAAACAGAGAGAGGAGGGAAAACTAAGGCAAACTTAAAGAAATACTAACCTATTGCAATGTTGGGGCCTTATCCGGATCCCAATTTAGACAAATTAACTATAACTAAACAATTATGAGATGATCAAGGAAATTTGAACAGTGATAATTTGAACAATGGATAATTGATGGAAGTAAGGAATATGGTTGAATTATTGGAGACAAGCAATGATATTGTGATTTTGTTTTTAAAAGAGCTCTTAGCTTTTAGAGATACATACCGAAATACTCGTTTGAGAGAAACAAATTGCTGAACTAAGTAGTTTTTTTGAGTGTCAGAATAGGAAATTTATACTTCACCTGACATTGTGGAGTGACTATTGGGTTCTTTAAGAAAGAAAATGATTCTAGGAGTAACCCACACATATATGGTCAATTGATGTTCTACACAAATGCTGTTTTGTTTATGAGAGAAATGGATAATCTTTTCAACAGGTAGTTATGCTTTCCCTATAGTAGTGCATTTTCTTTTCTTTTTTGGTCAGTTGTGGGGCTTGAACTCTGGGCCTGGGCCCTGTCCTGAGCTCAGCTAAGGTGAGTACTCTACCACTCGAGCCATAGCACCACTTCAGGTTTTCTGGTGGTTAATTGGAGATAAGAGTCTTGTGGACTCTTCTGCCCCAGCTGGCTTTGAACCACAATCCTCAGATCTCAGCCTCCTGAGTAGCTAGGATTACAGGCATGAGCCACTAGTGCCTGGCATAGTGCATTTTCTTGTATGTAAATGAATGATCAGATTAGGTTAGTCCAGCAGGGAAGTGCCAGTGGACTTGCAGAAAGAATTTTTTTTTTTCCCCTAGCAAAGGGTATTTCAATTTTTCCTAAAGATTAATGTGGTCAGGTTTTTCTTTGGTTCAGCTGACCTGTGGTTGCCCCTGGTCTGTGCCTTTCTAACCTTGGCCTCTGTTTTCTTTCACTCCATGTTTTACACATAGTGACCAAAGGACTGGGGAGAAGCTGGTGAGTGTGGAAAAGGGCCCCACAGTTTCAACCACCAGAAGTCTAGCTTTCTGTCTTGATCCCAAATTATTCCCTGCATGTCCCAGTGATTTAAGTAAGGCTTCTCTGAAAAATGCATTGAGATCCCTGCTATATGTTGAAATGTTGCTCTTTTTCTGGTTAAAGTGAGGGGAGTAGGGGTTGGGGGGTGGGAGTAGACTTTAACACAGAGTTTATAGGCAAATGGTTGGGCTATTCCCCCCTTTCTTTTTGCTCCAGTGGAAGCAGTATCTATGTCAGATTTCAAAGACTGAGTGTAGAGAGTGGAGGGCCAAGGCAGTTCTGTTCCATGTCTCTTCCAGATGATAGGTTCAAAGGATGCTTTGATCTGTTGATTGATGTCTCCGTGGGCTTTCTGGTTCTTCCACAATTCTTTGCTTTTGGTCTTTCCTCCCATGAATATATCAATTCAGACCTCATGCAGGACATCTTTAGGTCACAAATGTAATGGTGTAAAGTAGGGGTGTGGTGGGAGGGATGTTTATCTGCAGGAGAAAGTAACTTCATGAGAGATTGCCTGGGTTTGGTTAATCTTTGTGTTATTCGTGCCCTGATTCTGGGGCCAGAACTCAGGGCCTCATGCACTGGCTCAGCATTTTTCCTGTCCATGGCTGGTGCTCTACAACTTGAGTCATGCTTCCAGTTCCATAATGGATGTTTTTTGCTGCTTTTGTGTGCTCATGAGGTACATTGGCCTGAAGGGGTTTTTGTTTTTTGTTTTTCCTCACTATCATGACTGGCATTGACATCACCACTTATAAAGTAAGCTGGGAAATGTTTCCTTGTCTTCTGTTTCCTGGAAGAGATTGTATAAAATTGGTTTAATTTATTCTTTAAGTACTTGATAGAATTTATTGGTGAAATCTAGTCCTGGGGATTTCCTTTTGAGAAGGTTTTTAACTACAGATTTAATTTTGTTATAGTTATAGGACTACTGGGGCTATCTTTTTCATTTGGAGTAGCTGTGGAAGTTTGTAATTTTCATACAATTGTTTTATCTCAGTCATTCAATTTATGTGCATAGAGTTGTTCATTGTATTCCCTTATTATCTTTTTATGTCTTCAGAGTCTGCAGCGATAATTTTATTTCTGATGTTAACAATTTATTTCTGTTCTCTTTGTTCATCTGGCCAGAGATTTATCATTTGTATCCATCTTTTCAACAAACCCAAGTTTTGGTTACTCTCAATAAGTTTTCTGTTTATAGCTAACTAGATTTCTGTTCTTACTTTAGCATTTCATTCCTCTGCTTGCTTTGGATTTATTTTGCTATTCCTTGTCTAGCTTCTTAAGATAGCTTATCTTATTGATTTGGGATTTATTTTTTCTAATGCACATATGTAGTGGTATGTAAATTTTTCCAAAGTACTGCTTTAGCTGTGTTCTACACAATTTTATTATGTTTACATTTTGCTCATTTTTTATATTTTCTAATTTTCTGTGACTCTTTCTCTTTGATCTGTGGATTGTTTAGAGATGTGTTGTTTCTGATTTCCAATTGTTTGGAAGCTTGTTTTTAATCTGTCACACTGATTTCTAGTTAATTCTGTTATCCACAGAGGACAGATTTGTGTGTGTGTGTGTGTGTGTGTGTGTGTGTGTGTGTGTGAATTCTGTTCTGTGTGTGTGTGTGTGTGTGTGTGTGTGTGCATGCACTTGTGCGTGTGCACTGGTCTTGGAGATGTGTTGTTTCTGATTTCCAATTGTTTGGAAGCTTGTTTTTAATCTGTCACACTGATTTCTAGTTAATTCTGTTATCCACAGAGGACAGATTTGTGTGTGTGTGTGTGTGTGTGTGTGAATTCTGTTCTCTGTGTGTGTGTGTGTGTGTGTGTGTGTGTGCATGCACTTGTGCGTGTGCACTGGTCTTGGGGTTTGAACTCAGGACATAGGTACTGTTCCTGAGCTTTTGTGCTTAAGGCTAGTGCCCTTCCACTTGACCCACGGTGCCACTTTTGGCTTTTTGTGGGTAACTGTAGAAGAGTCTCACAGACTTTTCTGCCTGGGCTGGCTTTGAATATAGAACCTCAGATCTCAGCCTCCTGAGTAGCTAGGATTACAAGAATGAGCCACTGGCTCCCATCCTTCAGTTCCTTTTAATTTAAGGCTTTATTTTAACTCGGGATATGATGTTCTTGGTGAAATTCCATGTGTGCTTTAAAATAATGTCTACTCTGCTATCATTAAATGTTGTTGTCTCCAAAGTTCCTTCTCCCCTTGTCCTGGATGTCTTGTATCATCTGCAAGAGTTGAAAAGTCTCATTAGTGTTACCTATGTATTCAGTTGTCAAACATAACTTAAAGAACTAAGGGAGGGAGACTATTTGCCATTTCTATTGCTTCATTCCTGATACTTGAGTTACCCTTTTGGTTTTCTTTGTATATGTGGGTGCTTTTTTAGTTGTACAAGAGAGTCTGGGAAGTGGCGCTGTGGCTCAAGCGGTAGATCGCTCACCTTGAGCTGAAGAGTGCAGGGACAGCGCCCAAGCCCAAAGTTCAAGCCCCATGACCAACAAAAAAAAAAGAGAGAGAGAGTTTGATCTTAAATGCTCATTAATAGATAAACTGCATCTTGATCAGGGTCATCCTTCCCTCCTTCTTGCTCATATCCCCTTCACTTCTCCTAACCAGTCCCACTGAGTTTCCTTGTTCCATGTTCACATATATATGTAATCATTATGGCTCTATTCACCCTCCTTCTCCCTATCCATTTATACACCTCGTCCCACACCCTAGTCTAGGTAAGTTTCAGTTTCTTTTTATTGCAATTGTCTGTTAACTATTCAATGTAGTTTTACCATGGTACACCATACCTCTAATACTGTGTTGGAGCTATAAATGCATATATGTTTGTGTTTGGGTCTAACATTCACATATGAAATAGAATGTGTGACCTTTGTTCTTCTGAGCCTGATATGTCTTTCTGAGCTTAATATTTTTTTTCCAGTTTCATCCATTTCCTTGCAAATGAGATGATTTCATTCTTCTTTATGGCTGTGTAATATTTCACTGTATATATGTGTGCTTATATACACATATATACATGATATATATATATATATATACATGTAATATGTATTAGACTTTCTTGATACTTTAATTGGTTTTATAGCTTGGCTATTGTAAGTATTGTTGCAGTGAACATGGATGTGCAGATGCCATTATTATATTTATATTCCTTCAGATAAATGCCTAAGAACAGTATCACTGGTATAGGGTGGTTCTATATTTAGATTTTTTTAGGAACCTCCCAACTGATTTCCATAGTGGTTTCAGAAGTTTATAGTCCTACCCACAGTGCATTAGGGTTCCTTTATCCTCATATCCTCAGCAGCATTTCTTTTTTATTCTTGATGATGACTATGACAAGAGTGAAGTGGAATCACAATGTTATTTTGATGTACATTCCTTTTATGACCATGGATGTTCATTTCTCCATGTGTTTCTTAGCCACTTTTATTTCCTTTTTTGAGAAGTGTCTGTTCAACTCCTTCACTGACTAGATTATTAGTGCTTTGGGGTTTTTATTTTTAAGCTCTCCATATAGTCATGGTGTTAGCACCTTGTAAGATATATAACTAGCAAGGACTTTGTCCATTCTTAGCCTAGTGAGTTGCTGTGCAGAATCTTTTAGCTTGATCCAGTCCCACTTGTCAATTTTCACTCCTATTCGCTGAGTTCCTGAAGTTCTATTCAGGAAGTTACTTTCTAAACCAATAAGTTATAGTGCTTTCTCTATTTGTCCTCTAAAAATTTCAAAGTGCCAGGTCTTACATTAAGAGTTTTGATCCACTTTGAATTGTTATTAGTACAGGGTGAGAAATAGGGGTCCAATTTTCAGTCTTCTACCTATGGATATCCAGTTCTTCCAACACCATTGGTTGAAGAGACTGCCTTTTCTCCACATGTACTTTGGACCCCTTTGTCAAAAATCAGTTTACTACACCTTCACAGTTCTGGATTTTTGCTGATTAATTGGAGAGAAGAGTCTCAAGGATTTGTTTGCTTGGGCTGGCTCTAAACTGCAGTTTTCAGATATCAACCTCCTGAGTAGCTAGGATTGTAGGTGTGAGCCACTCGGTCCAGGCTACCACATTTTCTTTATCTATTCATGTGTTGTTGAGCACATTGGCTAGTTCCATTCATATTTTTTTGGAAGCAAGCAATTGATGGGTTAGGTGGCAAGTTTTGACCAGCCTTCTCTAAGTTTTAGTTTCAAAGTCTGTTCTATTTTTCAAGTCTTGTGCCCTGTCACATGTGTACTATGTGTGGGATGTGGGTGGTGGTCTGTGCCTGCCTTAGTGTGCTTCTCTAAGGCTTTGGTCTGCAATTTAAGATCTGATTCATAGCTTGAAGGTAACGTCTGGAATTTAAAAAGCACCCTTTTAAGTTCCTAGGTCAGTTTCTCTGTCCTGTATTTCCTGATTCCCTGAACCTCTTTGTCATCTGGTATGAAAGCAGAAGTTTTAGTTATGTAACAAACCATCCACAATTGTGCCCATGTTCAGAACCAAATGGGTGGAGTAGCAACATAGAAGATATATCAGTGCTTTGTGGCCAGATGTGAACAAAGTTTCTGTCCCTCAACTGTAGGTCATTTCAACTCATCCGACTACACCCTGTGTCCCCTCAGCCACTTGGAATAGTTGAGGACTGAGTGTATGCAAATGGGGATAAAAAGGAAGATGAAACAGGGCTTTCGTTTTGTCCTTTCTCTTCCTCCTCTTCCGTTCCCCCTTTGAATTTGATGACTTCTGTAATTATTTTTGTGTATGCCTTGGTGCCTAACATTGGGTTTTAGGCAGCTTTGAGTCCAGGCTAGATATAGTGGTGGAAAACAGGGAGATTCGACATTAGTTCAAGAGTACCTTGAATTTTTCTTCATTTATGACCTCTTTTTTAAAAAAGTATTTTAGAGTTGGAAAAGAGAATATAATGAGCTTTTGACATACACGATACTTACATGAGTCACATTTTCCTCAAAAGACTTATGGGTTATTGTTAGTTTGCTATCTATCATTATAATGAAATACCTGAGATAAACAGCTTATAAGGAAATAAGGTTTATTTGGGGTCATAATTGGAAGGTTCTAGTCTATGAATGCTTGACCTTATTGCTTTGAGACTATGGTAAGGCTCAAAATGTTCTATCATGTCTAAAATACATGGTGGAATCAAGCTTCTCCTTTTATGGCCAGGAAGAAAGAGGGGGTGGGGAAAATCCCACTGTCTCCTTTGAGGACACACTACCAGTAACGTAGGGACCTTCCATTGGGCCCCACCCTAATAGTGCTACCCTAGGGACCAAGGCTTTAACCTATTGGCCTTTGAGGGCCATACAACATCCAAACTACAGCACATTGCTTTTTGCTTGTAGTCTATATTAAGATTATACACATACACACACATATACCCGCACACAATAAGAGTATTAAGTGCTTATATCAACAGCTTATTGGAGCTGGGTATTGTGGAACACAAGCATTACTGTAACCTAGTACTAGGGAGGCTGAGGCACCACGTTGTGAATTTGAACTCAAGCCTGTGCTAACTATAATTACCAAATTCCAGATCTGCCTGGGCAGTATAATAAGACCCTGTCTCAGAGAAGAAAAAAAGAAAAGCAAACAAAAACAAGAGACTATTAGAATTTATTATGGTGGTGATAATTTAAAAGATCAGAACTTAATCCATCTTTATTCACCTTCCATGGAAGGTAAACCTTACTTACTTACATGTAAGTAGTAAGAAAATTTTGAAGCCTTCAAAAATTATATACTTGTCCCCCACAAACTTATCATGTCCCAATAAGCTTGTATTTCTAGGTGTCTGTGATTCTTTTTTTCTTTTTCTTCTTAACCGATTCTGTAAACCCAGAGAAGTCACCTCTGCTTCGTGTGATGTGTCCTTTGCATGATACACCATCCTGTGGCACCAGTTTTTCTCTAGAGAGGCCCGAGGCTGAGCACTTGTACATCCATCCCATCTCCTCAAGCTAGCTCCAGGAGCTCCAGAGCAGGAGTGCATGGAGGCCAGTAGCCATACTATAGGCTCAGTTCAGCAGGCATAGGAACAAGCATCTCATCAGTACATCCTCTTCCCCTCTCCTTCTGCATCTTCCAGCCACCTCTGTCAGTGGTGCTAACCATCCATTCATCGACTTAGGACACATAGCTCCATGTCAACTTGAGCACTTGGTAACCTCTTGGCTGCTATGTCAGTCAGTCTCCAAGCCTGTTTTTCTACTGAAATATTCTTGAAATGAGTCCTCACCTCTCCTTTCTGTAGGTATTTCCTGGTTAGGACCCCTGTCATCTCAGTCACCCTTATGAGAAATAATCATAGGTCCCCTGCCTCAGGCCCTGTCTCCTCAAATTCATTCTTTGCACTGCTGTCAGAATCATTCTTCTCTAACCTGCCTGAATAGCAACTCAAATTAGCCTGTTTTTGACTTGATCTTTCAGTCTACATTCCTCTATGCACTGGAGTTTTTATACCTCCGTTCCTCTTCTAGTCTTGTTCCTCTTTCCTAGACTGCTCTTTCTGTTTCCCACGCTTCTCCTCACTGCCTACCAAGCCTCTACTTATCCGTGGACCCCCTGTAGGAATTTCACCTTCTGTAGTTTGCCTTGATCACTTAGAGTAACTTTAATTCCAGTCTCTACTTATGGTACATTCTCTTTGTTTACTTTATTGACTCCTTCCTATTTTATGGTGAAGCTCTGTATCTGTTTTTGTTTCTCTGACACTTAGTGTCTTTCTCATATTTACAACCTCAGTGTTGGGCACAGGGTCTGGCATCTAGAAGCAGCTCAACCAAAGAATGAATGGCCAGTGGATTATTATTACCATTTGGGACTTTTTCCCCTTTTTTACTTTTTAAAAATTTTTGTGTATGTGGTACTAAGGAATCGAACCCAGGGCTTCATGCATGCTAGGCAAGCACTCTACCACTAAGCCACATTCCCAGTCCCCTTCCCCTCCCCATTTTGGATTTTTAGGTTTCTGGATAGGTTGAATACTACACATAGTATGTCATGAGCCTTTGAAACCAAGTATTTTCCCTACAGGAAAAATTCATGTAATTTAATGAATTTTTTTCATTTTGTCTAATATTACTATGATTATGGCTCTTAAACACTTTACTAATATTCATAAATGAAAGATTATATTATTTTATTGTTCTTTCTCTCATAATAGAAACTATAGTATCTACATTTGACTTTTTGTTTCAGTCAAACATACTCTCCCATCTTATGTGTACCTCAGAGTACGTTTTTTGTTCTTTTTCCTTGCTTTTCTTTCTTTCCTCCTTCTTTCTCTCTTGCTCTCTTTCTTTCTGCCTTTCTTTCTCTTTCTCCCTTCCTCCTTTCCTTTCCTTTCTTTCCCTTCTCTTCCCTTCCCTTCCTTCTTTTGATTTTATGCTAGTACTGGGGCTTGAACTGAGGTTTGGGCACTGTTTCTTAGCTTTTTCATGCAAAGCTAGTGCTCTACCACTTGAGCCACAGGCCCACTTCCAGCTTTTTGATAGTTAATTGGAGGTAAGAATCTTATAGACTTTTCTGCCCAGGAAGGTTTGGAACTGCAATCCTCAGATCTCAACCTCCCTGAATAATTGGGATCATAGGCTTGAGACACTACTACCTTTATGATGGTCAGATCTGTGTTACAGGAAACAATGACTAGATCATCCTAGGTCAGGCCACCACTTTATCTAACAATATGTGAGCTACTTACTTTTTTGCATGGTGTTGCTTTGTCACATCTGGCATATTATTTAGTTCCACACCTGGCATATTAGTTCAGTTCACATATTGAATAGTCAGTTTGTACCAGAATCTCTTGGCACTGAGGATGCAAGATGAATCCAAGGTCTGTGCCCTAAAAGAACTTATAGTCTCAGGAATTAGATGGCTCTGTTCCTAGTGCTGCTGTAAGGCTGGAGCAGACAGGCCTGCCCATGGAGAGGAGCTCCAGTAGCATAGGGTGAAGCCTGATAGGCCAGGGCAACAGTTACCTGAGGTAGTCAGGGAGTGCCTGGTGGAAACAGAATGATGACCACTGCATGGGACAAAAAAGAAGAAGTCTAAGAATTTAATAATTCATTTAGTCTGGCAGTTAAATATTTATTGAACATCAACAATGTGTAAAGTACTATTCCAGGTACTCAGAAAAGACAAACTCCATTCCAATATGGAGCTTAAGTTCTGTTATTGGAGCAAAAAAGTAAACAAACAGTTATGTAATGTGTCATCAGGTATGGAAAGTATGTGAGAAAAGCAGGATAAAGAAACTGAAGGTAGTGGAACTGTAGCTCAAGTGGTAGAATGCTAGCCTTGAGCACATAAGCTCGGGGACACTGCCTAGGCTCTAAGTTCAAGCCCCAGGACTCTCCATCCCCCACCACACAAAAGGTGGGGTGGAGAATTGAAGGTAAGGAAACTTGCTGATTTTATAAGGGAGTTTAGGAGGGACTTTCTCACAAAGTATATTTAAACACAGCCTTCTGTGAAGCGAGGAAAAAGAGGACCAGGTGAGCCAGAACCTTGATGGTGA
The DNA here is from genome assembly GCF_000151885.1 of Dipodomys ordii. Lineage (NCBI taxonomy): Eukaryota > Metazoa > Chordata > Mammalia > Rodentia > Heteromyidae > Dipodomys > Dipodomys ordii. The sequence goes on from NW_012267417.1 coordinate 1,039,087, forward strand.
AGGAACTGATAGGAAGCCAGGCTGCTTGTCTTGAGTGAATGAGGGTAAGAATGGAAGGAAGTGAAAGTAGAGAACTGGCTGAGTATCCAGGTGTGTAGGGACTGACAGGTCTTTCATTCTGAGTGGTGGAGGGGGCCATTTGAAAGTTTGTGTAGTAACATGATTTGATTTATAACTTGAAAAGACCCCACTGGATGGATATCTAGTTTGGGGAAAGAGGAAAAGAAAAATGAAAGTAAGAGACATACAACTTATAACACCAGTGGAGATAGCATGAGTGGTCATGTGAAGTCAGAGTAGAATGAGATAAGAAGTATTTGAATTTGGGATATGCTGGGATTTTGGAGTGGATTGCATGTAAGACATGAGAGAACTAAGAATCAAAAATAATTTAAAGCTAGGAGTCACTGGCTCATGCCTGTAATCCTAGTTACTCAATAGGCTGAGCTCTAAGGATCATGGTTCGAAGTTAGTCTGTGTACAAAAGTCCTTGAGACTCTTTTCGACAATTAACTACGAAAAAAGCTAGAAGTAGAACTGTGGTTCAAGTGGTGCAACACTACCTTTTAGCAAAAAGGCTCAGAAACAGCATCCAGGCTGAGTTCAAGCTCCAGAACCAGGGTGCACGCAGTGAAAATAATAATTTTAATGTTTGGGGGTCTAAGCTAGGTACTGGAGTCTCCCAACTGTAATCTTAGCTATTTGTATTTGGGAAGCATGTGGATTCAAGCCCAGTCTGGGAAGAAAAGTTTTTGAGAATCCGTCTCAACCAAAAAGCTGGATTATATGTGTGTGCTTTTTAACCTAGGCCTAAAATAGGAGTATCTTGGCCCAGGCAAAAAGTGAGACCCTGTCTCAAAAGTAGTCATCAAACAACAGAATTGGCAGTGTTGCTTAGTGGAAAGAACACCTGTCTAGCAAGTGTTAGGCCCTAAGTTCAAATCATAGTAACACACAAGTAAATAAATAAAATAAATGGATCTAGGGTCTAAACAAAATGGTGGTGTCATTTATTGAGAAATTGATGATTGGGAAAGAATAAGTTTACAGGAGAAAATTAAAGTTGGTTTTAAATTTGTTGAATTTGAAATGTCTAAGTGAAAATGTAAATGGAGAGCACAAAGATGCCTGTGCTAAGGTATATGTTTCCAAGGGTATTTTTAGGAGATGGATGCTATTTACGTTATCATGGAGGAGTGTATCATGGAAGAAGCTATAAGAAAAGCTAAGAGGTAATATGAACACTTTAGTTGCTGGGAAATGAGAGAACTTGTTGCTCATGTCTGTAATCCTTGCAACTTAAGAGAGAATCATGGTTCAAAGCCAGCAAGGGCAGACAAAACTGAGAGATTCTTATTTCCAATTAACAAAAAAAAATTTAAAAAAATTAGCTAGATGTAGAGGTGTGGTGGAGTGCCAGCCTTGAGTGAAACAGCTAATTGACAGCACCCATTTGACACCAAAAGCTGACACCAAAAGAAAAAAAAAATGGATCAAGAATGGACTACGGGATTAGTCCTATGGACACCTATGGTGACCCTGACAAAACAATGAGAAAGAAAGCTTAATTGCAGAGAGTCAAAGAAAGAATGAGGGACAAGAAGTTGAGACACCATTAAATACAGGAAGCTCCATGGAGAACTCCCACAGAAGTATAGCGCCACAGGGAAGCCGCCTGAGAAGCTGTGAAGTCAGCTGAGGGTGTTTTAAGGATAACACACGTCAGTACCCAGTGGATCAAGTGATCTTTGCTTCCTCCTGCTACTGATTTTTTTCCCTTAACATTTACTTTGCTGAAATTGAATGTATTCTTTTGTTTTGCTTGTTGAGACAGGATATTGCCATGTAACTCAGGGAGGGCTCAAATTTACAATCCTCCTTCCTCAGCCTCTTGAGTGCTGGATTACAGGTTTACATCACTATACCCAGCCTGAAATTGAATATAGTCGTAGAGAAGATTGAGGAAAAGAGAATTAATTCAAGAATTAATGAAGCAGGACTATGCTATTTGCCAGATGAGCTGCTGATTTCCTTAATAAGCTGAATCATTAATGAAGTGGGAGCTTGGTGCCTTCGTGTGTGGTAAGACAGGAAACAGATATGAGTGGGAGAAAATGCGAGCTATGCTGGAACCGAAACAATCGCATTAGTTACTTTTAATATCCATAGACCTTCTGCAGGGACAGTTGATGTCTTTTAACAGATGAAAGAGAGCTCAGGGCATTTCAGTCATTACCCATGGCATCCAGCAAATTAATGATATAAGTGGTGTCCTTGAACTGCCAATTCCTTTCTCAGCCTTTGGACTGAAGCAAAGTGATAAATCTTGACTATAAACCACCTGCAGGTTTAGAGGACATGTTGGTTCAGCTTTTGCATTTGGGTCAAACTGTTACACATAATTTCTACAATTTAAAGTGAGATGTATTTGGCTCCCAGCAGCAGGGAATAATAATAGATCAATTAGTCATCATGTTCCTGTTTTAAGGCCCACTGTGTAATGCACATCTCATTAGCATATATTTAGTTAGTGACTGGAAAGAACATGGACCCTGACTCTAAGATGGCCATGACTGTGTGGTTCCTTGCTTCTGTGAATGCTGTGCTTAGTTAATCTTACCCTAAGGGAGAGGAAGACAACACTACTATAGAAAGTGTAAGTGTGGATTATAGGATACATCCTGAGTTCAGAAATGCTAAAATGGGGTTGGGAAAGAGAGGATGCATTTTTGAACTGAAAACTGAGACCCAATGAACAGATCAGAGAAATTTACACTTTAGAAAACACGTTTGGTTTGAGAGTAGCTTTAAAGGTGTTATATTGGTAAATGAAATAATGCATGTAAGGCTTTTATAGCAGTCCTTAGCACATAGTAACAGCTCAATAAGTACTCATTGTAAGTAATAATACTTCTCTAAATATAGTTTCCAGGCCCAATAGATATTTTGAAGTATTTCCAATTACAAAATATTCCTTTTTTAACCTAGTAATTCATCCCTTTGTCCCTCCGTCCCTCCGTCCCTCCCTCCCTCCCTCCCTCCCTCCCTCCCTTCCTTCCTTCCTTCCTTCCTTCTTTCATTTCTGTAAGGTCTGAACAGGGATACCTCCCTCCCTTTTGGCTAAGTTTCTGCCAAGTATCTGTTACCTAGGTAACTGGCAGACCTGGAAGCAGTCACCTTCCCCTCCTACTAGGTCATATCCTGGGCCACCTCTGGTCACCTGCCTCCCATCTGACCTTAGGAGGGTCGCAGACCCTGAGGTCACATCCAGATCCAGTGTGGCCACATCTTTCCTCCACCTGGCCACACCTCTTCCTGTCCCTTACCTAGATAAGTCCTGGCCCAGAGGTGGGTCACCCCTCTTCCCCGCCCCCACCCCCTTTCCTTTTCAGCCATGCTTCTCCACCGTGCATGGCAGGGGCAGCAGTTTGGTAAAATAACTTCTTTTTCTGCCTGAATAGCGCGTGGTGTTCTCTTCATCGGCTACCTATTTAATATACCTTACCCTCCCTTCCTCCCTCCCTCCCTCTTCTTCCTCCCTCCTTCCCTCCTTCCCTCCCTCCCTCTCCTTCCTTCCTTCCTTCCTTCTTCTCTCCCTAACCTGCCTGCCTTCTTTTTTCTCCGTGATGGTAGAGATCATTTACCACTTTACCACTGAGCCACATTCCAAGCTTAGCACAATTTTGTTTTGCAATTATCTTTAGCACTTATGACTTACTTCAAGTGGTAAAAATGTTACTTTTCAGTCAAGAGCATGTATTTACCAGCAACAAGAATTCATGATTTATAATCTTAGCTACTCTGGAGGTTGAAATCAGGAGGATTGATGTGCCAGGCCAGCCCAGGCAGAAAACTTTTCAAGTCTCCTCCTCAACCAATAGCTCTAATGTGTAGCAGTGCATGACTGTTATTCACTACATGGAAGACTGAGATCAGGAAGATTATGATTCCTGGTCAGTCCAAGCAAAAATGTTCAATAGTCTTCAACTCAACCTAAGAAGCTGTGTGTGATGGGAAATGTAAAATAGAACGATCACAGACAAGGCACAGGACAAGAGAAAAAAGCAATACCTTATCTCAAAATAACTAGTGCAAAAAAGGGGGTAGAGCATAGTTTAGAAGGAGAATACCTACCTAGCAAACATTAGGCCCTGAGTTCAAAACCCATGACTCCCCACCCTGAAAAAAGTCATGAACTTTTAAAATTAAGTTACTAGTATGAAGAAAAGTAAATGAATTTATACCTAAGTAAGCACGAACTGGCTCAATACTAATCAAAGAGAACCTCTCTCCCCAACAGATCTGTGTTTATAACCTATAATAGATGTTTGATTGTTTACCCCTCTCTTTGTATCTCATGACATGAAGAATACTGTCCACATTTCCATAAGTACAAACTTATAATATAACCATGGTGTCCCATCCCATTTTCCCTTTTGCCAAGAATTTGGTGAGGTGAGGATGCTTAATAGCATTCTAACTGAGGGAATATGAAAAGTACTTTCTTTGGGCTCTTGAAAAGTTTAATCACTAAGAGCAACAGACATTCAAGGAAGAACACCTCATCTTCCTCAGACCTTATCATATATGGACACTACCCACTGAATGTGGCAGCCATCTTTACATCAGCCAGAAGATAAATCTAATACTCAGGAAAAGTCAGAGTCACAAAAATGATTGGAAACAGAGTTTTCTACCTAAGGTACTCAACCTGTATTTTTAATTGTGTTTAAGGAGGTGTTAAATAATGTCTTCTGTTACTAGTAGTCAAAAATATCCCTGCTGGGAGCTTCCTCCAGGAGTGTCTTGTTATTCTGGTGTTCTCTAAGTGAGATATAGGTATGTTAAGATCTAGGTGCTCTCTATGTTCAGGTAGCCAGGAGGGACAGGAGCACCTTGAGTCCCAGGCCTATTACCTCCAGTTATGAGGGACCTCAGCTTTTAATAAGATATTGTACTGATATGTGTAGTTGATCTCATTAGTCAGGGTAGGACTCACTGTCCTGACTGATTAAAACAATGGAAATCTATGTGGCAGTGTGTGGTACTAAAAATACTTTGAAGGGTGAGTGGATGTTAGTAAAGAAAACAGTTTTGTTAAAAGGCCAAAAAAAACCCCCACATAATCTAAAATTAAGATAAGAAAGGAAGAGGGGTAGGTTGGGAGTGGTAGGTGAGACTATTGAAAGGGGTGGCAATGATCAAGATGTACTATATTCATAAACTGCTTTGGTGAATGGCAAGTCCTTTGTACAACTCTTTAAAGATAATAAAAATATTTCAATTTTTTTATTAACACAGGTTAGTTGTACAAGGGAAATTCCATAGTGTCATTTCCACAAGAAAACATGTTGCTTTCACTGTTTGGGCTAGATGAGACCTCCAGACTTTATTCTAGTTAAAAATCTCTGAAAAGCCTTCCCCAGTTTCATAGGCCCTGAATTGTTTCCTCCTTAGTGCCCAAGAGAAGATGATTCATATTTCTGTATAACACTTCTACCATTATGACTCAATGATTGATTTTTCAACTCTGTCTCTTGTCATGGACTTTAAGCTCATAAGGAAGGAAGTTTCCTTAATTCAGTGGCTCTCAAGAAGCTAAGAACCACGCTCTGCAGTGGGAGAGCTAACTTAACCTAGATGGGAGGTCTTCAGTGGTCTATACTGTAGCTCCTGGAGTATTTGTTCTCATTTCTTGGCTGGTTCCTCTCCCCAGGGGCAGTAAATTATTTGTTGTGGGTTGTGGCCCAGATTCTGGTACCGAAAAGGCCCCAGTGATCCCAGTGTACAATCAAGTTGAGAATTTAGAGGGAAAACAGAAAATCTCGAGGGAAAGATGCAGTAAAGAGCATTTCGACATCTATAATGACAATAGATTCTAAAAGGAACAAGTATCGGTAGATGCCACCAAATCCAGGGAATCCTGGAAGGAGAGCTGATGAAGGTGATGAGAAACCCAGAGCACAGTTAGTCCTGCAGACATAACTGAATAGCTACTGCCTCATGGCAGTGATTCTCATCTAACCTGTATGTTGGAATCACCAAAAACAAAGCCTTTTAAAGTGTCAGTACTGGGACTCTGCCTTAGAGATTCTGATTAAATTGATTTGGGGTGGAAAAAGGCAGCAGTAGAACTTTTGGACATGTTTGAAGCTCTCCAGGTGTTCCTAATAAGATGCCAGAGCTGAGAACCATCACCTAATGAGAAAGTCAGTGTCTTTGACCTTGCAATGGTTGAAGTCTAGCAGAGGCTGTCCCACACTTCCTGACTTGAGATGTTAAGAGGAGGTTTGGAGAGACCAGAGTGGCAAGGGGGGGTGACTGAAGCTGGACAGTTTAGTTTGAGTTGATAGCCAGGTCTGAAACTATTGGCCAGGTGTTACACAGCCTGAAGGCAAGGTGGGAGGCTGAGAGCAAAATTTTCAGTGTGGCCGGTGGCCCTCTGGGGACCCCACCCCACATCTTCCAGGTGATCTGCAGGTGTTCCGGCAGCTTCTGAGGAAAAAGCAATGATGTCATTTTTATTCACACACATTTCATTAACTAGAAATAACATTAATTATTAATTTAACAGGAATCCTGTTCTTTGTAAATTTTATCTTCTTAAAGATTGTATTTGTGCTAGAAATACTTTGTCTTCATAAATTTGCTCAGCTAAGGGCAGCTGAGCTTGGGCTAAGTGTACGTGCGTGCGTGCGTGCATGTGTGTGCGTGTGTGTGTGTGTGTGTGTGTGTACTGATCCTGTCTTCATAAATTTGCTCAGCTAAGGGCAGCAGAGCTTGGGCTAAGTGTGTGTGTGTATGTGTGTGTGTGTGTGTGTGTGTGTACTGATCCTGAGGCTTGAACTCAGGGCTTGGGCGCTGTCCCTGAGCTTTTGTGCTCAAGGTTATATACTACTCTATCACTTGAGCTTCAGCTCCATTCCCAACTTTTGGTGGCTGAGATAAGAGTCTCATGGCTTCCTGTGTTGGTTTTGAACTTAGATCCTCAGATCTCAACCTCCCAAGTAGCTAGGATTGCAAGTATGAGCCTCTAGCACCTGGTTAACTTTAAAAAAAATTATCTGCCCTTATTATTCCTAATGAATTTGCATTTCTTACTATATACTAATGCAAAAATTGGAGGGTAAAAGGGTTAGAAAGACCAGGTAAATATTATAACATTTCACTTTATCTCTCCATTTTTCTTCCTTTCCTTCCTTCCTTTCTTCCTTCTTCCTTTCCTTCCTTCCTTTCTTCCCACTTCCTTCCTTCCTTCCTTCCTTCCTTCCTTCCTTCCTTCCTTCCTTCCTTCCTTTCTTCCTTCCTTCCTTCCTTCCTTCCTTCCTTCTTTCTTCCTTCCTTCCTTCCTTCCTTCCTTCCTTCCTTTCTTTCTTTCTTTCTTCTCTTTTTCTCTCTCTTTCTTTCTCTCTTTCTCTGTCTCTCTTTCTCTGTCTCTCTCTCTTTCTTTCTTTCCTTGTCCTGGACTTGAATGCAGGGCCTATGTCCTGTTCTTCAACTTTTTTGCTCAAGGCTAATGCTCTACCACTTAGGCCATGGCTCTATTTCCAGGCTTTTTGCTGGTTAGTTAAAAATGAGAATTTCACAGACTTTCCTGCCTGGATTGACTTCAAACCATGATCCTCAGATCTTAGCTTCCTGAGTAGCTAGGATTACAGGCATGAGCCCCTGGTGCCTGACTAGAACATTCCTTTTTTATGAAGTGTTAGAAGTATAAATACTGAGTAGGACTCCAGTGCAAATATAGAATGTATATTTATAACTAATGGGACAAGTGATTCCATGACTAGAATGGTTTAATCAAGCAGCCAAAAAAGGGGAGAAAAAATGATGATAAATACCTGAAATTAGATTTATGGAGCCAGCAGTCCACTCAGCTCTACTTCTCTGTGTATTATCCTTTATCAAATCATGGCATGAAGTCATTGACACTTTCCTGTTCCTTTTAAATACATCCGAGGAAAATCTTATTTTTTTCCTGAAGAAATGAAAAATTGTGCTTCCCATAATTCAATTGATGAACTCTACAGTGAATCAATTAAGAGGTCAGTGTGACAGAGACAATATTCAGAGCTACACTTCACACAGACAGTCATATCGCTATAGGGAGCCTATCTCCAATTTAATGAAAAGCATAATGTTCAGAGAAAGCAAAATAGGGTATTGGCAAAATTTCTTCACCTATAATATTTATGGTACAGTGTGGGAAAGAAGCTACTATCCAATGTACATGGTAGCAGATCTTTTACTTCATATTTTGTCAAGATCAGTGATGTGCCCATTAGGACTCAACTCTTGATAAATGCTCAGAACTTATCTCAGAGAGAATTGCTTGATGAGCTTTTGTTCATTGTTTGATTAAATCCCACCTCACAAGAAAAAAAAAAAAAACATTTGGTTGGGATTGATTATACTGTGAGCCATGAAGGAGAATGAGGAAAATGTGTTGGGATTGTTGTGACCAGTAAGAAAGGACAAAAGATATTGTAACATGAATAAAAAGTCTTACAGTAGAATATGCCCTGACAACAAGATCTTATTCCCAGTGATTCCCAGAGTGTTGGTAGTCTGCACCCTGCCGCCTGACCCTGACTCTAGTTAAGAGAAATAGTGCAGGAGTAGATTTCGGTATGAGTTTAAAACCTATCTTTGTGACACTGATTAGTGTCCAGAAAGGCCATTTTTATCATTTTGGTGGCTTTCTCAAGCGATGAGCTATTTCAGATAATGTTCAACTCTGAAGTTTCAGAGTTTAACTCTTACCTACTTAGTGCTAAATATAAAAAGGTTCTTTTAAGTCTGGGGGGCAGAGACCCTGTCCTCATATATTAAGTGTTTTGCTACTATAATGAATTACTTGAAGCAGGCTCCTCATGAGAGGAGATTTATTTACCTGACAGTTTCATAAATGCAAGGGCAGGATACCTGCATTAGCTAGCTCTAATGAGGGCTTTTGGGGCAAATGGTGATGGAAAAAGTACTTTGGAACCGTTATCACATCTTTCAGGCTTTCAGAGCTATCCTCTCTTTAATCCATTCCAAGGCAGGACCTTAAATACATAAGACTTACCCCTAAAGGATTTTATCATATCTCACATTGTTGCACTGGGGACTAAACTTCCCAACATATGGACCTTTAGAGAACAAATCACATCCAAACCATAGCTATTTATTTCCAACTGAATTCTTAGTGCCTAGCAATGTGACAACTTCACATTTTCTGGGTAACTGGATTTTTATTCATTAGAGAATGAATTGATGGTACATTGTAGGTTTAAAAAAAAACACATCCAAATGCTACAGAATGCTTGCCAAATACAACAAAAACACAGAGTAGGCACCTATTTGTGGTTCTCTTCCCTGATGGAACATTTAACCCAACTTTCTACCTCTTGACTCTAATGTGCTCATTAGTTTATTTTACCAAGGCTGAAAGGAGTCCTTGTTGAGAAATCAACTCATAATTTCTAGGATTATGTTGACTCTGAATGTCTAAGCATATCTGGCAGGGGAGTCAACACTTACAGTCTTTCTGACAGTCTCTACATGTGAGTTTGGATTTTCTAATTTAGTAGAAATGGAAAGAAAAGAAACTACCTGGAAGGCTGCTTAAATTGTTTGCAATTGTATATATAACAAATTGTTTGTTATTATATAAAATGTGATACATTTATGTGCTAAATACGGGATTATCATCCTTCTCACTGATATGAATCTATTATTTTAAAGTAACTGTAGAATATCATGCATTGACTTATCACTTGCATATATATTGTGAGGGATCTTGTTTTATTTCTTGTTTTTTTATTTTTGTATATTTTTTTGGTTGGTCATGGAGCTTGAACTCTGGGCCTAGGCACTGTCCCTGCACTCTTCAGCTCAAGGTTGAGCTGGTTTTCTGGGGGTTAGTTGGAGATAAGAGTCTCATGGACTTTCCTGCCCAGGCTGGCTTTGAACTGTGATCCTCAGATCTCAGCCTCCTGAGTAGCTAGGATTATAGACGGAAGCCACTGGTGCCCCGCATATTTTTGTTCATTTTTATCTTTAGGTAGTTGTACAAAGGAGTTACCATTCACCAAAGCAATGCACCATATCAATGTCACCCTTTTCAACGTTCTCACCACCCTTCCCAACCCACTGCTTCCCTCACTTGTAGACCCTTGGAGAAAGCAAGCCTTGACTAAGCCCCAGCTCCAAGGTGGGGACACAGAAAGCTTAATGTGCCTGAGCATCGGCCACATCTGGTACCTATGACACAGGCCATTTATTTACAGACCAACCTCCACCCCAATAAAAGAAGAGTGTTAATTTAGGCTGCTCTTTTCAGAGTGGCTGGAAAAGGCTTAGGTATCAAATAGGATAGTCTCAGTGAAAACAAACTATTTCACCAAATAACCATCCTGCCACCAAGCCCATTAAAGGGAAACAAAGAATTAAAAGAAGGAACAGGAAGATGATGACATTTTGCATCTGACTTGATTGTCATATTGAAAAGAACTGTTAGGAAGCAGTCAAGCTGAAGTAACCCATGATAGAATAGATTCACAGTGTTTAAAAATTAATTTATCTCTAAAAAAAAGATAGCTCATCATTACTTTAGCTTGACAACACTGATACACCTCTAAGATATGAAGTGACACAGAGACGGTGCTAGAAGAGTATTGTCTAATAGGCTCCAGTTTGAGTCTGGACTTGGTTACTTAAAGCTTGTCCTTGGGGAAGTGACCAAACTCTTCTGAGACCCAGTTTCTCATCTATAAAATGATGTCTGAAGGGCTATGGGAGGTGAGCCAGGCCAGGAATTGAAAGAAGGGAATTCTATGCAGAAGGAAGGCCCATGGTTAAAAGGAACATAGACATTTGAAGGAAATATAAAGTATTCATAGGACTTGGTGACCTATGGAGGATTGGGGTGAGATAAGGTTGGTGACATCATCAGGGATCTGACAAGACAGGGCCTTCTAGAAATCTGAGCTTTCTCCTCGATGCATTGGAAAGCCCAATGGTTTAAGCAGGGGCAGGTGTGGAGTGAACTAGTGGAGGACACAGGACCTGATCTGGTTTGTTTTTTTATAAGATTGTATTGGCCTCTGGTTGGAGACTGGGATGGCTGGGACAGAAGAAATGACAATAGAATGGTGAGACCAGAAATATGTCTGTGGTCCAGGGAAAGACCAGGATAGATGCAATCAAGGTGAAGATAATGCAGGGTATGCTTTGGAGAATGCAAGACTTGTGAATATTAAGGAAGATGTCAAGAATGACTTCAGACTTTCCTGGCATAAGTAGCTAGATGGATGGAGGCTTCCTTGACCAAGATGGCAAGGACAGGATGAGGGGGCAGATCTGAAGAAAAGAGTCTGAGTTCAAGTTGGTACATGTTAGGCTTAAGAAGCCATTTAGCACAGTGCCTGACACAGAACACACCATAAATAATAGCTTCTATTTCAGTGGCTTCTAATTCCTTCTATTTCACAATCACAACTGACTGCTGAGTCAGGGGACTTGGGTTTTTTCCTCTGGCCAGTCCATGTTAGATAAATAGACATCATATGCATCAGTGTCCACATCTGTAAATCAGAGACAGTCAAGCTAGATCTTCTTTGTGGTCCCTGTTAGCTTCAGTATACCGAGGTGCCATAACATTCTTTGGTCTTGACCACCTGGAATCTGCTGTGGCCAGCTGGATCTGCTTCAGAGAAGTGAATGAACTAGAACTCTGCATATGGGTGGCAGTTTCTGGTGGAAGCTGACGTAGGGAGAGCTCTGGCCAAGGCAATTGTGGCCAGAGAGGAGGCCTCATGATGAAGGGGAAGGATGTGGTTAGAGGGAGCAACAGTTGCTGCTGTCACCAGACAAGCATGAAATTCACCAAGATCCAGAGGAGATTGCTACTGAGGATGGCTATTTATTAATTGGAACATTAATGTGATTTGGGTCATACGGAGAAAAGGTAATGGACAGAAAAGAAGACAAAGAAGAAAATAGATGCCCTTCTTTCCTGTGTGCTCCTCTCTCACTGGCACAGAGTCATTGCTGGAACCATAGCAGGTATCAAGGACAGATAATCTTCATATAAAATCTTTACAAAGAAAGAAAGCAAGGCCAAAAACAAAGTATCTGATGGCAGAGCCAAACCAGTACTCAGATCTTCTCATACATGGCCTGTTCAAGGAGCAATTTCCATGAAACATTTTAGGCCCAATTCTGGGAAAGGTCAAGGTTGGTATCATTTGTCTTATAGAACACCCCAGGAATCAAAAGAAGAGAATTCTATGCAGAGGGAAGGTCCATAGTTAAAAAGGAACATAGAGCTTTGAAGGAAATATAAATTATTCTTAGGACTTGGTGACCTATGAAAGATTTGGGTGAAATAAGATTGGTGACATCATCAGGGATCTGACAAGACAGGGCCTTCTAGAAATCTGAGCTTCCTCCTAGATGCATTGGAAAGACCAGTGGTTTAAGCAGGTGCTCCTAATACCCCGACATTAAAATTTCATGTGATTTGTTAACACTTATGGCCCACTCAGCATTGAGTGCTTTATTACTTAAGAGTAGGCCTTGGTTGGGGTGGGGGGCTCATGCCTGTAATCCTAGCTACCCAAAAGGGTGAGATCTGAGGATTGTAGTTCAAAGCTAGCCAGGTCAGGAAATTTTCTGAAACTCTTACCTCCAATGAACTACCAAAAAGCCAGAAGTAGAGCTGTGGCTCAGGTTGAAGAATACCAGCCTTCAGTGAAAAAAAAGTAATGGGGAGTACTCTCAACTTGAGTTCAAGCCCCAATAATAGTGCGCATGTGTGCATGCACATACACGAGCAGAATTACCCTTGTTCAGCCCAGATTCTATGGGGATTCTTCCTCTTACCTGAGGTTATCTAGATTTCTCATTAATTACAGTGTCTTCAAACAATGCTCAGCAAATGAAGACAGTGTCCATGGCTTTCATTAGACAATGTATTTGGTAGGATTTTTTAAACTCAGCATTGGCTTTATGAGAAGCAGCTAAATGGGAACTTATTAGGAAAGTTGCATCCTTATCCTGTGATTGTGGTTAGTTTGTGAGTAATTGAGTTCCCTGGCGTCTACTTCGGAAACAATGACTAGTCATTCCATTGCTGTATTACTCTCATGGCATAGGAGGCAAAATGTAATACCTCTACCTAACAATTTAATTTAAAACACCTCATCAGTATATGTAAGTGAGACTTCACATGTGCCTGTTGCATAGCAAGAAGCCCATTTCTGTCAGTCACCATGGCTGTCTGAGCAGGATCCCTAAAAAAAGCAGGGGCCTCGGCCTATGTTTTACCATAGGGTAAGGCTCAGAGGAGTCATAAGCAACATCAGGCATGTGTTAGATGCACAGCAGGGAGAATCGGGGGCAAAGATTCATGTATTGTATGTGAGGTAAATGGTGAAGTAAGTTAGCCTTTCCAGAGCCTTTTTACAAGGCTGAGAGTCCATATTTTGAGAAGAGGGAGGGCCCTCTTTCCAGAGGCCACACATCTGGTTGACCTCTTCCAGGCTCCTTGAACATGCTGTGCTCATTACTGAAATAGTGGTTCCTCTGCTGCTGGGCTCCACCCTGGAGACACTCTGCCAGTTTCTACTCCAGGTTCTGTGCCTATGGCCCACCTCAACCGCCAGCTCCTCCCAGGAGCAATTCCCAGTTCTTTACTGACCCTTTGGTTGCTTAGTTCCTTCCATAGTTGCAATTGCAATGAATATTTTGCACTTTGCTCCTTTGTGTTGTTTTCTATGGGCAGGTGAGTTGGGGAAAGAATGGGTGGCTCCTCATCCCTGTCTAAGCCATTAACTTCTGAAAGACAAAAACTCACTATGTTGCAGACAAAGGATTGTGCTTATAAATACTTTTGCAATTGTTAGAATTCTCAATGTGTTTAATTATTTTTAAATTTTTTTTTGGGTCCAGTCGTGGGGCCTGAACTCTGGGCCTGGGCACTGTCCCTCAGCTCTTCAGCTCAAGGCTAGCGCTCTACCACTTGAGCCACAGCGCCACTTCTGGCTTTTTTCTTTTTGCTTATGTGGTGCTGAGGAATCGAACCCAGGGCCTTAGGCATGCAAGGCAAGCACTCTACCACTGAGCCACCTTCCTAGCCCCCTTTAATTATTATTTTTAAGAGTTAGCCGGGAGTATTTTTCTTACATTTTTATTACCATCAATTAATTATACAGGGAGGTTTCAATTTGACCTGTCCATATATGCATACAATATGCCTTAGCCAGACTAACTTCTCTGTTACTCTTTCTCATCCCTCATCAATCTTGGTGAGCTATTAAATTCAGCTTTTAAAAGACACATATTTAAAAAATCCACATATGCCAGTTTTCCAAACTAATTTTTTTTTGGTCGGTTGTAGGGCTTGAACTCTGGGCCTGGGCGCTGTCCCTCAGCTCTTCAGCTCAAGGCTAGCATTCTACCACTTGAGCTACAGTGCCACTTCTGGTTTTCTGGTGGTTTATTGGAGATAGGAGTCTCACGGTCCTTCCTGCCCGGGCTGGCTTTGAACTGCGATCCTTAGATCTCAGCCTCCTGAGTAGCTAGGATTACAGGCGTGAGCCACCAGCGCCCGGCCCAAACTAATTTTTTTAAATGGAATGACATGGTTGCTTTGGTTACATTTGGTCTTAAACTCAAAATATAATTACTTAAGTTAGAAGTTGATTTTTTCTTTTTTTTTTTGGTCAGTTGTGGGTCCTGAACTCTGGGACTGGGCGCTGTCCCTCAGCTTTTCAGCTCAAGGCTAGCTAACGCTCTACCACTTGAGCCACAGTACTTCTGGCTTTTTCTGCTTTATGAGAAACAGTACCACTTCCGGCTTTTTCTGCTTATGTGATGCTGAGGAATTGAACCCAGGGCCTCATGCATGTAAGGCAAACACTCTACCACTGAGCCACCTTCCCAGCCCCAGAAGTTGATTTCTTTCTTCCATGTAAAAGAGCGGACTTAGAAAATTCAGCAGAGTGGGACACTGCAGTAGCAGGAACCCAGCCCTTTCTTCTCCTGCTACTCTACCACGTGAACATACAATTTCATCCCAAGGCCAACTCTCAGTCCACCCTTGAGGCTAAAGCTCCAGTGGTTTTATGCACGTTCTAGACAGCTGGAAGGAGAAAGGAATTAGGGTATTGTACTAGCTAGCTGTCTTTTTTCAAAATTTTCCCCAAAGCTTCTGCAAAATAGTTGTTTTTATATTATATTTGTTCAAATTCAATGACACTTAGCTGCAAGAGAGGCTGGGAAATTTAGTCTTTATTGCAAATGGAATAAAGTAGAGACATGATATACTGAGACAGAGGGGCAAAACAGCTAGACACTGACAGATATATCAGTTTAGGTATAATAAAATGCATTGTAACAGCAGTCTGTTTAAACTCTTATTTCATTCTTGAATTCCTAAATCCGCTACTTTTTTGCGTCTACTATGTGTGTAGTGCTATGCTAGTATGAGATCAGAGGACAAGGGCTAGAAGCCTAGTTCAGTGGTAAGAGGCTCAGTACCACCAAAAGGGAAAAAAAAGAAAGAAAAAGCAAAAGAAAGACTAGCTCGGAGAACAAGAAAAATGTGGTATTTATTTTCAGAGAAAATATAATTCAGGATGTGCACAAGTTTGACAAGAAATGTCCTTATTACCTTACTTATGTAACTGTAGCCCTTGACAAACAATAAATGAAACAAATAAATGAACAAGATTATAATGAAATAATAGTACTATTTAAAAAGTACATCACATAGCCTTAGTCTTAAAAAAATCTATTCATCTATTGAATATCACTTAGAATTGCTTATTGCATGAATGAGGCAGTCAGTCTTCAAAACTATTTTAGTTTCTCTTTTTGGGTTGTAACTATGAAAGTCCATGAGTTTTTAAAGGATAAAAATACATTAAAAATTGCTTTGCTGGACCATTTATCAGAGACTTTATTTAGACTGGAGAGTTTTAAGCTGACATTTCTAAAAAGTTTATATCTGGATATGTTTATGTTAATTAAGGTTTTATTTACATGATATAAATGCTCATTTTCAGGAGCCATTTATTTAAACATGTAAAGGCCATTAAGAAAAGTGTTGTCAGCAATAGAGGAGACTTCTATTGGTATGTGTTTAATAAAGCAGTGGAATTTATAAAATACTTAGGGAAATGTTAATGCTTTAGATTTCCTTCCCAAGGGAGGAATTTTTATTTCTCCAAATTTCACATACAATAGTAGGATTTGGTTATTTTTCTTTTCATAATAGGATGCTGTTAGAGTCACATAAGTCTTTGCAGAAATTTTTTTTCAAGGAACAAAACAAAATAAAGGTCCCTCAGCAACACTTGTGTGACTTTGAATTGATCTACTTTGTACCAGATCACATTCATTTCTGGAATAGTGTAGGGTTAAAGAAATCTTATATACTCTTTATTTTATAACTCCTTTGTTAACCTACACTTTAGTAGTATTCTAGTGTCTCATGCTAGTTTTCTGCTCTTTGTATCCATGTCTTATCATTTAATGATGGCAAAAATGACAATATAGTAAAGAGAAAATCCACATTATTTGGCTTATCTTTTCATTTTAATTTTTATTATCTTTAAGTGGTTGCACAAAGGGGTTTCAAGTCATGATTTTGTTTGGCATATCTTTAAATAAGAAGTCCTAGAGAGCAGTTCTGCATTTTACATGTAGAAATGTTCATCACCAGCAATAAACTGTGTGCTAATGACATGTTTAAAACAAATCAGGACTTAGAAAGGGGGGAAAAAAACCAGGAAATTTGACCAAACAACTCTTCCTAGTAACAGGTTTTGTGTGTCTTTGTTAAGATCATCACAGCTTGTTTTAATTCTTCCTTTACTTCCTCTCCAAAATTTAATGCCATGTTTCCTTGCAGTCTTATGTACAGCTTTTATTTAATAAGTGCTCTTTACTTCAAATGAACTGGGTTTCTATAACAGAAGAATTGCTAATGAAAGAAGTTTAAAATGATATTGAAATGCTGCCTTTTAGTCCATAGACATATTGGTATTATGAATTGCTGATTAATGATTCTTTTGCTAGGAGAGTACTTAAATGGCCTCCATGCTATTCTTAATTAGTAACATTGCTTGGTGTTTTGTCCAGTAGGAATGCCTTTTCTTACCATTCTTAGCTTTCTTAGAGTCTTAGTTTTAAACTTGACCCTTTGTTGTCACTGTTAACGCAAGAAACCATTTCTATTTAATTTGGGACAGCTGCATATGTTTAGAGACTATATGCTTATGTTCTCACAGAAATCTGACCTAACATGGACAGATGTTGGAACTCCAATGTAAAAATCTATTCTAAACAATCTGGGCTACTGCTAGACAGGAATGCCAAACATTTCCAACCACAAATTATGCTTGATAATAACCACCTTGATAGCAGCAAACAGCAGACCCCCAGCTTCATTGCATGATCTGAAGGAAGATAACAGGTCTGGCATTTTAGCTTAGGTTTGCTAAAACTTTAGGAGATTAGAGCTAGTGGAAACTGCACTACTGTGAAAGTAAGAAATTATTAATTCATACAGAAAACTCCTCGGAGCACAGAAATCTCCACTTTCTTCTCCATGCATCTAGACCAAAGCAGGGAGTTGCTTGCTGACCGTGAATCAGGAGGAAGCCTGAAACCAGGCAGGCTGAGTACACAAAGAACCATATGGCTCAAGAGAGAAAATGGACACGTGTTCCCTTTTTAAGTTTAAAAAAATCAATGTATTCCTCAAGAATCATTTATATGAGCCTACCAGTATGTTTTATTTTGTGAAATGTTGGGCATGTCCATTATGAAATGGGAACCCTGAAATGTGATCCATCCATCTGAACTGGCTCAGCGTTTTATTCAATTCTTCAAGCTTTAATCCTATTAGCTCCCAGGCACAAAGGAAGTAACAGGGCATCTCTTCTCTGATGATTCTCCCCTGGCCTCATGGCATTTGTAAACCCAATTTTGAAATTTTCAAATAAAGCTTATTAATTCATTAGAAGTATATCAAGCCCCAGCAAAGCCACTTTTCAAAAATAATATTTTAAAGTAAGAAAAGGCCTTAGAAGATGATGAGTTTGATCAGTTCATAGAATTATGAGATCAGTTCATATAATTTGAGGATTTTATTTTTAAAAAAAGCACCTTATAGACTAAGCAAATTTTTGGTGTGAAGAATATCAAATATATAACTTTAAAAAAACATCTTTCTCTCTAGAAATAAACTTCACTGGTTGATTATACATTTAAGGAACATTGTTGTAACTATATTTCTTTTTTTTTAATTTTAGATTGCGTACTTACAAGGTTTTGAAGAGTTCAGTGACTGCTTCATAATCAGTTTATAAATGAGACAATTTTTTTATTTACTTTACTTAAATATCCCAAAATGTCAGTGTAAAATGCATCAAACTAATTTCTTGCTATATATCCTTTGGATGTAGATCTAACCCAGCAAAATTCTAAGATCTGATTATAATGTTGAAGGAAGCTAATCTCATTGTGGTGAACATGAGCTAATGACACATTAGTCCATATTATATACTTTTCAGTCTGCTGCCTGCAGTTTTGATTAAATTTAGTTGCTATCATTTAGATTTGAAATAGTAATGTGCTCCTATTACTGCCTATCAAGTTTATGAAGCCTTTCTCTAAAAACTGGACCTATTTTAAATCTCTATTAGTTAAAAATTTTATCCACCCCTTACTGTAAAATCAGAGAGGATCTGTTTCTGTCTCCTTTCTGTTGAGACATACTCACTACTTCCAGGTGCCAAGCTGTCATTAACACAGCCTAGTTTCTCTGGGGTATTTGCTTTCAGAGGTCACTTCAATGTCAGTCTTAGCAATTCTTAAGTCTCCTTGTCCCAGGCAATTCATAAAGGAAAACGTTTTGTTGGATGCATTCTTTCTACTTTCCTTACCCCCAAATTTTTTGATTATTCATTTAAAAAATGATGCAATTCACATCACATTTTGCAGATAGATTTTTATTGTCACAATCTTTTTTTATTGTCTAACTCTTTTTTCCCCCTGCTGCCTGGGAGATACCAGGACAGCCACCTTCATCTAAATTTAGGAATGAACTAGGAGTAGCACTCTTCCACAATGACTTCCCAGCTTTGGCAGGTGCTTTTCTAACTGGGGACATCAAGAAACCTTCTCTTGATTGTGAATCTGACTTCTTATGTGCCCATGCATTCCCTCTTCTGTAAGTGGGTAATTTAAGCCAGTTGCCTTTTATTTCAACCATGTCAGAGAATCAAATAAAGCTGTAACATCAGACTAGCCAGAAAAATGAGTGTCTGGACAGTAATAAGTTTATAATAGAAGACCTTTCTGTTTTCTCAACCCATGTTCCTTTGGCTGTTTTGTATCTTGATGGTCAGTGATCTGGAGGTTCACTTACAGACAAGGGCCACCAATTTAAGGATTTGTTAATTATTTATTAAGGGAAATTCCAAAGCTTTCAAAAGACAAGCCCAGTGCCAGGTAAACCACTTGACCAAAATCAGTAATTCCCAAGATGCATTAGTGTAGTTACCTTGGGCACTGGGACCAGCTGGCCTTGCGTGTCTCATTTCCCTGGCTAAGCTGTTGGGAGGCCACACGTGACTTCATCTTCCTTCCAGTGTAATGCACATCTGGGGAGTAAGGAAGAGTGAGAATATTCTAGTCACTTGATCTCGACAACATTGATCTTTCTGATGAAGAAAATCTAGTGTTTTGAAATGTTGATCTTTTTCTAATATTTCATTTCAACACCACATGTCTCTTAGGCTTTTGAGTCATTTGAGGAGTGTTTGTGAAATGTTTTATGTAAGATAAATAAAGGTAAAACCAGAGACCTCATCTCTGAGAGCCCTCAGAGGAGAGCTAGACAGCCTAGAACCAGACTTAGAAGGGATCTGTGTTTCTGTTCAAAACCTTTCTTAGGTAAGTGGGGAGTGTGCCAAGATGTATACACACAACTTAGGAGGGTTTTCAGGGTATTTTTTTTTTTTATAAAAAGTGTAACCACATCCACTAACTGCCATTTGAAGAAAAGACACTTTCAAAATGAATGTGATTAACATTACCAAATAGTGTTAGAAAAGAAAGTATACATTTCCAATTCAGTCCTCTCCTTTCTCTCTCTCTCTCTCCCTCCTTGTTGTGATGTGTAGTACTTGTTATTTAATGTTATTCTAAGTAAAGAAAAATTATTATCATGAATTTTTTCACTTATTTATTGTGCAAACCATTTTAACACATACAAAGGACATTTAATGGATATACAAAGTCACTGAAATTTTACAATTTTTTCATAACTTGTTACATTAGTCAGCTTTGTGTAGCCAACTTACAAAGACAAAAGGCTTCATAAGCCTGGTAACTATATTAACTCAGTTCTGGTGAGGGCCTTGTGTGGTAAGTGGCAGGTGAAATGGAAGGAACATGAGTCAAGAGTGAACAGTAACATGTACAGCCAGGAGCAGAAATAGACTATGGGAGGGGCTGGACTTGCTTCTTTTATGCCAAACCTTTACCAAGGAGTCCCACAAGAACTATACTCTAATTTCACACACTACATTATGAAACAAAAACAAAAAAAACCCGAACCCTCTTGTTTCCATATCTTGGAGTTCATTTAGATTAGCATCATTTTATACGGTCATATGTACATAGCTATTGAGCTATTGTGATCCTCTGCTAGGACTATCCTAGACATATACTAATTATTACAAATGAGGAAAACCATGGAGTCTATGTTTCATTTTTGCTTTTATTTTTTAATGTACTGTGTGAAGTTATTTCTTTTTTCTTTCATTTTTCCCCCTTGATTTATCCCTTGTCACTGTTTTTTATTTTGATACCCTGTGTTTTGTATATACATTTATCTGATTTGGGGAAGGGAAAGGGAGTAACAAAATGGTGAGACAAAGGAGAGAGGGTGAAACAGTGCAACAGCAATACTCACAAGACACTATGTTGGAAATGAACTTTACAACTTGGGGGGAGAGGAGTCCAGGCCAGGAAGGGAAAGTGGGAGAAAATGAGGGAAGGGATAACACTGTTAGACATTAGCTCATTGCCTTACTTATGTAACTGTAACCTTTCTATACATTGTCCTTACAATAAAATTAAAAAGAACTATATCCTGAGGGACCATAACCCTTACATACATTTTTTTTCCAGAACTATATAAAAATCTGCCAAAAACTAACACAACTATTTTTAAATTTTTACTTTTGGGTTTTTTTGTTGTTGTTGTTTGATTTGTTGTTATTATTGTTGTTGTTGTTGTGTGTGTTTGTGTGTGTGTTCTACCAGTTGAATTTAGGCTTATGTGATTGCTAGACAGATATTCTACCACTTTAGCCATACCCCCACCCATTTTTGACCTGGTTGTTTTTAAGTTTTTGTGTTTTTTTGGTCAGTCATAGGGCCTGAACTCTGGGCCTGGGCACTGTCCCTCAGCTCTTTAGCTCAAGGCTAATCCTCTACCACTTGAGCCACAGCACCACTTCTGGCTTTTTATGCTTATGTGGTGCGGAGGAATTGAACCCAGGGCCTCATGCATGCAAGGCAAGCACTCTACCACTCTACCACTGAGCTACCTTCTCAGCCCTGGTTGTTTTTTAAAATAGGTCTCGCTTTTTGCCTAGGCGATTCTCTAATATATGCTTTCCATCATAGGTAGAGTGACAGACATGTGCTACCACACTCAGCTTTTTCTGTTGAGATGAGATTTTGCAAATTTAACTTTGGTTTGTCCCAGCTGGCCTGTAACCGCAATCCTCCTGATCTGAACCTCCCACTAGGGTTGACAAGTATATGCCACTGTACTCACCTGTTCATTGAGAGGATGTATCAAGAATTTTAGTCTGGGTTGGCCTTGAACTTCAGTTCTTCTTATCTCCAACTCCCAAATAGTTAGGATTACTGGAATGAGCTACTAACACCCAGTCACTTCATGTTTTTGTTTTCATTTATGCGGGAGATTTGTTGTTGTCTTCCCTATTTATCCCACACTTGTTTTGAATTCATGATCTTCTACCTCTGGTTCCTACATGCCAAAATTACAGTTATATGCCACCATGCCTGGTCACTTCTTGACACATACACATTCTCTAGTACACATTTCCTTTAGTTTACTGACGAGTAAAGAAAAACTAAAGGGAAAAAGAACTCTAGGTTGCTTTATCTCTTTTCTTCAATGCTGTCATTTTTGGCACAGTGCTTCACAACAGCAGAGGAGTGACAGGAATAAGAAATTACATAATACGTTTTCTTGGTAATTAGTACATCTGAGAATACTTCCTAGTGCATTTGAAGAAAGCCAGGTTTGAATGGAAAGCAGAACCTTTCAAGAATGTCTTTAACACTTCTGCTTCTACAGTCTTAGACATAGCATAGCTACCTGATGCTCTCTTTGAGTCTCACTCTTCCCTGGATGTTCCACCTGCAGTGTGTGGCTGGGAGGGCAGGAATTGAGGCAGACATATGATGCATGTAGCTCCTCTGCTCCCATGCATGTTCCATTGTCCTACAACACCACTTACTTAAGTTCAGAGACAACGTTACTGACAGTGTTAGCATTATCTACAGTACCAGTAGAGTAATCTGCCAAGTGTGGGATGTGCAGGTTCCTGGATGACTGCAGAGGTCAACACAGTGGAAGCCAGCTCTGTTTTCTTTCCCAGTTTTATTTTCTCCCCTGACCCTCTCCATAGAAACCAGTATTATTTTTTATTCTTGAGCATAATATTTTTACTTCCACTTAGTGTGAGCAATTATTTAGTTTATAACGTACCCTTGTTTTTTTTTTACACAGTTTACTGTATGTTTTTTGAAATCAGTCCATGTGGCCTTTGTGTTCAGTTTAATTTTATGTGTCCAGAGTGCCAAGTTTTGATGCTGTGGGGTTGTTGACTATTAGTGAATGCCCTATTCTGGCTTGGGTGGATTGCAGCTAGTGATTAGCCTTTGAGGCTGTATTTAACTACACATTTGTTTGGAAACTTGAGTCATCAATTCTTATCTCTTTCACTCAATTTCCACTCAGCCCATTGTCTGGGCAAAATATGTGTTGGAAAAGTTTACTCGTGTCTCTTGGCAATCATTTGCTGTGGGATGGCATAGCCATGTACAATGAGGGAGGAATGTTTTCTTGGTTACATCATTTACCTTCAAATTAGATTGACTTAGTATAAAAGGAAACATGTAGAAATGTAGAAGCAAAGCCAGATAAGGCTCCTTTTACTCAGAAGTGCAATGAGTGATGACCTAGCTGTAGAATGTCATTTAAGGACAGCCTAACTGCTGTGAATATCACTCCACAAATGATTTCTTTATGAAATCATTGTCCAGTCCCATTAGATACATTGTTAGTTGTTGGTTTTGTTGGGCTTTTTTTTTTTTAGAGTTTGTAATAGTAGGTGTGACCTTTGGATATGAATAGCATTGTCAATAGGTTTTCCTTCTAATGATAAAGATGGAAGACAGTCAGGGCATGGCATTCTTGGACATGGAAGGGAAGGCTTACAAGGGTCTTTTTTAAGGGAAGAATAGTTAAAATGTATTTTTTTTCAGGAGAAGCCAACTAAGAACGAAAATAATAACTTCCATTTCTATACTATAATCTCATGCCCAGCACCTTAAGTACTTTACATAAACTCAGGTCTCATTCAGTCCTCACAACCACTGTAAATGATAGATATTTGGTTTTATCATGTCATAGATAAGTAAAGTTCAAAGGCATGGATGGCTATTCCTTCAGGATCCCAGGATGGGACAGAGTTTTATTTGAATTGAGTGTGGCTGCACAAGCAAGACCCCTCACACATTTCAATCAACCAAGTTTGCTGAAATCACAGTTGAGCAAAACCCTAGCTCTGCATAAGGCAAGGGGGACAAGGGTACTTCATACTGGGTGCTGATGACTAGACCTAGTACTAGAACCATTGTGGACAGTGAATATATGAATTGAAGGTGGTTGGCCAAGTGAGAAAAGAAGTTAAATGTGAATGGTTATATGATCTGTAAGGAAGAGCCAGAAGAACTTCTTGGGTTTTTATAGCCTTGCTTTTTCCTTAAAGTATTGCTGTCCTATTTTCTATCTGTCTGTGGCCGGCTGGCAGGACCTAGGAAGGGTGGTCATCTGTGACATGCTTTTCTCTGTCCTGACAGGGCTGCTGTTCAGCCCTGAAGTAGTTCCTTTTTCCAGTACAGGTCTACTGTCCTCCTCTCCTCCATTCCTCTTTCATTCAGCCTTCTTCATTCAGCCTTCTGTCACATGGGTATGACTTCTCATTTTATTCTCTGAAAAGGTCTGTATTCTGGAGTGCACTCTCATGCTCCACCCTGACACCATATTTTTGAGCCTGTGTCAGTGACCTTTCTCCTGACTCTCATTATAGTCTTTTCATATGACCTTTATTCATCTTGCTATCTTTAGCTTTGCTCACTTAACCATAGAGTCAGGTAATGCCACCACTCAGTGATCACCTTATCTACAGGCAGTGGCTGCTTTTCACTCTTCTGGTCTTAAACATGTCATTTCTTTATCATCTATGTAGGAACCTCTCTGGCTTGATCACATAATTTTCAGACTTCTTGACATCTGAATACAGCACATACACACCCTCCTTAATGGTGGCTGATTTTAATCTTCTCAGCTACAATAAATCTGACACATACCTCAAGCCAATGGCATGCTTTCTTTGATATTTTGATCCCTTTTCCTTTACCACAGAGAGTGTTTGATTTAGGAAAGTAGCTCTGGCATGTGCTGTTTTGCTAATGTTAGTGTGTCCACTGGCATCCTAGCACACTTGAGTTTCTGCAGCCACTTCTCAACCTGATTGTTCTGGACTTGGAAAGTATTTTGCTTCTCTTCGTATTTGCTGGTACTGAAATTCTTCTTGTATCTCATAGAGTTATAAGAAATAAGGTAGGCTGAAGAATTTTCCTACTGATTTCTTAGAATTTAATAATTAACTTTTAGGCAGTGATTTCAGAGATAATAAAATTCCTAAAATTCCACATCACTTGTCTGTAGTTCTTACTGGGATAGCAGTTATCTGACTAAATGAATGCAAATGATGTTTCTAGTGGACAGATATTTTAAATACATTGAAGGCAGAGAAAACAATTGCACTATAGTGATGATATAAATGAAGGTACTGATCTCTCCTTTACTCTTATTTTTGTTTTCTTGTGTGTGTGTGTGTATGTGTGTGTGTGTGTGTGTGTGTGTTTGAACTCAGGGCTAGGCCCTGTCCCTTAGCTCTTTCTCTCCAGGCTGGCACTCTACCACTTGAGCCGTAGCTCTACATTTTGGTGTTTAATTGGAGAAGGTGAACTAATTCAGCAGTGATACTCACTAGACACTATGTTGGAAATGAACTATAAAACTTGGGGGCAAGGAGGTCAGGAGGGGAAAAACTGGTAGAAAATGAGGGAAAGATTGACATTTTTCAAAAGAAATATACTCAATAACTGACTTACGTAACTGTAACACCTCTTTACAATTAAAAACAAAACAAAAGAGAATCTTATGTACTTTCTTACCTGGGCTGGCTTTGAACCTTGGTCTTCAGATCTCAGCCTCCTGAGTAGTTAGCATTACAGGGGTGAGCCACCATTGCTTGGCTCTCTGATTGACTTTAAAGGTAATGTTCAACTGCCTCAAGAAGATAGATACTAAGGCTAAGAAAGGTACTGTATTAATCTCCTGTTTTTAGAGGAATTTGAAAACCTTATTTCCACATACTACTGAATCATCAATTGAGAAACAATAGAAATGCCTCTTTGAGGCAAAAGTTTTGTATTCTACTACTGAGCTTCTTATACCAAGCTCTGTCTCCTATGTTTTTGTATAAAAGCTGAAATATCTAAAACTCGTTTAACCTCCATCATTTTACTTCCAAATGAGGTTATATCTTATGTTCATAAGATACATGCCCTATCCTCCTCAACTCCATTAGCTATTCGTTTGTTAAATTTACACAGATGTTATATTTTTCAAGAACTAGGTATAATCGTCCCTGTCCTGGAGTAGCTGCCTACTCTATTGGAAAGAAAAGATATGAAATATTAGTAAACATCAAGTAAGTGGTTCCAGTCACTGGTATCTTAGCCCTAATTTAAGGGCTGGGATGGTGTGAGAGTAGCAGAGACCTCCAAAGAGCTTTCTCACTTGCATGGAGGTTAAGATCATTACCAGGAGGATCAGTAGCAAGGCAAGATTGTCAAAGAGGAACCAGAGGCCAGAAGAAGCAATAAGCAAAGGAAACACATCCAAGGGCAGTGAGTCATAACACAAATAAATAGATCAGGGAGGGTAGCAGAGGTGTAGATGATCCAAAGAAAAACCAACAAGGAAAGGGTGGGGAAAAGGTTATGATGTGGGGGGATGTGGGGAAGGGAAGAAAAAGAAAATGAATATGAATCACCTAATTAATGGGTGGGAATGCTGGCTGATGGTTTCCAGGAGCACTATTTCTCGTCCAATTATCTGTCAAATACACTTTGGCATAGTGGCCAAAGAAAACTCAGGCAAAATCTCCCTGTTAAAATATTTGAATGCTTTTCTCCAAACCTCTACTTTTATTTCTCTTCCTTGAAAGAACATGAACAACAGCACGATACCTTTGGGCCAAGAATATAATTTTCAACTCCTAAGTCCGGAGTTCTTTGGAATTGACCTCTGTGTGATGTGGTATTTTTCTCATCACTTTGGGAAGCACCTGGAGCCCAAGCATGGCTCAACAAATGACAATGGTGAAGTAGTTAGGAGGGGAATCTGCTCCTCATACCACTTGTCCTTCATATTTAGTTTGCTCATGAGAAGTAATTCATCAGCCTGAAAAATCTGAGCGGCAATTTGTGGGCCATGAAAAATATGTTTAGTTTCCTTTGGTCTATTATACTTACATATTTAACACATTAATTTAATATAAAAGAAGATAATGATTGATGTATTTTTTTTTAAGAAAGAGTCTCAGTATAGTCTAAGCTGGCCTCAGACTCATCATCTTCCTGCTCAGCCTCCTGAGTGCTGGAATTACAGGTGTGAATCACCACTCCCAGCTCAAGCAACTTATTTGTAACAATAATTCCACTGTCTGTTTCATCAGGATGCTATAAAACTTTTTGGGTAGTACTGGTGTGCTGTATATCTAACATCATTCAGTCTTATTATAATCACCATACATAGTAAAGTGAAAATATTATATGTCCTACTTTTCATGGAGAACAAATAAGCTACTAGTAGTATTATGAACATTCCTCCTTGTTTACTTTCATGGTGGAGGGAATAAGGATGGGTGGGAATATGCAAAATATATGAGAATTCGTATTTTATTTTGTGATCATGGAGGACTGCAGATTTCCTTTAAGACTGAACCGAAATGAGAAATACATGACTAGAAAGTTTCTGGTTATATATCATTAAAGATGATTATAATCTTAAGTGTATGGTATACTACTTTAATATTATATTTCAGACAAAACCTTGAGAATTCTTAAAATCATTGCTCAGCACCTACTCCCTTTTTTATCCAAGAAAACCACTAATTATTTAATATTCTACAAAATTGTTCAACTTTTGGAGTTTTGTTTTGGTTTGTTTTTGAAGAAAAAAAAAGTGGTTATAAACAGCAACCAAAAGAACATTCCTTTTTTTAAAAGCCCCAGAACAGTTGAGTTCTTTTTATAATGATAATACTTTTACAGATCTGTGGTCTTTCATTTAAAAACTTTTAAGTACTTTTCACATGTTGACTCATCAATTCGTGACACAGTTTAAAGATTGGGCATTTGGTTCTGCCTCTATTTGGTTTCAAAGGACTTACTGTGTCCTAAGATGTGGACTTTTTTTAAAAAAAATTTTTCTTTTCTTTTCTTTTTAAGGCCATAAGAAATATGGCTTGGTCCCAACCCAATAGGAACTCTATGATGAAGGAGGGAGCCATGGAAAAGCTCTTCAAATTCCCAATAACACATGCTATGACTTAAAAACCAGAGACGGAAATCACTACATATTTTTTGAAGGTCCAGAAAAGCATTCAGAAGATTTTGAACCCTAAATTATTCCAAGACACAGAAGACAGACTTGCTTTGCTGAATTGACATTTTAATCAGCATTTTCTTACTTATTTTTTAACAGAGCACCCATGTTATTTATAACACCCCTGCCAAATATGAATTTATGCCTTTCACCTGTGCAGAAAAAGAAGCTTAAGGATGGATTCTTGGCAAAGAATTCCTCTGTAAATATTTCCCAGGCCAAGGGTGGAGATGTAGGCTGCTAGTAATTAAAAGTTTTGTGAAATATCCACTAAGATTTTGTTTACTAGTCTTAAGACTTAGCCTTTGGTCTTACTGATTTCCTTTGATGGATAAAGTTCATTGGCCTTTCTAGCTACCTTTTGAGTTAAAGTGGAGAGTTGTGGTAGGTTGATATTTTTAAATCAAGGCTCATTTTTTTTCATCCACATGCTTTAAGGTTATTCTCTCTCTCTCTCTCTCTTTCTCTCTTGCTTTACTCCTGTGAAACAGGTTGGAGTGATAGCTGAAGACACTAATTAGAAGTGAGTTGAGAGTTGAGGTACAAATGATATTATCTGACATACTGTAGACCATATGGAGAAAGTGAGGAAGTGGCAGACCATGTCAAATGACGAATATTTTAAAACTTCCATTCATGAAGAGCTTCTGAAAGCTGGGGCCTTGGAAAAACTTCTGGCCACCATTTCATTCATCAGGGACTAGATGGCAAGCTATAGATACTTTATGGACTGCTTCC
This sequence comes from Dipodomys ordii, assembly GCF_000151885.1. Taxonomy (NCBI): domain Eukaryota; kingdom Metazoa; phylum Chordata; class Mammalia; order Rodentia; family Heteromyidae; genus Dipodomys; species Dipodomys ordii. The sequence goes on from NW_012267417.1 coordinate 1,067,897, forward strand.
ACTCTGGAATTCCACAAGGAGCATCCCTACCTCCTATTCATCTGCCTTGGAATGCAGACAGCTGCCAGGATCTGCTGTGTGGGCCTCTGCCTACCACAGCACTAAGCATCCTAGAGCCTGAGATCTCGGAGAGTAATAGTGATCAAGAAATATTATATCCCTTCAACTACTCTGCTTGCTTCTTCCTTTGTCTTAGCCTTTTCTAAATATTAGTATGATAGTTGTCAATAAAACACAGACAAGGAAGACTTTGAAATACAAATGAAAGGTAGGTATTCTACCAACTGCGTAATTAATGGGTAAAGCGTTGGCCTGTGAGACAGGCACCAGTGGCTGAGGCCTATAATTGTATCTACTCAGGAGACTGAGATCTAAAGCTAGCCTGAGCAGGAAAGTGTGACACTCTTATCTCCAATTAACCATCAAAAAGCTGGAAGTAGAGCTATGATTGAACTGATAGAGTGCCAGACTTGAGCTAAAAAGCCAGAGACAGGCCCTGAGTTTGTGCCCAGTGTAGGATTGGCCTACACCCCTCACAGAACTGAAGCTCAGGTTTCCTCAGCCTTTAGGACTTTCTTACTAAGCATATATTTGAGTAACTTGCTGTAATCACCACATATGAAACACATAATGGCCATCTGAAAAGAACTGGAATGGAAGGGAGGCAGCAAAATTCACAGTAACGGCTGGAGCAGGACTGCAGAGTCTACTCAAGTGCTGCCACTCATTAGCTGTGGGAGCTTGAGGAACTTAACCATTCTGCACATCAGTTTCCTCCTCTGAAAAATAGGGACTATTATTACTCTAGTACTTATTCACATGATTGTTAGATGAAATGTATATCTCTTAGAGTCAGAGACTGTTGTCAAATGCTATTTTGTTACGGGCATTATTATTATGGTACTAAGAATGTAAAAATATTCTAGGCTATCAACTGGCACGCAGATGGTTGAGGGGGAAAAGCATGGCAAAATATGCATAGGAAGTGTTCGTGAGTCAGGCCTGGTGATGGCCAACATCACTTCTGCTTACAGCCCTGGGCTGGGATGAAGTCATACGACCACTTCTAGGCTCAGGGGACTCTGGGCTATATATCCAAAAAAGAAAAAGAATACAGAAGCTAGTAGAGAATGTGGACTTGGCTGAGCAGAAATGTTTGTCAACCTAAAACCCACCCATAAGCCCCTAGATAGTTTTGCTTCCTAAAGTTAAGAACCATTGAATAGAGAGATAAGGTGAGTTAAATACATATATAGTAATTCTGGTTTGTTCACTGAAAAATTGAAATTGTGCTATAAACTATTCTTTCTGACTTGCGAAGGCTTTTGCATGAAAAGACTTACCAAATCATAAAAAAAAGTAAAAGAATTCGTATTTTTTAAAGAATTGCCTTTATTGAAAAATTTGCAATGCATGAAATCAGGGCAGTGCCAAATGACCTAAGACACATTTTATGTTCAGTAATAAGCAACTTATCTATTATTGTAAACCCTAACTCTCTCTGTTGGCTCAGTAACTAAGGGTCAGCATTAATATGACCTGAAGTTAGAGTTGAAAGTAAGAAGTGTTGGTGAAAATTAAAACCACAAGACATTGTTGAAAATTTTAAAATCTGGATGCAACCCAAGGGTCAAAGCAACAGAAAATTGTTTTATGAAAAAGCCGACCCAAAAGAAAGGCAGAAGTAATATACATCTGTCAGGTGGTGGGCAATGGAATTTTACTGGCACTTATTAAAGTACACAAATAAAACATAGCCAGCAGCCAGGTGTGCTTTGCTAGATGTATAAACATTCCTGAGAAGATGCCCATAAACTGAATTTATAAAAACTCAATTTTAATGCTTTAGAAAAGATACCCATGTAATTGAGCCCTACAGAAAAAGCTAAAATCCTTTTTATTCATGTGGTTTATGAGCTGTTATGGTTTGAATATAGTATATTTGTATGCCCCCAAAGGGTCATGTGAGTAAAGGTTTGTTGCTGGTGGGAGGTACTAGATTCTTTAAGAGATCGGGCCTAGCAAGAGATCCTGAGGTTACTGGGGGAGGAAGGTAGTTCTTGTGTGACTCCCCCACTCCCCTTGCCCTTGTTAGTTCTCCTGTATCCCCTTGACTTCTTGTGAGAGAGTTGGTATAAAAGGAGCAAACTTGGCTCCTTTTGTCTTTTCTCCATTCTAGAGGTAATGACTTGCTTGTCCTTTGCCATTGCCATCTATGTAGTGAAGTGATACAAGGGAAGGGCAGCCCTCACTGGGCCTTTTGTGAACTGTGAGCTAAATAAATCTTGTTTTCTTTGTAAGTGGCTGATGTAAGTATTTTATTATAGTAACAAAAACTGACAAATACATTTACTAATATTTTTGAAGTAGATTATCCTGCTAGCTAATATACTGTCTCTAGATAAGAATGCTAACTGGGTACCAGTGGCTCACACCTATAATCCTAGCTACTCAGGAAGCTGAGATCTGAGGATCATGATTTGAAGCCAGCAGACAGAAAAGACTCTTATCTCCAATAAACTACTCAGAAAAAGCCCAAAGTGGCACTGTGGCTCAAGTGGTAGAGTGTTATCCTTGAACACAAAGAGGCCCAGGTCCTGAGTTCAGGCCCCAGGACTGGCAAAAAAAAAAAAAAAAAGAATGCAAATGTGATTATTTTTAAAAATCCAGAAGTGAAATGCTACCTTTTATGATTTTTGTTCAGATTTTCCACAATAAACATACTATTGTTTGAATTAAGAAATGTAGAAAGATAATATCATGCCATATTTTCTTACAAAATGAGTTTAGACTGATTTCCTGCAGTCAGATGATTTTCTATTGCTTTGTTTATTGAATTATTATGGGACAGTGGAATCACATTTTATGTAAGGATGCATACAACATTTCAAATTAAGTTCATAGGTCTAAAAGCCAGATGTAGTTATCCTTAAAATATCTCAAAGTACTCACAAACACACTGTAGATTTATTTACTTATATAGGGTAGGGTAATGTGTATGTGTAATTGAAATGAAGACACAACTGGATAAAATATATGTGCAGAATAGTGTCTCATGGTATTATGTAAGTTATTAGTATCTGTTTTTACTATTATGAATAGGTATGGCTTAATTAATGAAGATTAAATTCACATGAGATGATGGAATTCTGTCAAAGAAGTTCTGAACTTCAGTTTGCAGTCCTGGTATTTTGTGACCTCAGGCAATTCATTTGACCTCTCCAAGCCTCTTGCCCATAAGATGGAGCTCAAAGCACTTAACAAGTTATATTAAATATCAAATGGAATGATGTAAATCCTAAAATGCAAACTCTACCAGTATACTCCACTAGATCGAAAGTGTTGAGAAGTTAAGTGGCATGTCAGTTGTACTGCTATTGAATTTTTATAGCTTTTTGCAGAAGTCACAATGGCATTGCAAAATCAGTGAGGTAGATTGGTTCTGTATATTATGCTAAGGGGCAAATACTTTCAGATGGACAGAATTAGTTTACATTTGGAAGTAATGAAGGCAAACTAGATCTGTGAATATTTAAGTGAAATAAGACCTATATAGGAATCCAGTATAAACATTGGAAGTTTCCCTCATTAAGAGTGAGCTGTGGATTTTATTGGGAAAGGATTTGTCATGCTGAAAGTTTTCCAATTATAACACCATTGTTTGCTTTGACTAACTATTGAAGACCTGTCTATTCCCTAAGTTTTCACCAATATTGTATATTTTAAAGAGGATTATTTTAATTACAGAAGCATCTAATTGATTAGTGAAAAGTAAAAGAGTAAAAATAAAAATAAGCAAGTAAAGCTATAACATTTGAGGGATTATGTCAACCAATTAGAGTTTTATTCTTCTCCATAAAATGAGACTTAAACATTTTTGACCATATTGCTCACATAAAATTAATTCATTAGGAATAAATTGAGATGAAATTTATGAAAACCTATACCTTATTTGTATGTATATATACATGCACATATGTATGTATATGTTTCCTTTTTGTTGTTCTTGGTCGTGGGGCTTGAACTTTGAGTTCGGATGCTATCCCTGTACTCTTCAGATCAAGGTGAGCATTCTACCGCTTGAGTCACAGCACCACTTCCAGTTTTCTAGTGGTTAATTGGAGATAAGAGTCTCACGAACTTTTCTGCCCAGGCTGGCTTTGAAACGTGATCCTCAGATCTCAGCCTCTTGAGTAGGTAGGATTACAGGCATGAGCCACCGGCGCCTGACCTGTTTACTTTTTATTTCTAAGTGATTACAGAGTTCTTGTAAAGAAAATTACAGGAAGGCTAATGTGCCTGATACCCAGGCTCCCCCAGTGTTGACATTTTGCATTAGTATATTGCAAAATGAATGCCAAGAAAGAGACACTGGTCCAATCCACAGTTGATTCAGATTTCTTTGGAGACTTTAACACATGAACACACATTCCTGTCTATGTGTATGTCTGTGTATGAGTAGCTGATCATTCATGTAGCCACCACCACCACATAAAACCACCATCCTGACTGAGATTCTTAATTGTACCAGCACTACACAGCTCCCGGTTGCCATCACTTTACAGCTATGTTTGTACCTCAGGCAACTAGTAATTTGTTTTCCTTTTCTACTACAAATGATATAGTCATGGAATTATTAATTTTTCTCTCAGCTTCATTTTCTTGAGGTTCATCCAATCTGTTGTGTATATCAGTACTTTCTTCCTTTTTGGTTACTAAATAGAATTCCATGATATGGACATACCACAGTTTAACCAAGTTTAAACAAAGCCTTTGAGTAGTTACAAATAAAGATGTGCACATTTCTGTACAAGTTTCTGTAGAAAAATAACTTTCCTCTTTTCTGGATAAATTCTCAAGACAGTATAATTGCTGTGCTGTATATGATGCCCATTTTTAATTTAAAACTATTTTTCAAGAAATTCTATGACCTTTTACATTCCCTTCTTACTAACAATGTTACTGCTTTAAAAAAAAATTAGCACAGCTGATAGGTAACTAGTGCTATTATGTTCTACAGTTTTTAATTCACATTTCTCAAATGGCTAATTATGGTGAATATTTTTCATATTTTTGAGGCTAGCCTTGAACACACGGTGTAATCCAGGCTGGCCACAAATTCATGATTTTTCTGTCTAAGCTTCTTAGATACGGGGATTACAGGTATGTATCACCGCACTCAGCAATTTTTTTCCTCCTGGTTTTTTGGTGTAAGGACTTAAGTTTATTGACTTGAAAATTTTCTAAAGTAAGCTGCTACTGCTATAAATTTGCCTCAGCATTGTGCTTCATCCCACAATTTTTTTATTATGAAAATACTGTACAGAGGGGTTACAATTACATGGGCAAGATAATGAGTACATTTCTTATCAAGCATTGTAGCTTCCGCCTTTGTTTCCCCTTCCCATACCTTCCCATCCTCCCCCCACCCCATCCCACAAATTTTTGCTGCTTTTATTCAGCTTTATATGGCAACTACAATTATGAATTTGCCCATTTCTCCTTTCATCATCATCAGTTTTTGGCTCATGTACTTTTAATGTGTTATTTGGTGAATATACATTTAGAAGATTGAATATAGCTGTATCTTCTTAGCAGAGTAATTTTCTTTATACTTTTCTTTGTTATGAAATCTACTTTATCTGATATTGTCACCCTTGCTTTTTTGGGTATTTGTATGATATGTTTTTTTTTAATCCTTTTATTTTCAACCTGTGATGTTATGGTTGAAGTACATTTCTTTTTTTTTTTTTTTTTAATGTCAGGCATGGGGCTTGAACTCTGGGCCTGAGCACTGTCCCTCCATTCTTCAGCTCAAGGCTAATGTTCTACCACTTGAGCCACAGTGCCACTTCCTGTTTTCTGGTAGTTAATTGGAGATAAAAGTCTCTTGGCCTTTTCTTCCCCAGCTGGCTTTGAACCATGATTCTCAGATCTCAACCTCTGGAGTAGCTAGGATTCCAGGCATGAGCCACGGGCACCCAGCAACCTCACTTGCAAGATAAATCTAACATCTGATTTTTCTTGGTATTTGACCCACTGAAGGAAAAATACTGATTCTTCCTCCCCCAAATATTGGAAGTTCATGGTAAATGGAACCAACCTAAACTGCAATCAAGCCAGACCACAATCCTGTTGCTGGTGGCTCATAGTTTACTGAGATCTAGAGGATCATAATTTGAGGCCAGCCTGGGCAGAAAAGTCTTAGAGACTCCGTCTCCAAAATAACTAAGAAAAATCAGAGCTAGAAGAGTGGCTCAAATGGTAGAATACCAATGCTTACCACTAGCAAGCATGAAGTCCTGAGCTCAAACGCCAATACTATCAAAAAAATTAAAAAACAAAAAAAAGCTGGATGCCAACAGCTCTTACCTGTAATCCTATCTATGCAGAAGGCTGAGATCACAGGATCATGATTTGAAGCCAGCTCAGGCAGGAAAGCCTGTGAGACTCTTATCAATAAATAACTACCAAAAGCTGAACGTGGAGCTGTGGCTCAAAGTAGTAGAGTACTAGCTTTGAGCAAAAAAAGCTCGGGACAGTATTTAGGCCTTGAATTCAAGCCCAAGGACCAGCAGGGAAAAAAAGAAGAAGAAAGAAAAGAAGGTAAGGAGGGAAAGAAGAAAGGAAAGAAGGCAGGAAGGGAAGGGGAAAATGAGGGAGGAAGAGAGGGAAGGAGAGAGAGAGAGGGAGAAGTAGGAACATGTTGCCTCAAATCAAGAGAAACATCTATAGCTAGAAATAGACCACAGATAACCAGAGACTAGAATAGAAGACAATTCTTTAAAACAATCAAAACTATGTTTAAGACAGTAATAGAAAAGGTTAAAAAAAATACATGAATAGATGAACAATATAAGAAGGCCAGTTAAGCTAAAAAAAATAAACACAGATTTATTCATCCATCCATTTACCAAACATCTATGTGTCACGTATAGTGAGAGGTATTAGAGATACAAACATGAACAAACAGGTCCCTGTTCTTTAGAAAACTAGCAGTGGAAACAACTTCACCTTGTCCTTAGCAAGAAAATATAAAGTAGATAATAATTTGCTTACTAAAAATGTCAGTCAGAAGTAGATATATGACTATACCTAGTCACATAATAATTATTATTGTTATTATTATTATAGAAAATAATGAAAGAGGAACAATTTACTGCTCCTCTAGCCTTCCTCCATCCACTTCCCCATCCCCAGAAAAAAACCCACCATTTTAGTCTTTTTGGTGAAAGAAAAAAATCAAACCCAAACTGCAGAATAAGTAGAAAGAAACATGAAAATACCCTAGAACTTAAATCTGTAGGATATTACTAAAATTTTCTTTGTTTGTTTGTTTGTGCTAGTATTGTGGCTTGAACTCAGGGCCAAAAAGCTCTTCTTTAGCTTTTTCATGCAAGCCTGGCACATTTGAGACCCAACTCCACTTCTGGCTTTTAGCTGGTTAATTAACAATAAGAGTCACAGACATTTTCTGTTCAGGCTGCTTTTGAACCCTGATTCTGAGATCTCACCTCCTGAGTATTTAGGATTACAGGTGTGAGCCACAAGTGCCCAGCTAAAACTCTTTCAGATAAAAAAAAATTCATAGTCCAAGATCACTTCTCAATGCAGGAGGAATAAAGATCAAAGCAATTATAAAAATTACTAGAAAGCATGAAAAAGAAAAGTAAAATTGATAAATTCACCCAAAAGTTGATTTCTACCCCCCAAAAACAATAAAACAGAGATCATATTAGCTAACAGAATTAAGAAGGCTAAGAAAAAACTTACTAATGTAGATTAGAAATGAAAAGTGGCAAACAACAGCAGATGCAGAGGAAATGAAGAGAATAAAAAAATAGTACTTTGTGGACTTTTTGGCAAATCATTTTGACAATTTGGTCAAATAAGTGATTTTTCTAAGAACACATGAATCACCAAAACTTGATTCCAGAAGAACTATTGCTAGATATCCTAAGTAGACAGTACTCATAGAAGGAAGAAAAAGTTTACCAAAGCTCCTGCCCTGACATTTGTTATTTGATAAAGAGTTATTTCAAATCAATGAAGAAAAGATGGATAAATCAATAAATATTATTGCAACAACCAACTAGCACCTTGGAAATTTAGATGCACACCAAAATATGTATTTTGTTCATCAAAATAAATTTCAGATCAAATATTAAATGTAAAAAGAATACATCATACTCTGGTAAATAAACAAACACAAATTTATGTATAGTCTTGGTATGTGGGAAAGTTTTATAGTCAGATAATAAATTAATTCTATGTCATTTGAACATAAAGATAAACACGTTTACATAAAAATTAAGCATCTTCATTGAAATAAAATAAACTGGGTATTATTTTTACAACATATGACGAAGAATTAGATTCCTTATTTATCAAGTCTAAAATAACAATATAATTTAACCCAACAGAAAAAATAATCAAGCAGGTTAAACAGGAGTTTTTACTTGTTTTGGGTAGGGAGCGAGACTGGTAGAACCTCTTTGAAGGCAATTTGATCGTATTCACGCAGTTTCAAGGAGCCCTGCTGAACCCTAAGGTACAGCATCACTTATAGAAGTAAGATGCAGGAGATGAATTATCCATTTTGCATGGTTCAGATAGACTACCTGAAAGTAGACTCTGGAAATAAGCTTTTAATGATGTTCCCTTGGAGACTCCCAGTGAAACACTGATAAGGAGCGTCCCTTCCTTCGTTATTTTACTTTACACTGAAACCCTCTTACTGCATAAATGTTACTTGATTGACTGTTGAAATTTGGAAACATTTACAACCTTGTTTAGCAACCTTACTAAAAATTTAAATCTATATTACTTTAGTCCCAACCTACTGTCTGTAATTAGAATGGAAAACATTGTGTGAGATTTAACTCAGAGACTTGGTACTTTTGTTAATCTGGATTGCCCTTGTCCCCAAAACTATATAGATTTAGTTAAGTTTATTGAAACATTGAACATAGTTCATGGATTTCCACAGGCCTAGAAGGACTCAAGGGCCCAGGAGAATCCAGAACAGAAACTACTATGAAGAGCACTGGACAAGAAGCCAGGGGATGAAGAGACTCTGACTTCTGGCTCCTATAAACTGACCAACAGTGTAACTTTAGCAAGTCCTTTACCCTTGCTGAGCCTGTTTTCTCTGTAACACTGAGACTGCTGGGTGCAAGAAAGTGGTAAAAGATTCTTCTAGCAACCAAATTTTGTGACATTTTAATCTTTAAACTCCCATTGGTCTTCAGTAAACCATAGCGATCACCACAGTAGGGTAAACATTATTCAAACTTCACTCCCCAAGATCCAAGCAGTATCATCCCAGGTCCAGACGTTATCTTGCTGAGGTTTTTCAGCTCTATGGAGGGGAGGACAGAGCTGTTGCATCTTCTTACTGTTTCTGAGCCATTCAGATATTGCCTGTGCATCACTCTATCTCAGGACAAACTCTTACATTATCATCTTTCTCATTTATCTCAGCCTCCACTAAGTGTATGTAAGAAAAGCGTTCCATGGTACTCAGATTCCCAGGGAAGCAAATGATTGCCCTTGGAACAGCATCCAATAGTACTAATAATAATCTTTTTCAATCTATTTTTTTAAGTAGGAGGAAAAACAAAGAAATGTACTCATTACCTTACTCATGTAACTGTAACCCCTCTGTACAGCATATAGTAATCTTTTTGAGACTTTTTTTTCTGGACATGTCTCTATCTCAGTAACTTGCAATTTTCCCCCCTAAGAGAGGAAACTGGAGAGCGTGGACATTCAAATGTCATCTATATTGAGCAAGAGTGTGTTTTGTTCTTAGCTTGGGGTTCTAGATAAATTTGAGATTCTAGGAAATGATTTTAAACAAAACTATGAAGCTTTCCAGGGAAGACACATCTGACTCACAAGGAAGTAGAAGCTTTCCAAGGGCCTAGTTTTTAGACCTTGTTCAGCTCCTCCAATAACAACTCATGCTCAGATCAGACTAGTTTTTCCCAGGCATTGGTGAAACTGACCATTGCAGTATTCCTTTGTGTTAAGAGGTAATTGCTGTTTGAGTTCCTATTTCTAATTCATGCAGAATTGAGTCTGTAAGCGGTTAGGTGGGAGAGATTATCAAAACAATTATACAGAATGCAGTCTCTATTGTCAATAAGCAGCGAATACAAATTGCCTCAACTCTGACACAGGTGCCGTTGACATATTTAAGACACCTTCCTGTTTGCAATAGAGAATGACAAAGACATACTAATGTGTTCAAATTAGAAAGAAACCAGTTGTTTTCTCTGTGCCCTCTTCCCCTTCTGTGCATTCTTTTATTGTAGCAATTTGAATAGCTTAGCCTACTAATATAGCAAGCACTGCTCTTATTCATCCTAAATCTCCCCTTTTCCTAGCCTAGGTTTTCACATATGGTCAATGTCCATTTGACAATTATTAAATGTGGAATTTCTCTCTTGCTATAGGATGACCTACCCACGAATTCTTAACACATACCTGCTCTCTCTCTCTCTCTCTCACACTCACTCTCTCTCACACACACACACACATGTTCTTAATGTCTTACAAATACTTTTTGCCATCCTCAAAAGAAGGGGGAAATAAAGCCCCATTCCTTGAAGAACTTTTAGTCTCTTTTTGGCAATACTGAGATTGGAGCTCAGGGCCTCATGCTTGCTAAGCAGGTGCTCTATCACTGAGCAATGCCTCCAGTCCTGTTTTGTACTGTTTATTTTGAGAAAAGGTCTCGCTTTTTTTCCCTGTGAGTATGCCTAGACCATGACTCCCCTGATCTTCAGTCTCCCAAGTAGCTAGAATAACAGATACATGCTGCCACCTCCTCCAGCTCTTACTTGGGGAGGGATCTCACAAACTTTTGCTCTGGCTGACCTGGAACCAAAATCTCCCCAAATCTCTTGCTTCCTGAGTACCTCGGATTGCAGATATGAGCCACCTCATTGGGTGAAAGTAAATATCTTTTTAACTTAAAAGGTGCAAAGAAAATACTGCAATGTACATATAAATCAACTGTGGATCTTGTTAAAATTCAATTTGTGGTTCAGGCTTTCTGAGATGGAGCTGAGATTATTCATTTATAATAAGCACCTGGGAAATGCTCTATAATCCTCGTTCCAGCCCAGACTTGGAGTATAAAGAACTTTGAATTGATATGTATGTGAAGTTAATGATTTAGTGTTTGAGCAGATAAGAAAGAAATATTTGGTTTCCCAGTGAGTACACCATTTATCATTCTTGTACATATAGACATAGAAAAAGATGAAGAATGGGTTAATAGGGTTTAGTGTGAATCATGCTTAAAAGGTGAGGAAGGAAACTCATAAATCAGGCTGTATCTTGCTTTATGTGCTGGGCACCAGCTTGGCACATGAAACCATTGTGGAGGTTAGGTGAACAGGGTCAGCTGGGAAAACCCAAGTTGGATGGGAGATGAAACAGCAGCTCTTTAATGTCTCCCCTAACATCACACACCATAATCCCATTGAAGACTACAAGAAATGAGTTGTACATGAAAGAAAGGGCAAGAAATGATATTATAGACAGGCATGTGGCAGTCACACAATTGGAAATTTTCCCAAGACCTCCCCAATAGTGATTTGTATGACTTATTTTTGATTTGTTTAATCTACCCTTTGGCCACAGTTTAGGTACATTTTCTGGTCATATTTCCTGGAATGTTTTAGACAAATGCTGTGTGTGTGTGAGAGAGAGAGAGAGAGACAGACAGACAGACAGACAGAGACAGAGAGACAGACAGAGAGACAGAGAGACAGAGACAGAAGAAACAGACAGAAAAGACACAGAGAGACCAAGAGAGGCATTGAGAGAAATTTGAAAAAAAAGAACATTTAAAGCTTTTTTAATATCTTTCTTTGATAATTTTTCAATTTCAGATTTCTTGAAGTAGCTCTGTTTGTTTATTTCTCTGTTTGAAAGATATAACAGGGTAGCAAACCATGTTATGGAGAAAACTGGCATAAATGAATGTGTATTTCTGTATAGCAAGTGGCATGTTATCTTCCATGTATGATAATTGAATTAGTTGAATTAGTTGAAGTTCCATGGAAATCCAACTGGATACAGTTTTTAAGTTATCACTCTAACACCCATGATTATACAAGGTATCTACTCAGTTTCATCCTCCTTCCATCCAGAATGCTGCTCTTTCTCTGCCTTCATTTGAGCTGCATATAAGCCCCTCTAACTTAATGTCTTCAGAAGGAAAGGTCAGCTGGTCAACAGTGGTTCACACTTGTAATCCTAGCTACACAGGAGGCTGAGAACTGAGGGTCACGGTTCAAAGCCAGCAAAGCCAGACTGGGCAGGAAAGTCTGTGAGTCTCATCTCAAATTAATCAGCAAAAGCCTAAAGTGGAGCTGTTACTCAAGCACCAGTCTTGAGTAAAAAAGCTAAGGGACAGGTCTAGGCTCTGGGTTCAAGCCCCAATACTGGCACAAACAAAATATATAAGAAAGAAGATAAAATCAAAGCAGTTGATCTGAGGGAACCTGACCAAGGCATTCATGCATCAAAAAGTATATAGACCCATTGTGTACATGGCACTGTAAGTCCTTACAGCTTCCCTTTAGTGGTTGTAATTTTTATTTCAGAGATGGGAAACAGGTTCAGAGAGGAAAACAACTTGACCTAAAGTCACATAGTTCTAAAACACTGTAAGAAAGATTTGAACTCAAGTATATTTGGTCCCAAAGCTTCTCTGTCATACCTTTAAATTTTTGCTTTGTGCAGTTGGAGGTGTGGTTCAAGGGTAGAGTGCTTTCTTAGCATACTCGAGGCCTTCGTTCCTTAGCAACATAAAAACAAAATGAAACAAAACAAATACAAAAAAACACCTAATGTGGGTTCAGTTGGTCTCGTGGATTAACTTCTTAGATCATCTTTAGGATTTCAATTCTGTGTTTGTACAAAATTTTCTTATCCATCTGAAATCCATGTATGTATGGGTTATATCAACAACCATTAGAGGGTAGGCATCTTTCTAAAATTTTGTAAAGAGCTGAACATCCTAGGATCATAGCACACTTGAGCAGCACCATTAGCATTCCAGCTAAGAGAAGTTTTAGTCATTATGATATAGTCCTGTTTAATATTGCATGATCTGTGGGTTGCCATAAACTTGGTACAAATTGGAGTACTGATATAACATGAAATGTAGCACTTTGTCTGAATGTTGCTTTTGTTTTGCATTTAACAAATTAGTATGTTGACATTTGTCACTGATGGATTTCATTATTTGCTGAAAGGGCTGTAGGGGGTTTGACAGCATGAATGGTTTGTCCTACAGACTTTTGAGAATTGATAAAAGCATCTTTGTTCTTTGTACAAAAGCACAACAGATATCTTATTGATGGACACATTAAAAGGGATGGCTTGTGTCGCTGCAACATAAAATAAGCCAAGAAAATGGTTTTTCAGCTACTTATGCTTTTATATGATTTCTTTCACTCATCCTTTCTTTTTCTAACAAATGGATTATGCTCATCTCAGTAAGAAGCTGAAGAACAATTGATAATCATTAACTAAATTTAAAATGTGGATTTCTTTGTAATCCACATGAGACCATAAGAGCAAGCATGTATTTGTTGAAAACAGATGATTTTTAAATATTATAAACCCAGTTGTGTGGGGAAATTGCATTAATAACTGTCCCATTTGAACAAATCACAGAGGGTGAGTTGGAAAACCTGCCTACCTAGCCTCTGGGGTAAGAAGCTAAGAGGTGCACATAGAAAAGGGAAAAAAAGTAATTTTTAATTTAAAATTCCAATTTAATCAAAATAAACATTTTTGATTCTTCTGTCACTTATTTTCTGCTGTTATATTTTAGAGTTAGACATCATTCAAGTGTACATTCCCTCTACATTTCATTGAGTCCTTTTCAGAAAGCTGTTTATTTCACACTTTTGTCCAACCCTATTAAAACCCATCATGAAGTATATTCTGAGAAACACACACACATACACACACACACAAACACACACACATCCCTCAGACTTCCAGTAAAAATCTTGGGAGAAAGCTACAAATAATTAAATCTATCAGTGATCAGATAATAACACCCATCACTAAAAACTGCCAACACTCAGACTAAAGCAATCAGACATTGTGAGGAGCCATCCATCATCCCTGTCATTTCTACAAGGGAGGGAGACATTGCAGGGACATTGCACAGGTCAGAAGTGAGTAGAAAAGAATGTGTCAGGATACAGACTTAAACATAGCTTGAAGTTTCTGTCATGAAAACGCAGGAAGTGAGAGAAAGAAATGAGTACCTTAGTAAATTATTCAAGAATTCTGCTTATTGAAAATCCCCTCTCCCCTGATAGACTGTAATCTCTAGGAGGACCCCAGTCCATAATCTTTATATAGTATATATTATATATTTTTATATTTGTTTTGTATTCCAAGGTGCTAGAATAGGACCTGGCACATAGTAGGCCATCTGTTAATATTTGCTGAATGAATAAATGGTTTAATGCTAATCTTTACCTCTGTGTCCTGCTTGTCCATCTCAGTCTTGGCCTCAGAATTCGGGTTCCTGAATGCCATCACTTTGTGAACTGCAGTCATACAGCGAGGCCTGCTGTGAGCATGTCCCCAGTGGTGTGGAAGGCCTTCTCTAGCTTGTGAGTCCAGCACAGTCCTTTCCTCATTTTAAGCCTCTGTTTTCTCATCAGAAGGGGAAAAGAGCCAGTAACAGAGAGAGTAACAGAGAGAGAAAAGATAGATGTAGAGGGCCTTTAGGAACTCTAAGGATATCACTATTCACTCTGTTAATTGAAGGATATCTCTTTTGGGAAGTTTCATTGGGAATGTTGTTTCCTAAGGAAAATATTTCTATGAGTGGCATCACAGGATTTACAAGCCAGGCACCATTGTTTTTCCCTAAGACTCAGGTGTGCTGCCGGGTGTGGATTGTGTAGACAACCTTCCCTTGCGATTTCTGTTTATGTGGTGTCCCTTGCTAGGACCTCAGGATCCTTCTCACAGAGGAATAAATCCGAAGTTCCAGTGGTGGGATGGTTCTTACTACAGGTATAGACAGAACAGTGCTAGCCAGCTTCAAACACCAGCAAGAAAAAGCTACCCCACTATTTAGAGTCTGTTTGTTCATTTTTTTAATCCCTGTGGGTAGTGGTATAAGAAATGACTCCTGGATTTAGTACCTGTTATACACACACACACACACACACACACACACACACACAGAGGCATCTCTGGAGCTGTACCCCAACAAGATGGCTCTCCCAGAATTTCAACACATGGGGAGAGAGGGCATTCTCCTTACAGCTCTGTGGGAGTCACCCCTCTGCAAACTGGAATGCCAGGCACTGTCTCCTCAGAGGGGAAAATCAGCGGGATTTGTGACCACTGCATGCGGGTGGGTGCTCTGAAAATCTGGGGGACAAAGATTAGTCCTCAATATGTTCCAAGCCTCAGTTTCCTTATTTTCTTTTTGTAGGTGGTTACACTAGATGACCTCCAAGTTCCTTTCTAGCTCTGAGATTCTTTGAACTACACAGGCTTCTTCCTTTCCAACTTATGGAAATTATTTTCCCCACTTTTCCTGCGAGGGGAAGTATAAGACACCAGGCTGTCTCTGATGACTGCCAAAGTGGCTGCTTTTTAATGGAAAGTCAGCTTCCTTCTCAGGTTGCTTAACATAGCAGAAGCTTCTGGAGAACAGAGTAGCCCAATGTTTTCCCTCTAACTTTTTTGACGTCATTTGCCTGTGGGTGGGTTCCCATCCACTGCTGCCTCTCCAACCACACTGCGTTTTATTGCACAGATTTAAAAAACACATCTTCATGTGGCAGGCCATCTAAAGAAGCATTTTAGACCAGGATTCTTGCCACTTAACTGTAGCAGAGAGAGCTTGGGTCCAGCCTGTGACCATACCAGAATCATGTCCTGCCGGGTGAATTTGCCATCCTCCTCTCTAGGGTAAAAACAAAAAATGTTCACTTTATATTGTCTCATAGGGATTTGAAAAATCAATTCTAAACAGACTTGAAAGCACTTATCAATCTCAGAGAGAGTTTAAGAGGTAGGGGACGAGAAACAGGAGCTGATGTTTGTGGTGTGTTTAGTATGTACCAGGTACTGAGGTGGATACTCGACTTTCCTTCTTTCACTTAGCTATAAAAGCATCACACACAAAACTGTCAGTTCATTTTGAGAAGCTAAGGCTTATCAAGGAGACAGTGGTCAAATAGATAAGGAATCAAAAACAGACCTGTCACAAGCCCCCAGCAAGTGAAATGTCTTATCCACAAAAAGTGTAAGTCTCATTACAAGCTGGGCACTGGTGGCTCAATCCTACTTAGGAGGGGGAACTCTGAAGATTGCAGTTCAGAGCTAGCGTGGGCAGGAAAGTGTGTAAGACTCTTATCTCCAATTAACCAGCCAAAAAGCTGGAAGTGGAGCTCTGACCTAAGTGGTAGAGTGGGAGCCTTGAGAGAAAAAACAAAGCTAAGTTAAAGTACCTTGAGTTCAAGCACCAGGATCTACACACACACACACATGTGCACACACACACACACACACACACACACACACACAATTACCTATTTGTAATACATAAATATAAAGCATGAGAAATATGTCTGTTAAGACAAATATTTTGCTTTTTGGTGCTTTCAGATATCATAGTATAGCTGAGTGATTGCAAATCTAATTGCTGACAGATAATAGAGCTGTTAATCTCATTTTAATATTTTCCCTTTTAAATTTAATGTAATTTTGTCCATCTCTTCTAGTATGTGTTTAGGTGATGCATTTTAAAATGTGTAGTAGGTGATAAATTCAGGAAACTGAACTTGGTCACCAAAATAAGCAATTTTCCCTGTGACACTATGAAATGGAAGCACATACTCAAGCTGGTTCTGCCTGTGCTTTATAACATGAATATCTCATTCACTTGGTGACGTTCATGTGTAGAAATCACACCACTCAAGAGCTGTGATTCCGGTCTGTTCTCAGAAGAACTGAGGTAATGGCTATTCATATTTTATTGCATACATTAGAAAGTTTACAAAAGCAAACAAGCTGTAGTTAAGGTTACACATATGGGCGCTCCTGCATAACCCAGTTCTTCTTTGTGCCAGCCTTTTTTTTTTTTCCACAAATGTGTTCAATCCAGAAGTGAATTTATAGAACCTTCAAATAAAGGAATAAAAAAAACCACAAGAGGGTGAAAAATGAAGCTGGACACCAGTGGCTCATGCCTGTAATCCTAGCTAGTAAGGAGGCTGAGATCTGAGTCTAGAAGTTCAAAGCCAGATGGAGCAGGAAAGTCCAAGAGATTCTTATATACAATTAACCATTAAGATGCCAGAAGTAGAGCTTTGGTTTAAGTGGTAGAGCAGCAGCCTTGAACAAAAAATTTAAGGGACAGTACCCAGGCCTTGAGTTCAAGCCCTAGTACCAAGACAGACAGACAGACAGACAGACACACACACACGCACACACATGCACACACACACACCCATGCACACACGCACACATTGAAATCAATCAGGCCAACCATTATAGCTTTAGAACAGTGAAAAATCTGACATCTTTTATTCTTAAAAAACACTATGAAGCATTTTCCTTTTCTTGTTTAGGTTATTTTCCTCCCACATAAAACCAGTGAGCAACAATAATCAAACAATATATTAAAAAGGTAGCTAAATTTTCCTCAAGGCAATTCTTTCCTTAGCAGAAAAAAAGGTCCAAGTGTTACCACAGTCACCATCTTAGTATTCAGCTGCCACGACACAATGTAACATCCATCTCAAAAGCATCTGTGATGTGGCTAAAGAGGGTGTCACACAACTGATTTCTGCCCTAAGTTTCCACCAGCTTCTAGCTTGGAGTCAGTTGCCAGTTTTAGGCAAGGGTTTCTGGTTGGCTCTGATGTGACCCAATTTTGTAAAATGCTTTTGCATAAACTATTTTGCAGTATTACGTCTGATGTGAATTAACTGTGACACACAGGCAGCTCCCACCCAGTGGTAGGAGTGACTGTGGCTCTCAGGTTTTTTTTTTTTTTCTCTTATGAGACAGGGAGGAATTGGGCTTGGAAAACCTGTTCTCAGTTCAGTGTCCAGGGATCTTGCCAGGCTGGGAGCTAACTCATCTCTGCCCCTGGCCATCTCCCTCCTATTACCCTGCAGCTCTCTGTCACCCACCAATCCAGCTGGCCTTGGAATTCATGTGTTACTGCTTCGGGTCTGCTCCTCCTGGACTGATACTTACTACACTCTTTAGCTTTTCCTTCTCACCTCTAGTTCTCCATCAAAAACAAACCAGTTTCCCAGAGCCTTTGATGGTAGCCGAATACATAAGGATATTCATCTTTAAAGCAATGTGTTCTGCCCAAAATGAGACATCCACTCCATTGTGGAAGGGGCAGGCACCTGCAGCCAACTGGTCAACCAAAATACTACACAGTGAGGATCCCTACTTCTGGGCAGCTCCAGTGGCCTTGCCCCAGGTAACACAACTCATCTACTTCAGGTCTATCAGCTTCCCTCAGGATTAGGCCCCTGATTTCCAGTCTCCTGCTCCAATGCTCCTCCTTTTTTGTCTTTAATGTATGAAGATGCTTTTTATTTTGGTGCCAACCCCGGGGCTTGAACTCAAGACCTGGGTGCTGTCCCTGAGATTTTCACTCAAGGATAGGGCTCTACCACTTGAGACACCCCTCCACTTATGGCTTTTTAGTATTTAATGGGATATAAAAACCTTGTAAGGCTGAGCACCAGGGTCTCAAGCCTGTAATCCTAGCTAGTCAGGAGGCTGAGATCTGAGGATTGCTTTGCTGTTCAGAGCCAGCCCAGGCAGGAAAGTCCATGAGACTGTTATCTCCAATTAACCATCAGAAAACTGGAAGTAGTGCTGTGGCTCAAGTGGTAGAGCCGTCTCCTTGAGCTGAAGAGCTGAGGGATAGCACCCAGGCCCAGAGTTCAAGCCCCATGACCGACAAACAAGCAAAAACCTTTGTGGTCCTTCCTGCTTTGGCTGGCTTCAAACTGTGATCCTCAAATCTCAGCCTTCTGAGTAGCTAGGATTACAGGTGTGAGCAACTGACTCCTAGCCTCAAGGAGGTACTTTTTAACCAAGGCAGCTGGCTTTACATTGGCTAGGCCAAGGGCAAAAGGGGCACTGGACTTGGGTTCAGCTCTTTCTGAGAACTGCAAAGCATCATTTCCCTGGATCTGTGTCCTTTGAACTTTTTGATGGCAACATGACAGATTCTTCAAGTCTGAGTCTAGATAAGTATGTGTGTTTCCCCAGAGCTCACAGCCATTCCTGCATTTCTGCCGAGAGGACGCTTAGGGGAGAGAGCCCTCTACTAAGACAAACTATCATAAATGAGCCCATCTTAAAGTTGAAAATGGTCATACATGAACTGATTCTGACATATAGCAAATTTCCTTTGGTTTAGTCTAAAAGGTAAAGGAGGGTCAGGGCCTTGACATGATGTATTTGCCTGCTAAGCATGCTGATTATTTTTCTCTAGAGTATTATGCCATGCAACATCAGCAGTCTATAGAAGAGAATTATTGTAGATACTCCGATTTATGCTTTTGTTGTGATGATTACTACTTGAGGTTACTTTAGAAACATTGATACCACAAGGGTGACACTAAATCACCCAGAACCACCACTTCCCTGACCTTGAGCTAACTCTTTTATATTAGTAAGTTAAAATGAAAGGCTCCTAGAACCACCCCCTACCCCCGCCACTCCCCGCCTCCCATTCTTGTCATCCCTGTTTTGAACAGTGTCATTAGTTTCAGAGATAGATATTGGGTGTTCAATGGTGTCAGACAATGTAGCTATTACCGTTTTACTTTTGAAATGTCAAAACAAAAGCTGTTTGCTAGTAAAAGGGTGGGATTCATGGCCCTGTGGTGTCCATGTCTATGCTGTAACTGCTTTGCCCAGATTTCTCAGAGCTGCCTCTGGCGCCGTATCGTAACTGAATGACGTCATTTTAATCATAACGTAATTTTCCAGCTGGCCAGGATGGAAAAGGGATGTATTATGGTGCCATATTTTTCACTGTGCCTGAAAGAAAATAAAACAGACGAGGCTATATGATGGAGTCGGGCTTGTTTTTTCAGGTGAAGCTGAAGGATACAAGGTACCTTTCATTTGTAATAGAAGTGTGACTCTGGCAGAAGGAAATTTAAAAGACAAATCAACTTTTCCTCAAGAAATTTAATACGTAATTAGTATTTGAAACTGGCCTCAAGCACATTAAACTCGAAGGACCAAGTATAAGCCACCCTGTCTCTGATCTCATTCTTTAATCTTTGCCTTTTCTCCACAGAGCAGACAAAAGAAGTCTGACTGTGTGCTTCTGTTTTTGCTTTTCCATTGAAATGTAATACAGGCAGAAAAGTGTACATTTTGACTTCACTGAATTCACAAGCTGAAAATAGCCCCGTAACCAGCTCACGAACCAAGAGGCTATGTGATCACCATCCTAGAAGCCCCCCACAGTTCTTTTCACACCTCCTACCTGTCATACCAAAGACCAGTGTCTTCCTTCCAATAGCATAGCCTCAGATAGTGAGACTCTTGTCAAATTTCTGACCTACTGACCTGTAAAATTACTTGTATTGTTTTAAGTTAGTAATTTTAGTAATTTGCTATAGCCTCCTTGGGAAACTGATACAGTGATGCATATCGTAAAGTAGAAAAGCCAGGCTTTAACCCCAAAGTTTGAGTTCTTAAAACAATGATGCATTGTTCTACCTTTAGCTTACTGGATTTTGGGTTCTTTTAGACAATGAAAAGGTAAAATAAAAAATCCAAGGGACAGTCAGCTTCAAGTTAAGTTAGGAAATATTGTTTTTTGATTTCTTCAATGGTACTCCAGCCCTTTTTGATTTGGTTATTTTTGAAATAGAGTTTTGCTTTACCCTGGCCAGCTTGAACTACAGTCCCCCTATGAATGCCTCCCCCATAGTTGGGTTGACAGGTGCACATCACACATTGCTTCTATGATGCTTGGTGCTGGGATAGTCAACTTGTGAACACAAGTTAACAAGAATAAGGAAAAGATAAAGGATGGAAAGGCCAGTGCATTGATAAGTCACTGAACCCCACCCTCCAGAGTTCTTGCTCCATTCCAAGAAAGACCTTAGCTGCGTGTGTCAGCCTTAGTTGTGTTTTCTATTACTTGCAGCTCAGTACCTTCCAAACAGAGTTGGATGCCATTCAGCTCACAACTACCCAATAATGGTGACATGGCAGGAAAGATTATTTAGAAAGAAAGGAATCCCTGTGATCTTTGCCCATACTTTTCACCATGGTGAGCACATTCAAGGCGTGAGGAATCAAGGCTACAGCCAGAGAAATAGGGTTCAGCCGGAGATCTCCAATAAACGTAATACATCCCTTTTGGAGAGAGAAATACAGGGCTTGTAAATAAAAAGGTTAGGTGAAACCAGAAGACTTTGGATAACAAAACCTTTTGTTTATTTTTGTTTCTGGTAAGGTTTATTACCTTTTTAAAGGGAGGCACTGTAGAGCTGAATACATCTGGGAATGACCATCTGTCCCATACTTTGTAGGACCACCCTGGGAAATATGATGCTTGTTGTCCCTTGATCTCAGCAAGCATGCTGACTTGGTACATTTGTGGAGCCACCATTTGAGATTAGGACTCAGACACATGGCCATTGTTCTTAAGAGCTCACTTATTTATGACTCCCCCAAAGCCAGGTGATCCCTGGTCCTTAATGGCACTCCTTCATGCAGATGAGTACTTTCAGAAATTAAGAGAGACATTTACTTTATAAGCAGCCACTAAGATGATCTCTGACCAGATAAAGATAGTCTGGCCAGATAATCCTTTTAACAAAAGTGGTGATATACATTGTGGCAGCTGAATACTCTTTACAGCCAACGGAGAACAATCGGTGGATTATTCATTTAATTCATGAATTTTCTTCTTCTATTTATAGTTTAGACAAACATGTCAGTTGCTTGCTTAGTTAACAAGCTCTGCCTTCATTATAAACCATTAGTGGCTAGTAATAATTGAAACTGTTTGGATTTCAAAAATACAATAAATGTAATTAGCTCTTCCTTTAGCAATATGGAACTAGTAGTGACTGACCTGATCTAAGCTGGAATTTGTGTGTGCTAGCTCCATGAAGCAGGAGTTTGCTGATATTTTATTGCATTTTCAAGCATGATAGTAAAATTTTTCACAGAGGCTAAACAAGAGGCTAAATTCATGCCTATTAAGGGTCAGGCAGCAAATATAAATTAGGAATGTGTAGAGCATCTGCAAAGAAACACTTGGTCTTCTCTGTCTACTTTCGATGAAAACGTGGTTATAAAGAGTATTTCATTTTTTTCCATTTTTTCTTTAAATTTATTTTTAATACATAAAAAGCATAAGGTTTCTGTACATGCATGCATTGTATAATTTTAAATCGGGTTAAACAATCATATTTTTCTTTTTTTGGTCGGTCGTGGGGCTTGAACTCTGGGCCTGGGCGCTGTCCCTCAGCTCTTCAGCTCAAGGCGAGCGCTCTACCACAATCATATTTTTCTTAATTGTACTGGGAGGAAAACAAATCACACAATTATAAATGACAAATGTCACAGACAGGCTTCCATAGTAGGGACCACAGCCCACTGGAGCTCCCACCTGCCTCAAAAATACCAGCCATTTTTGGATTGCTATATCCAATCCACATTGGATAGCTGGATATGAATGGCTCATGCCTAATGTACTCATTACTCAGGAGACTGAAATCTGAGAATTAAGGATCAAAGCCAGCTCCTGCAGAAAAATCCGTTAGACTCTTATTTCTAGCAAAAGATCTCCAGCAAAAATCCAGATATGGACCAGCCTTGAGGGAAAAATCCAAGCAAGAAAGTGAGAGCACACACACACACACACACACACAAAAAGAGAGAGAGAGAATGGGCTAATTCTTTTAAATTTTCAATATAATTTAAAGATCTGAATTTGTAGGTTAACTCTTACCACTTAACCAATTGGGGCAGTGGATTGTTTTTAAAGTTAGGGGTATGCCCTTACCATAATGTTTGTAGATTAGCAACCATAATGTTTGTAGATTAGCAGCTCAGAGTAGCGTTCCTGAACCAGCCACAAACATCACCTGGAACTTCACCAAAAGCTCTATGCTCAGGCCCCACCCAACCCTCCCAATCAGACCCCAGAGTAACTGAGTTCTAGCAGTCTGTTGTAATAAGGCTTCCAGGTAGGATTGCCAAGTAGGTTCAGCAAATACTACATGGAACATACACTAAATCAATCAGTCAAGTTACCGGAAATTCAACTTTAACATCCTGGTTTTTAATTCAGCAACCCTACTTCCAGGTGATTCTGATTGACACTGGTATTAATTAAGCAAAACAGGTGTATGAGCCAGACAGCTTGTGATTATGTCAGCTTTAACTTCGTATTAAGTATGGGATGATGTAACTTCGGTGTTCCTTACCTTCTTATAAAATGGGAAAAATAAGAATTTCTCCTTCACAAAATTGTTGTTAGAATTGAAGGAGTTAATGAGCCTAAAGTACTTAGTATGTTACCTGGGAGACAGTAAACGATGCTTAATGATATCAGCATCATCTTTATCACCACTGTCACCACCACCCAACTGTCAAGGAATTCATAGGCTTTTCTCCTTTCAATTCCCTTTCCCAGATTTCACTGCTGTTTAGTTGCAGAACTGATTTGAATGTCCCCTTCCCAGGTAGCTCTAGTGCTTGTTGCTTCCTCAAGTGACTTCCTGATTGACTGTCTAACTGACATTGACTGATAAATGGAAACCTGAATCTTCTTTCACATTGACATTTTGCCTCCAAACTCTGGCGTCTGCAGCGTCTCTGGTGCATTTAGGTCTACTGCTGTACAAATTGTTCCTTCTGTTTCATGTGTGTTTTCATCAGCTCCCTGCCGGGAACTTAAACATATTTCTTGGGCCTTCAGAGTCCCAGAGTATCTAACTAAGGTTTGGACATTTGCTCTGAGGACCCTCTCTCCAATCAACTCTTCAGTATTCTTTGGGAAATCCCCACAGCTTCTTTTTTCTAGCTTAGGAACTTGGGAAGTCTTGTTTCTGTGGGGCCAAGGAGGTTATTTCCAAAGACCCTAGTAACCGAACTCCTCTTGTTAATGGTAGTTGTGAGCTGCCCGAATGTGTCCTTTTCATGAAGCAGTTTCTCTCAGTTTCTACATGGCCACAAATGGCAGATTCATATACACAGTGAAAACCAACTGGATGAGATTTTATGATTCTCAATTGGACCCTCTTATTGCCGTTCTGGGAACGAGGCAAAATGCATTATTTTATTAAATAAAGAATTTCTCTGAATTATAGAGGAGGATAGAGAAGGCTAATTTTGTTAGCTTTTGTGTTTTTTTTTTAAATGGGAATAAACATCATCGTTCTGGTTGGGGAGGACAGAGATGGAGTAATGGGGAAGTGAGAGCGTAGAAAGAATCACATTTTGTTATGCCTGTGTCCCAATGAAGGCTGCCAACATTTTTAAAAATTTTTGTTATTGTTGGTATTATTATTCATCTCTTAAGTAGTTGTACAAAGGAGTTTCAATTTAATGTCATTTTATGAATACAGTGCATCTTAATTATCTTCCTACCCCTCACCTCAGTTTTTCTACCTCCATTTTCACATATGTATATTGAATAGTATGACTGCATTCTCTCACCTTTCTTCTCTTCTTTTTTCTGTCCCCACTACTCCTTGACCTCACAACTTCCACACACTCCACAAGTTCTAGCTGCCTGGAATTCATTTTGTTAGATTGTGAGTTCATTGTTCAAAGGAGTTATACCATTGGAATTTTCCCTTACATATACCATATTTTAGTACATAAGGGCATCTATATACATGAACCTTTTATGTTTACATAAATACACACATATATGTTTAAATATATAATTTAATCTAATTTCCATATATGAAAGAAAACATACATCCTTTGTCTCTCTGAGCCTTTCACTTAACACACTTTTTATTTGAATTGGTCACTATATACCAGGACAGTTCTCTAGAGCCTGCAAAAAACATACAGCTTACAGTCCTTAAATAACTTAGAAATGATTCAATAGATGTGCTTAGCTTCAACTGGTATTTGTTCATACAAGTGGGTATGAGTATGTCCATATTGTACAAGACAGAGTTAACAGTAAATTCAGTACCTTTTTTTTTTTCTGTCTGTTTTGGGGCTTGAACTCAGGGCATGAGCACTGTCCTGAGCTCTTTTACTCAAGGCCACTTTGAGTACAGCTCCTGGTTTTTGAGTGGTTAATTGGAGATGAGTCTTATAGAGCCAGGTGCTGGTGGCTCACACCTAAAATACTAGCTACTCAGGAGGCTGAGAGCTGAGGATTACGGTTCAAAGCCAGCCTGGGCAGGAAAGTCCATGTGACTCTTATTTCCAATAAGCCACCAGAAAACTGGACGTGGTGCTGTGGTTCAAGTGGTAACGTGCTCACCTTGAGCTGAAGAGCTCAGGGAAGGTGGCTAGGTCCAGAGTTTAAGCCCAACAATGGTGGGGATGGGGGGAGGAGGCGCAGGAAAAGAGTCTCATGGAGACTTTTCTGCCCGGGCTGGCTTTGAACTGTGATACTCAGATCTCAGCCTCTTGAGTAGCTTGGGTTACAGGTATGGCCTACCATTACCTGGCTTCAGTAATCTTCTTTAAAATGCCATTTCTCTGTCTTTGCCCACATCTATGAGACTCCTTGGGCAAAATGTGTTATTTATGATTCAGAGGAGAAAGGAATCCATATTGAGTTGGAAGATTCAATCAAATAGTAATTCTTCAGTGTTAAAACATGAAACATTCACATGTAGGTTCACTAACCGTTTTGGACAAGCATATCCACCACGTATCTACCTCCATTCTTTCTGAGGCCAAGTAACTCCTGAGAGGTGGACTCAGTTTCCTGTAATTGCTTGAACACTCACACTGCCTGTTTAGCTAGCAGGCCTGTTTAACTAGCATGTAGGCTACTCTGCATGTGGATGCTTTGGAGTACAGAAGAGAGCTAAGCACCTCTCTATGTAAACTCTAGAACTACAACTGGATCAGTGTGTTTTCTAGAGTCAAGGTGGTCTTTTGTGTTTTACCACTCACTGTGGTTGGCTTTCCTGTTAGTAAAAGGCCAGTGCCAACATTAAACCACATTGAGGCCAGCAACAATTCCTTGGTGTCTGAGACCTCTTTCCTGTCATCATGCTTCACTAGAGAGTTTCTCTCTTGTCACCAGGGTCATCTGTGCTCTGCTTTGGAGTCTTTCTCCATCTCCCATGAGCACCTACCTTCAATTTTGTTACAGTCTGGGAATCAGTCATTTACTTCTCTGAGTGAAATGGAGCCATTATGTTGCTTTTGCTAAGATAACTTAGGAATTATAAGTGAGGGAGTGTAAATTTGGAGCTCCTACATCTTTTTTTTCTCATTTTCTTTCCTTTTTTTTTTTGTGAAACCAGGTTTGAACTAAGGGACTTGATCTAGCTAAGCAGGGGGTCCACTGTTAAGCCACACCTCCAGTCCACATCTTTGATCTAAGCTTTTTATTTCTTTATGCAGTATTGGGGTTTGAAGCCAGAGCCTCTCTCCCTCTTGAGCTGTGCCTCCAACCCTTGACCTAGTGTTTTCAAAGCTTCTTACCTAATTAATTTCTTCCCTATATGATCCATTTCTCTTTCCGTATCTCCATATCTAGTTTCTTCATCATTTAACCACTTCCCCCACTTACTTGCTACTTCCTTTTGTGGTCTGCCTTTCTATTTGTCTAGTTCTCCCCTTTTGTTTTCTCTGTCTTCTTTCATCTCTGTCTTTCATGATCTACTTTGTTTTATCCTTCAGTCTTTTCTACTTTTCTCCTTTCCAACCTCCTTCTTCTTTTCATCAACTTCTATTTTCTTTATATCTACTTTCTCATCATTCACTGCCTCCATTTCATTATCTTCTCAGCTTCTACAGCCCCTTGAGTGTGTGACCTGCTTTAAATCATCTCCACCTGAAAAGAATATAGGCTTTAGTTAAAATAGGTGTGAGATAGAGACTGCCACACTGAGAATTTCCCACTAAG
Organism: Dipodomys ordii; assembly: GCF_000151885.1. NCBI lineage: Eukaryota > Metazoa > Chordata > Mammalia > Rodentia > Heteromyidae > Dipodomys > Dipodomys ordii. The sequence goes on from NW_012267417.1 coordinate 1,095,042, forward strand.
GAGTAAGTTCATACCTATTTGTCTAAAGAACCAGGGTGCATTAAGGGACATCAAATGTGGGGCACTGTTGTTCCCCCTATCCTGCCCTCTTTCTTCATACACCAGGAACTTGAGTTGGCTCAGAGGAGTAGGAGCCTAGAAGTCACAGGTCTAAACCCAGTGATCAAGTAGAGTTAGAGTGAGCTTTCAGAGTCAGGGCTGCATACGTTCAAAGTATACTTGTATTTACTTGTTGTCTGTGTGATCTTGGGTTAGTAACTTTGCCTCTCTGTGTCTTACTTTCATTGTCTGTAAAGTAGGATAACTCTATCTCTGTGGTTTGTATGGTAGAGAAAATGAAATGTCACATATGCCTAGCATGTTGGAAAACCCAAGCAACATGAATCTTTAGCAGGTGGATATATTTTTGATAAAATGCAAGGAGTATCGTTCTGAAGCCTTCTGTAGTTTCTGTCCTCATCATCTTAACAGCTTGAGTCAGAATTCATGATTAAGGAGTAAGTAGTTAATATTTATTCTTCAGAATCTTTCAAAGAAAACTTTACTTTTCTGAGCCTTTTCTCCCAAATATTAAACACTGCTCCATGTAGCAAGTTTTCCTCTAACTTTTTAGGACTGTAAGCTAGTACAATTTCCCTACCTCAAGCGATTTTCATCTCAGGAGCCTCCCATTTAAAGATTATCCCATCTGGCTACAGCAAGATGCCAGATGAGGGCAATGGAGGATCTCTTCCCCTCTGAGCCATCTCAGCCTAAGGGCAGTGGGGTCTAGTCAGGTCATCTAGACCACCTGTGCCTTTGAAATACATCATCCCCCATATTAGACTACAGCCAGGGAAGAGACTAGAGGATTTTGTTTCAGAGAAGAAGAGGCAGGACCTGATTTATAAATGCACAGGCTGTCTTACCAGCAAATGAAGAAAGAGAAGACAGCGTATGCACCTAAGGGACAGGGAGGAGTATTTGCTCCCCTTTACAGATTGCTTCAGACTACTCTGAATGTAACTTTTACTTGTTCAAATTGCATTAGCAAATAATTAAATAGCACAAGGAAAAGTGGCTTACATATGGTTTTAAGAACTGTCAGCCTATCCAGTTGGACTCAGGCAGGAAAAGGGCTGTTTTCCCCTATACTGTATGATAGCAAGCTCCATATGTAGTTGAAATTGTGAACAATATTAAACCCACAAGAAGCTCAAGCTTGGCAAATACGTGTACATCTGCTCCCTATGAGTGGAATGGGGATCTGCTCCCTATAATGGCAGGTTCCTGTCCCATCCGCAGTCCTCAGCTGTGCCTTGCTGCCCGCTCTGACCTGTGGCTGCAGTTTCCAAGTCAGCCCTGCCCAGTGCTGCTTTCCTCCTGGAGCAGCAAGATGGGCCATGCTGGCCAGAAATAAATCAAACACCAGCTCCTACTTAAGATCTGATGAAATTCTCCATTTCCGCTCCAAATTGAATTCCTCCCGAAGGATGGGAGCTGCTCCTGGGAGTAATGAAGGCACTCCTTCCTCCTCTGCTTGAAGCATGTTTTAAATTAACGGACACAGCATTCTAATCTGGCTGGGTAGGTAGCAGTAAGAAACAGTCTTGAGAAATACTTTTCTGGCCAGACATGATTTCTTTTAAATTCTCAAGGGGCAGGCAGCAGTCATCTGGTTTGCTTGGCCTCTATAGGAGGGAGCCTTCATCATACTGGTGGTCTTTTAGGAGAGATGCATGTGTCCCTGCACCCCTGGTCTGCCCACCCTCCTCTTCCTCCTTCACTGGGAGCAAAGGAAAGAGAATGTGGGTGAAGAATGAGAACCAGAGGGCTTGTGCTTTGTGTGTGTTTGGGGGTGGGTATATGTGTGCACGTGTGTGTGCGTGTGCACATGCGTGCCAGTAACCAGTATGAGGTCCTGAACTCAGGGCCTAGATGCTGTCCCTGAACTCTTTTGCTCAAAGCTAATGCTCTACAATTTGAGCCACAGTTCCACTTATTGCTTTTTGGTTGTTAAGTGGAGGTAAAAGTTTTTCAGACTTCCCAACACTGGCTTGGAACTGTGATCCTCAGATCTCAGTCTCCTGAGTAACTAGAATACAAGCATGAACCACCAGCGCCCAGCTGAGCTGTGCTTTCTGTCACTTTGCTGCCCATCTTTCATAAGGAATGCACATACATGCAAGCGCGCGCGCACACACACACACACACATACACACACACACACACACACACACACACACACAC
>NW_012267417.1:1097320-1127586 GCF_000151885.1 Dipodomys ordii
CACACACACACACACACACACACACACACACACACACACACACACACACACACACACTCTAAACTCAGAAGATCTTTAAAAAGGAAAAGAAATCTCTTTTGTAGGATAGAGATCTTATTGAAGTACTTATCTTCCATCCTCTGTAATGATGGTGAATCAATGATTTGGCATTTGTTGAGGACTTGACAGACCTTTTCAGGGGATAAGAAAGAAACACCATCTTCCAATGGGCCTGTCAGAGTGAAGACTGATCACCAGCTGGCTGATGGGAACTTGAATAAGATTCTGAGAATGCAGGAATGTGGGAGGGGAGGGGGGAGGCTCCTGTGAGCCTCATATGTCAAGGTTAGGGTAGGAGTAGAAAATTCTCAAAAGTTCGTTCTCTTGTGAAAGTGGATAGCCATATATCATCTGCTAGTAAAGGAATATCTAATATCTCTCCTTAAAGTGAATTTGAGAACATTATCATATTTTTTCCTCACTCACAGTTGAAGAAAAATAGTTTAAAAGATGAAGAGTTTAAAAAGGCTACTTATCTTGAGAAGTTCCAACATTTACAGTCTTTTTTAAGAGAAGGAAGTTCTTCAAAGAAGTCTACTGTTGATCCTTTAATGTCAGAATTTGGTTAACACCCATGAGAAAGGTTATCAAAACCTTTCTCCTGTTTCTGATTTAGTTTTAAGAAATTCTTTCCTTCAGAGGGACACAACAGGTAAAAATCCAACTTAGATGAGAAGCTGGGAGGCTAGGATCCCAGCTGGGAAATGGCTTTCTAGGGAGAGGCCTTGGTTTCCACTGATAATGGAATCCTTTATATTGAATTGAAACGCCCTTCCTTCCCATCTGATTGGAGGATGTTTAAGCTTCTGCTAAGAAAAGTAAAAAGTACATTTGGCTTGGAAGAAGGGATTAAAGATGGGAAAGTGGGAATGAGGCGCTATATTCCTTCCATACCATTCCTGAGACCTCCAGGCCAGGGAGGAGTCTCCAGAGTAAAGAAGGGTGGGGAAGGAAATCTGGCCCAGACAAGAAGGACTGTGCAAGGGGGAAAAAAAAAAATTGAAGTGAAGGAAGGTGAACAGGCTCCCTCCTCCCCCCTCCAACCCAGCTGGCTCCTTTTATGCATTCCTTCAAGCCCTCAACAGACTTTTATATTTGCATAAATGGGCCTTGGCTAGGCTTCCACTTTGGGACAAAGTAGCCGTGGGTCACCCCAGTACTGGAAATTTTTTCTTCTTCAACAGTCTTGCTGGGATTTTAGTCATCTCCTTATGGAATCTAAGTGGCCTCAGCAAGGGTCAGACCTTCCAGTCTTGGTAATATGTGCATGGCTGTTACTCTGGTTGGTAGACTTTCCCTAGGAAGCCTCCTCTTTAAGCCTGTTTATAAGACCTGAAGTTACTTCTGTTTTGTTTTAGCCAAAAGGGTGAACTGCTGCCAGCAGTGCGTCTGGAATGTTATTTACTCGGTACATTTCTGTGGCTTTTCTTGTAGCTCTGTACATGCCAGAGCCAGTGCTCATTTACTTAAAAATGTCAGGTTGCACAGTTTGTCTTCTCAACAGGCCACTTTCTCAGTAGGGAGAGGATGTCTCCTGTGCCACTTGGTTCCCTCGAGCGCTTCTTCCTTCCTTCCTTCCTTACTCCTTCCTGCCTTCCTTCCTCCCTCCCTCCTCCCTTCCCTCCCTCCCTTCCTTCTTTTTCTCCCCTTCCTCCCTCCCTTCCAGTCACCTCCCTCCTCTCCTTCCCAGTTCTCCTCTTCCTTCACTTCTCTTCCTTATTTTTCTTTCTCCTCCTCTTTCCTTTTCTTCTCTTTCTTTTTTTTTTTTGAGTTAGTGATCTGTTGGTGCCTGTGGAGTTGCATCCCTTTGTCCTCAGTTCCTTAACTCTATTTTAATTTCTGGAGTTTCTGGTGGACTCTGGAGAGCCTGGCCTAGGCCTTTTCATTTGTGAGCCTGCCCTGTTATTATTTCACACGAACACTGTCTATTTTGGCAAACCTGACTGCCGCAATTGCAGTTGAGCTCTCTGAGCTGAATGGGCAATGTTGTGCAAGGGACACAAAGGTGGGGTTTGCTCTAATGGTAGCTGTGGGGGCGGACAAAAAAAATCTGCAAGCAGTCTTGGCTTGTGTAAAGCTGACATGGTGGCAAACAAATGGCTTTTGAAGAAAGAACTGGTGTGCACAGTTTCTTAGCTTGGAAGGTTTCACAACTGGTTTTCTTTAATTGATAGAGGGAAGATCTTTTTTTTCTTTCCAGATCAAATCTTCATTAGGAAGACTATAACAAGTCCTGGATAAATGCAGAAAGTGGAAACATAGGAGGTATTCTATTTGCCTCTTCTTTTTTCAGGACCTCCCCTCCCTCCTTCCTCCCATTTCATCTCTGCAATTTTAATCATGGTATTTGGAGTTTTAAAACTAGGTATGGAAAATGAGATTAGATAAATCTCCCCAGCTGGTGCCAGCCCTGGGGCTGTTTGCACACCTGGGTGGGTTAACTCCTACCTACACTCTCTCTCTCTCTCTCTCTCATAATTTTGTTATGTCATGTGAATCTGTAAGTACCCAAAGAGTCCACTGAAAACCTTTGTTTTTCAGAGATGCAGCCCTTCTGTGGGTACCTTGGAAACCTTCCCTATCCATAGCACTTGTTAGATTATGAACTCCATAGCCAGCCACAGTGTGAAATAGGAAATTTTTGGTTCCATTCTTCTTGGCTTTTCCTGCCCTTCTGCATGACTTCTCAATTCGTCTGTAAGCTGCTGGGATTTTTGGCTGAACAGGCTTCTTTGATCACTCTCCTGACAGCATGGGCTTCACATTCTCACACCTGCTCTTCTTTTACAGTCCAGATTTCAGCGTAAATGCTTCCATTGCCTTGTAATTTTTTCAGTATAAAACTGTGGTGCAAGTTACTTATTACAGGTAATAGCCACTTGATGACGGAGACAACTGTTGGCAGAAACAGCAAGTTGAACTGCTGCCAGAAACGTAAACTGCCACTTTATTTAGGTCTAAAAGCATCTCAGGAGCAAGTCTATCAGTCATGATCTAGCATGCACAGGATAATAACAGATTCTGTAGGCTAAAAAAGCTGCCACGGATAGCCTTCAGGACAAGCTCTAACAGGGCTCCATGTGTTTTCTCTCCCATTATCCACAGCCCACACATCATCTTCCTCTCCCAGAGCACCTTGACAGGCATGAGCCATCTCTGTGGGACCCGACTCTGCCATGAAATTGCTCATGCCTGGTTTGGCCTCGCTATTGGGGCCAGAGACTGGACGGAGGAGTGGCTGAGTGAAGGATTTGCCACTCACTTAGAAGATGTAATCTGGGCTGAAGCACAGCAGGTAGGTTTAAAGTGACTCTTTAAGTACTTCCCTACCCAGAATCAGGCTCTACTTAAAATCATTTATTCATTCTACAGATCCATACTGAGTGAGTAGAGGGAAGCCCTGTCTGTTGCAGGTTCACAATCTTGAGATCGGAAAGAGGATAAACAAGTGGGTGCCATACTGTGAGGAGAGATGAATCCCACAGAAGGGAGATGTTCTTTTTTTTTACTGAATAGTTTTTATTATTTTAAAGGTGATCTACAGAGGGGTTACTGTTTTGTAAGTCAGGTAATTAGTACATTTCTTTTTGGATAATGTCATTCCTTCCATAGCTCTCTCCCAGTTTTTCTCTCCCATCCCCAGGGTGTGTTCTTTTGGAAGGGGCTTAGAAAAACCCCCAATGGGGACACATTGGAGCAGAGATGAACAAAAGATCATACCCAAGCATGTGGTTGTAGTGATATTAAGTATGAGTGTTTTAAATAATCAGACTAAAATGTAAATCTCTAGTCATAATCTCATATGTTTGCTGGCAAATAATGATTGAAGAATAAAGTCGTTTGTGTTATAGATTAGGGGATGCTATGCGCTTTGGAAAACTGACAATAGGTACTGAGCTTTAACCAATTGGTATAGTTAAGGGAAAGCTCAGTATAGCTTGGACCTCTGGGGTTTTGTTTTGCTTTGTTTTGTTTTTAGGATTCCACCAACCTAGTAAAAGTTTGCTGATTTAAAAAATACTATACAAGCTGGTTGCCAGTGGCTCATGCCTGTAATCATAGCTACTCAGGAGGCTAAGGTCTGATGATCACAGTTCAAAGTCAGCCCAGGCAAGAAAGTCTGTGAGACTCTTACCTCCAAGTAACCACCAAAAAACCAGAAATAGAACTATGACTCAAAGAGGTAGAGCACTTGCCTTGAGCTGAAGAGCTCAGCGTCAGTACCCAGGTCCAGAGTTCAAGCCCCATGACCACCACCAAGAACAACAGAAAGACATACAGATCAGTGATTATGAATGTAGCTCAGTACTAGACCATGTGTCTAGCATATAGAAAGCCATAGGTCTCACGCCTGTAATCCTAGCTACTCAGGAGGCTGAGATCTGAGGATTGCAGCTCAAAGCCAGCCCAGCAGGAAAGTCCATGAAACTCTTTTTTTTTAAAATTTATTTTATTTTATTTGTGAACATACTGTACAAAGGGGTTACAATTACATGGGCAGGATAATGCGTACATTTCTTACCAAGCATTGCAGCCTCCTCCTTTTATCCTTCAAGTCCATGAAACTCTTTATCTCCAATAAACCACCAGAAAACCAGAAGTGGCGCTGTAGCTCAAGTGGTAGAGCACTAGCCTTGAGCTGAAGAGCTGAGAGACAGCGCTCAGGCCCAGAGTTCAAGTCCCACAATTGACCAAAAAAAAAGCCATAGGTTCAATCTCTAGCACTAAAAAAGTATACAAAATATGCAAAGATACCCTGAAGCCAGGCCTGTTCAGCACACATCTATGTTCCCACCTCTACCTTAAAGAATTGGCCTAGGATATAACCACTCTTTTCTGCTTTCTTAATTCCTAATATTTAGGTCATTTCATTTCTGTATCACCTCTGTTCTTCCCACACTGGGCTACTTGACATTTTCTGAGGTTCCCAAGTTTATATGTACCTATCTTGTTAAGATGGATCTTCCTGTTGCAATACTTATTATATTCTGCTTGCTAGCTTGAGGCTCCTCTGAATAACCCAGACTACCCCATGCGCTGTTCTGTCCTTTAAAGCTTGAACTCCCATAGTATGTTCTGCTTGCCTCTTTTTTTTGTTATTTTTTTCTTCTACCATATGCTTTTCTTATCCTCGTAACTTTGACTATGCCCCTTTTCAAAGCAGGAATGTGTTTTACTCACCTTTCTGTCCTCTTCACATCATGCCTTTGGAACTAGCTGAGTGCACAGCTATGTCCTCTGCCCAGAGAGGCTACCTGGTAGACATAGGAAAAGAGGCTGGGTTCTGAGTTGGACCATATTATCCCAGCTCTGCTGCTCACAAGTTTTCTGAGTTCAGGTAGAATATGCAGCCTCCTGAAGCCTTAGTTTCCCTATTGTAGGTTGGATGTAAAAGACTCAGGTGCAGCACAAGTGGTTCATACCTGTAATCCTTCTTACTCAGGAGGCTAAGGTCTAAGGATTGAGGTTCAAAGCCAGCCCAGCCAGCAGCTGTGACATTCTTATCTCCCATTAAACACCAAAAGCTGGAAGTGTGGCTATAGCCCAGGTGGTAGAGTGTAAGCCTTGAGCAAAAAAAGTTCAGGGACTGTGCTCACTCCTTGATGAAGACTGATGAAGAAGAAGAAGAAAGAAGAAGAAGAAGGAGAAGGAGAAGAAGAAGGAGAAAGAGAAAGAGAAGAAAAAGGAGGAGGAGGAGGAAGAGGAGGAGGAGGAGGAAGAGGAGAAGGAGGAGGGAGAGGGGGAGGAGGGGGAGGAGAAAGAAGAAGAGCAGAAGGAGAAGGAGGAAGTGGGGGGAGGAGGGGGAAGAGGAGATGATGACAATATTACAAGGTGAATGGAGCAATGTGTGAATGAGCTTAACACATTCCAGACATGTGGAGAGTATGCAAGAAACACCTGTTCTTCTCCTCTTTGTATTTCCCACCACCTTGCATCTATACAGTCAGCAAGGTTTTGATATAAATGTTGCTACTGCAACTCCTATGAGCACTGGGACTGCACTTCTGTTCTGAGACAATCATATTGGTGCTGTCCTGTGAATCTGTCAGCTCATTTCAGACAACTGATGATCTTGGTCTTTGTCTCCTACATCCTCGGAAGAGAATCCCTCCTTCACCCCCTGCCTTGCATGCACTTCTAGACAGTTACTGCTCAGTCTAAATGCTTAGATGCTGCAGCTGCCCTGAGTCTGACTGTACATACTGATACAGTCTCCCTGGGCTGAAATCCCATGGCACTGTTTGTTTTCTGTATCTAATTCTGTGCTCAATCTTTAGGGATAAAAAGCTGAGGATAAGAAAAGCCCTCAATAGAAAGAAGAAAAGGTATTAGGAAAGGGAAGAAAGCACCAGTAATGTGTGAGTTCAGAGGTGGAAAAGGCCATGTCTGAGTGCATGCAGAAAGCCTTTGGGGAGGAAGTTACCTCTGAAGGGCTTCTAGGGAAAGCAAGAACTGAGTCCTCTCCAGCCTTCTTTCTCCTTAACACAGTTGGGCTTCAGCTCAGTATATCACTCTGCAAATGAGAACATGAACATCCCTCAGGCAAAGTGGCCCTTCTAGAATCCAGCATATCCATTACTCTGATCCCATCCTTTAAGGGAGAGACTTAGCTGGGCAAGTAGCTGATGAATGCCCATATCATACCTTCTGAACAGGAAAGGAGGAACACTTTGTGTGGGCCTAGATAGTACTGCCACCTGGTCTGCAATGGCTCCACAAAGGAAGAGGGTGTGACAATGCACTGGTACCAATGACTGGTCACTTTACTGCCCTGTGGACTGGGCACAGCAGCCCTAAGCATCAGAAGGCCTGGAAAGAAGGGGAGTATGAAATCACTGAAAGGAACTGGAAGCTGTATTCCATTCCCAGGAGCATTCCACAGGGAGGTGTTGAGTTAGAAGGTTGAACTATGTAACTTCTGTTGACCTGGATAAAGTCCACACTCCTTCATAGGTCCATTGATCTACATGGGCTTCCTTAATCAAATACCAGATGGGTGGCTTCAATAACAGACATATATTCTCACAGTTCTAGAGGCTAGCTGGAAGTCCAATATCAAATTGCAACAGGATTGGCAATTGCTGTGGCCTGTCTTCCTAACATGTCAGTGGTCTCCTTCTTGCTTTATGCTACCATGGCCTCCACACTTGAGGAGAGGAAGCAATAGACAGTCAGCAAGGTTTCTGTTTCTGTTTCAGGGTTTCTGGCACTAGTCCTGGGGTTTGAACTCAGGGCCTGGGTGCTTTTGTGAGCTTTTGTGCTCAAAGCTAGTATTCTACCACTTGAGACACTGCTCTACATCAGCTTTTTAATTGGAGATAAGAGTCTCACAGACGTTCCTGTTCAGGCTGGCTTTGAACTATGATCCTCAGACCTCGGCCTCCTGAGTAGCTAGAATTACAGACATGAGCCTCCAGCACCTAGCTCTCTTCTTTTTATAAATCATAATCCTATAAGACCATGGCCTCCCTCCTAATGCCTCCTTGAACCTTAACCATCTTCTTAAAAGTTTTTGTCCCCAAATTCAATCACATGGACATTAGTTCTTCAGCTTGTGTGAGGTAGGGGATATTTGGGTCTGTAACAACAGACATCGCATAAAGTCTGCTGATCATCAGACCTCTGCCAGCCTCTCAGCACCTCCCAGCCTTAATAGTCAGCGCTCAGCATCACCACATCCCTCTCCATTCACTAAGGCCCCAGAGTCTTGTAAATGATTTCTTATGTCCTGCAGTCCCTGTACCATAGCTGATATCTGTCTTCCTTGATGAGACCATTTCCACAGGAAAGCCTCTGACACATGCTAGTTGGAAAGAGGACCCTTCCCTTAACGCTACTTTCACCCTGATATTCATGTCCTTTACCTGTTCTCCCCACCCTCAACTCTTCATGGTAGAGGTCCTGTCCATAATGTCTCCAGGACCTAGCATACATTCAGAAAATATCTATAAGTCTTTAGGAGCTTTTGATTTTCAGAAATGCCTGTAGAGCCTACACATCTTCTCTCCACAGTAGGTATTCAGCAGCCCTCCCTTGCAGAGATCACAGCCATGTGGCCTTGAGAGCACATCCATGTGATGGCCTTCCCTGGCCCTAAATTAAGTCCAGGCAGTATACTCCCTCTCCCCCCTCACCCCCCCCCCCGTTATATGCAAACAGAACCATCTGGGTTACATTAGCAGGCTCCACTGTAAACAGTCCTTAACAAAATTGAGGGTTGGTAAAAATAGGAGGTAAATAGAGGGGCCTTCTCCTCCCTGGGCAGAAATACAAAGCAGGAGAAGAAAGCTGGATGGAACCAAAGTGGAAATGGCCCCTAGGGAGTGTCCCCTTCTCTCTAGGCCAGGTGGATGTCCAGGGAGTAGGTTCCAAGACTGAGGAACCCTCCCAAACAGGCAGGTTTGGCTCCACCTACCAGCACTAGAGAGAGCTGGAATGCTCATATTGGATTTCTCCCGAATAGCTTAGAAGTTCCTGTGGCCTTTGCTTTTCTGACAGAGGGGAACGGGAAAGCAGGGGGACTGTCTTACACAGGGGAGCAGGCCCAGTTGTCCCCACTGAAACAAAATAGACCATTCCATGGGGTAGGCCTGATCAACACAATGACTCGGTTTTGTACACTATGTTTATTTGTCTGTGGCCCAACCAGCTGTCCCACCATGAGGCCCATGAGCATCAAGAGCTGAGGGCTTGCTTGCGCTGGCATCGCCTCCAGGATGAGCTGCAGAACTCTTCTGAGGAGATGCAGGTGTTAAGGTAAGGTCTCCTCATGCTTCTGTTACCTTCTCTGGCTCTGCCTCCCCTCCTTTCCTTCACAATCTATCCAGGCTGTCTGATTAAATCGGCTGTTTCCTTTTTAAATCAGATCAGGCTGGAGTTACTCATCCTCCCAGGGATGTGACTGTTATTTTTTAAGTCTTTCAGGGTGTGGGTTTTTTATTTGCCTTCTGACATTTTCCTGGTGTCTCTATTGAAGGAAGGAAAAAAAAAAAAAACCTAGCATGAGGCCATTTCCGGGACTAAAATTCTTCGTTTGAAGTTCTAATAGTCACTTTATGTGGCGGCTGCTGATGCAGAAAAGGTTGGGGTTTGGCAGCCTGGCAGACAGTAACCCCTTAAAGCCAAAGAAGGGAAATAATTCTGTAGGAAAATATTGATTGCTAAGTGTTTAGTAGTAACAGATGTGCCTGTCAATGGGGCCCCTTGTTTCAGATGTGGCCCAGCAGGAAGCTGCCTCTGCCTTCCCCAGTGCAGTAGGAGGATTCCACTCCCAACTCCTGAGTTTTGTGCTTAGAATGTGGCTTGTGGCACTTGCTGGATTGCTTCTTGCCATTCCCCTCTTCCCGCTCCCCCCGCCACACACACCTCCCCAACCAGCCTCTGCTCTGTGAAATTTTCCTTCACTACACTAGTTGTTTATTTGAAGCCTTGTGCCTAGACCCCAGGAGCACAGAGGTTACTATGGCAACAGAAGCTTCTATCCAGCCCCTCTTGAGTAGAGTCAAGTATTTGGAATCTGTATTCATAAGGATGCCAAGAGCATGCCATCCAGGAATTGCCCCCTTCTCCTTGCACTGTTTTAGATCACTCCCCACTAAAGTCAGTTTGTGTCCCTCCCTTTCTACCCTTGGCCCGAGGCCTGCTTTGAACATTCTGCAATTTTAACTTGTTTTTAAATAAGCACCTCCACCCCTCTGGCCTAGCAGAAACTTACCAAGCTGGCTGCACCCCAGGGAGCGATGCTGGCTGGCGCTTTTGTGCAGTGCTGCACACTTCCCACGGAAGTTCCCTAGGCTTGCACACTAACCATGGCCTCCCAAGCTGACTCATCCATTGTTTAGGAGAGGCAGCTGGAGCTGCTGCTAAGTGCAGCAGACTGGAGCTAGGAAACCTGTGATCCACCCCAGAGCCATGAGCCTGCATCTGTCCCCTCACCTAACCAGCCAGGACCCCCCTACCCCTAGCCAATGTGGACAAGGTTCCTGCTTTCCACAGAGCTTCCACTTAGTGGGGATATTGTTGCATGCACTGACTAGTCACAGGTGATGAGCATGCAGTAGCAGGGATTGAACTCAGGGCCTCATGGAGGTTAGGCAAGTATTCTACCTCTTGAGCCACCCACCCAATCCTTTTGCTTATTTATTTGTTTTGCTTTTTTTTGTTTGTTTGTTGTGTTCCTAACTTTGCCTAAGCTGGCCTCAAATGCAGAATTTTTCTGCCTCCTGCAAAGATGGCATTTACAGGTGTGTGCTACTATGCCTGGCTTGGTTGGTGATTTCTGAACTAATTGTAAGGTTTCAAGACTGAGCTGAACACATGCTCAGCCTGGCAGCGTGAGGAACACAAAAGCCTGGAGACAGGAAAGCTTTGAAATGCTTTGAGGACAGAAAGAATGGCAGGGCAAGGTAGGCAAGCAGGAGCCTTACTCCAAATTCTATAGAGGCATCATGGGGTCTTCAGTGTGGAAGGAGCATAATCTGTAGTGTGTGACAATGCTGTTGTGTGGCTGGATGGAATGGGCTGCAAGCAGCAGATAGAAAACAGAGAGTAGAATTAGAGTGCTGCAGTGGTCCATGTCTTGGGGCAGTAGATCTATTGGGCATGTGTTTTGATGGTACAACTGGCAGATCTTTGTTGAATTGAAAGTACAAAAGAGGATACTGAGGTTATCCAGAATGTGGTGTGTTTGTGTGTGTGTGTGTGGTGTGTACTAGGGCTTGAACTCAGGAGTAGAGTGCTGGCCCTGAACTTTTTCATTCAAGGCTGGCTCTTGACCACTTGTGCCACACCTCCATCTCTGACCTTTTGGCGATTGAAGACAAGAGTCTCATGGACATTCCTGCATAGGCTGGATTTGACAGTGTGAGCCACTAAGTACTTGAGTTTGTTGGTACCTTTTATTGAAATGATAAAGACTGAGAACTGTCTTTAGAGGGGGGGGGGAACCCAAAAGTTCCAGTTTTGTATGTGCTAAGTGTTAGGAACATGGAGGAGAATGGAAAAGGAATAGACCAGACTTGATTGTCAACAAGCTAGGACTGTTTATTGCCTGTGAGGGGAACAGACCTTCCCGTGGGTTTGGATTTTGGGACCGGGTTATATGGGTCTTAACAGGAAACAAAGGAATAAATCAGGCTATAATTACTGGGGGCGGGGGGAGCACCAGATACTTTCAGTTAAGTGCAAAATGGAATGTCTCACCTGGAGTGAGTGACTGGGACTTTCAGCCAGGCCTAGGTTGGTATAACCTGCCTGTGGACAGGCATGTGACCAGGCCTGTTTGTGTTCTTGGTGTCTTGCTTGACCCTAGGGAATAAGATGGGAGTCAATCCTTCATATTTCATCTTTAGATACATAAAAAATTGGGCCGAGACAGGAGAGGCAAGTCCTTCACTAAGTGTAAGATGTCAAATAAATTTCCAAAATTGTGAACTTAATGGGTGTGAAAAGTAGGAGCCATTCAATCTGTATAAAACTTAAAATGCAAATCACTATTGAGAAAAACAAGCAAGAAGTCGGAAGGAAGACAATCAGTGTGTGGTAATCTCTGTGTGTAGAAAACCACACAAATGAGGTCACAGAGAAGAAGGAGGTGAGATGGTAGGAATGGTGTTGGATGTCGCTGAAGACTGAAAATAGTAAGAGAGAAGTGACCTTCAGGTGGGACCATGTGAAAGATGGTGGTGATCTTGACATTCTTGTATTTGTTTTTGGATAGTGGAGAAGAGAGCCAGATCAGGAAGTAGAAGTAATGCGTATGAACTTGGTTGTTCTGACTTGGAAGCATTGCTGGGGAGATCGCAGGTGAAGTTTACTTTCAGGTGTGTGTAGGGGGCTCCAGATACATGCTCAAATGTGAGCCATTCGACTTGTGTACATTCCTCACCTCCCAGATATAATTTATCAAATTAAGAGGTCATCTTCATTTCTGTGTCTTAAGTCCCTCATATTTCTGCTTTTACATGATAATGGTCTTTTGGTAATGGTTAGTGCTATTGTTAATTATTAGTCATTGATGAAAGGCATTCCTAACTCTTTAAGCAAGTTAGAATGCCCCCTGAAAAGTCTATTTACATCCAAGGAGAACCTTGTCTCTGGTTTCATAGAGCTGTGGTCAACCTAAGTTCAAATTCTTTTCCTTTGTGAGTGCAGTTGGGAGAAAGGATACAGTATTTTTAGACCTTTGTAATAGGGGGGCTTACTATGATATTTTTCTTTGTCTTAATATTCAGAAATTGTGTTTGCCTAAATTTAGGCATAAACAATTGCATTTGAAAGACCTATTGCACATCAGCATGGAAAATATTCTTATCAGATGTGCTTACAATGAGAAGGAAATGTTTCTGAATCTGCCTGAAATTATGCAGTCCACATTCGATTAGCTCTTACCCTCTAGAATTCTCCCTTAAATGGGCACAAAGAACCTAGAAATTATTGAGAGAAGAAAACAAAAGAAAAAAAGAAGCAGAGTTGTAAAAATTGGCTCTCCAATTTTATTTTAATATGCAAATGAAACCTCAGAAAGAAGTTCTTTAAAACAATACAGTAATCAGAGATACTATCTTCTTTCTTTTATTTTTTTAAAGATACATCTTGATGGACCAAGAATAATTTAAAGTCTTTATGTGTATGTTGATGGATTGTTCCATTGGTGGCCAACACAATGGTAACTTTAGGTCTTTGTGTATCTTAGTTTCTTGTCTCTGTGACAAAATATCTGATTATAAACAACTTAAAGGAAGAAAAAAATTTGGTTTTGGCTCATGGTTTCGGAGGTCTCAGGCCATGATTGCCCAGCTCTTTTGCTTTGGACCTGAGGTAAGGCATTTCAAGGTGACCAAAGCATGGCAGAATAAATAAGTTCATTTCCTGGTAGACAGCAAAAGAAGCAAAGAGAGACAGGAAGCAGAAAGGGCAAGTTCCAGGTATGACAGTGACCTCCTTCCTATTAGTGGGTCCCACTTCCTAAATCTTATACCACTTCCGAAAATAGCACTACCAGCTGGGGACCAGGCCTCAATACATGGTTGACACTTCATATCTAGACCATAATAATCTTTTCAACATGGTTGGCCAATCCCTCCTTCAAAAATTCTTTCTTCTTTCAGCATCTGTGTGATACAATCTCCTGATTTCCTGCTACCTCACTGACTGGCCCTTCCCCATTTCTCTTGCTGGCAGTTCAGCATCATCACTTAAAATGTCTTGAGGTTCAAAAAGATTGAAAAAATGTGTTCAGCATCATAAAGCTGATAAAGAACAGAACTGGCATTAACCTCAAGGATTCAAAGTATTCTCTTCTCTATACCACATCCTTCTTTTCAAGGAATTCAATTTATTTTAAGTTGTACTAAAAGTTACAGTACTCCAGGTATTCTTGGACTTTGGAAAGACATAGTAACAGATATGGGTTGGACCATCATCCTGATCTTCTAACACATGAAGTCATATGTCTTATTTCAAAAGATACTAGAAAAAAAAGAAAACACAACATTAATATTTGAAGTAGGTTATTAACAAGGTGAGAAGAGAAGGCTGCAACTTTGGTGCTGAGTTATTAACCTCAGTAATTGAGCATATTGTTTTCTGTTTGTGCCTTTTATGCAGCCAGTGTTCAATCATATATCCCATCAAATGTGTCTGATTAACTTTGTTGTTTGATTTGTACCAAAGGCATCTTAGATTAACTTAGCTATCTATGACTTTCATTTGGTTATATTAAAAATAACTTGTTCTTCTTCACCTTTTCAGCCTCTCTGGCTGGGAAGTCTGCAAAGTGACTACAGGCTTCAGAAGTGATTTGCTCAGAGTTGCAAAATGTTATGGGTCACAGTAATGATGCCATGCTTTTATGCATTTATCAATTATTAAAGATGTCTTTCCCATATAAGACCCCAGTGGCTCTCTCTAGACTCTTCCCTCGCCTCTCAACAGCTCCTGGTAGAGAAATATGATCTTCTTGTTCTTTCCTGCTTGTCCTCCATTGCTCAGATCTGTCCTGTTTTCTGTACTGACCCCCACCTACAAACTCTACTTTTGATCACTGTAGCATTGAGGCTCTTGCCAAAGAAGATGCTGAGGTGGTGAAGGCTTCTGAGAGCTCCCTAGCCCCGCCCCCACGCCTCTAATCTCTAGGGTACAGCTGAATTCTGGCAGTGTCTCTAAGTGCTTTCGGTTAGCATTTGCTGACAAGCCCCCCATGGAAGAGCTACAGTGGCAGGGTCAGAAGAAATCTCTGTTGGTTTTTATTGTTTGTGATTTATTATCGCTTCCTCTTTTTTTCCCAATTCATTGTTACAGTCAAGCTCATGCTGAGAAAACGTTAGAATATATCACATTAAGGAGGCGCTGACAGGCACCAGTCTGATGTAGTTCTTTCTCTGAGCTGCTGTCTCCATAGTTGATACAATGCTAGATAAATGTGAACATCTTTTCCTATCTTCCTCATGAATGCCTCACCTTATAGTTGCAAAAACATCACTTCATAACAGAGGGAAACCCCATATATGTAACTCTAACCATGGCTAAAGGAAAGGGCAAGCTACAAATGTTCTGTGAATTTGCATGGTGCCAGAACCCTATGTATCTTGTTTAAAATCATTAAGACGTTGTTCGTAAGTCTTAGTCAGTTCATTAAGAGTCTTATTCTCTTCCATTGCAAGTTTCACCTTGAAAGTTTTTCTCAAATTTTCTATTTCTATTTTTGGAAGCTCATAGCAGTCTTCCAACCCAAGTATGTTGGACACACCCATTTCCAGTGGCACAAGCCAACCTCATGGAAAAGCTGTCCAAAAGCCTGGGGTGCTGTCCATTTCAGAGTTGTAGTCATCAACTACCCCTGTGTCTTCAGGTCTAAGTTCCATAGGGGGCCCAGGAGATCCCATCTCTCCTATCTGCTTAATTCTAGCCTCTCTTGCCTCCAATGTTGATTCCAGACCATTCCATTTCTCTGTTTCTTGCATCCTGCCTACCAGGAAAATTGGGCCATTAGTCATGTTCTCCATTAGGTTCTATGGATACCTCTATACCTATCGTTACCTTGATCTCTCCGCTATTCAAATGCCCATCAATCTTCCTGTTCCAAAGGTGGAGCGAGGATAAATATGCTTAACATGGACAGTAGATTTTACCTGTCTGCTGTGAGGAGGAAGAGGAGGGTGAATATAAAGACCAAGATCAAATGAAGCACCTGTCATTTGGGGCTAGAGACTGAGTGCTGTCCTATTCTGTCAGGGAGAATAGTAGCTCCTTTTGGGGCTGCTACATGCATAACAATAGTGAATCAGCCTAGAAGAGCAGTCCAGAAACCTTAATTTAACCACAGGAGCACCTTTCCTTTATGAGATTATAGTAGGTAGGGTTTGTTGCTTACCTTGAAGGGCAGACAATCTTGTGTGTGTCTGTAACTATTAGGACTTGAACTTGAGGTCTGGGTCTTGTCCTTTAGTTTTTTCCTCAAGGCTAATGCTCTAGCCACTCTTTTACTTCTGGCTTTTTGGTAGTTAATTGAAGATAAAAGTCTCAAAGACTTTCCCACCCACACTGGGCTTTCCTGCCCAGGCTGGTTTCGAGCTGCAATCCTCAGTTCTCAGCTTCCTGAGTAGTTAGGATTACAGGCATGAGCCACAGGTGTGAGCCACCTGCACCCTAATGATGTCTTTAAATTACACTGATCGAAGTCAATTATATCCATATATTTTAATACAGCATTTGTATCTGAATTTAATTGCCTACACTTCATTGATTAATACCATCTTATTTTTAAGTTTAAAGCCTATAGGTTTCAGCCAATTTAAGGGACAATCTGTTGATTCCAGAGGAAAATCATTAGGGGAGGAAAACTCCGGAAGTGAATTACATTGTCATGGCTTCCCTTCAGGCCTCTCATGCTGGTCATCTTCTCTCTTTACCTTCACCTACTCACTGCTGTATATTGAACTTATCTACAGTGGCACAGGTCTAACATACAAACAAGGTAGAAGCCCAGAAACTCCCACTCCTCTCCTCCCTTCCCTTCTCTTCCCTTCCCTTCCTTCTCCTTCTCTTCCCTTCCCTTCCCATTCTTTCACTCTTCTTCTGGGAACCATCCTAACAACTGCTAATTTTACCTACAATACTTCTCTACCCTGAAGACCACTATTTGTGTTTAGAACTTTTTTGATCCTTACTTATATCACTCCAATTGTTTCTTTACCTCTAGTCATTTTGAAGAGAAGGGAAGGGCTCTGGGGTTGATCCTTATGATCCTGTGCATGTTAGACAAATACTCTACCACTGAGCTATATCCCCAATCCTTTTTACCTCTGGGAATGCCATTTTTTCATTGCCACTAAAGAACTCTCCTTAAAACAATGATCCTGCTACGGTCATACTTAAAACAATACCCCAGATTTCCCCCTCACCAACAGGAAAAACTTCAAGCTCCTTGGCGTGCATGCCAAGGCCCTACCCAATGTCACTTCTATGTGCTTTCCTGTACCATCACTTGTAATTCTTTGCTTTACCCTCTGCCAACCCAAATAGGTCACAGACTTTTCTGTGTTAGTCAGCTTTGACTTCCGTAACAAGATACCCAAGACTCAGTGACCTAGACAAGAGAAATTTATTTTCTCATACTTCTAGAGGCTAGAAGTCTCAGCCCAAGATGTTGGCAGGTTTCGTTTCTCCTGAAGCCCCTCTTCCTGGGCCTAGGATGGCCACCTTCCTGCTGTGTCCTCACATGGTTTTTCTTCTATGAGCATCCCTGACGTCTGTCTATATATTCAAATCTCTTCTGAGAAGGACTCTAGTCAGATTAGGACTTACACTGATAACTTTGTTTTAACTTAACCACCCCTCTGAAACACTCCATGCTCAAAATATAGCCTTATTCTGAAGTTCTGGAGGCTCAAGCTTCAATGTCTAAATTATGGAATATACAACCCAACCCATCTGTCCTTCCACCTTCCCTTTTCACCTCCATGTTTTTTTCCCCAAGTTGTCTCTATTTAGAAAATCCTTCCTTTACTGCATCATTATGACTCAGCACAGATGCTACTGCTTTTCAAACAAGTTCAACTCTACCCTAAGAAAAACTAGTATCTTTCCTCAGAACCTCCTAGAGCCTTTGTGTATCTCCATCATTTAATAATCACTTTATTTTAAAAAGCCATGTTCAATAAACAATATTTGATCACTTATGACCTACAACAACAGAAACTTCAATTTCTGTCTCCTGAGCTATCATCATTTGGTACCCAGGAACAGTGTCTTGTTTATATCTGGTACCACAGTGCTTGACAATGAAAGGGTACTTCATAAATGTTGAAAAAAAAAGTTCTATAGATATAAACTCTGTCTCTGAAGCTTTCTGTATATTATTGTGAGAGTTGAAATATTGATCACAAGCTAGTAGGCAGAGCCTAACCTCTATCCCTCAGAGTTCTAAGTCCTGAGAATTTAATATTAGAAGGCTTTGTTAGAAGAGGCTGTGGAAAGCATGTACAGCATAAGCTGAGATGTAAGAAGGGGTAGCATTGACATTGATGTAGGGTTGGGAGGAAAAGGGTTCGAGGAGTTAATCCTAGTAGCATAAACATAAACAATGTAAAAATGGATATTTCAGTGAGGATGGGCTTGCTGGAGAGGACAGTCTCCTCATAAACGTGGAAGACTGAAAGTGGCCAGTTGAGGATGGACTAAGCAATGGAGTTCTTTAGATGCCCCTAATGAAGAACTTGTCTGTGACCATCGCAGCAGTTAGAAGTTATTTCATGTTCCAAGAAGGACATAATGAAAATGGAGTTTGAAGGAAGATTACCCAAGCCTTTGGGATGACACAAAATCAAAGAAGAGAGAGACTTAAGAGGCCAGATGGAATTAGGTAGCTGTCTCAGGAATGAGGCTGAGTTCAGAAGTGCTTCATTGGCCTAAGGCTTTGACTAAAGGAGTTGTTCATTTAGCACTATTCAGAAGAGATTGAAGAAACTCAGCTTCAAAGAAGGTTCTGTCTGTGACTACACATAAAGATTGACCCTGTAGATGAACTGGTGAATTTGCAGCCTTCATAAAATTTGCTATGGCTTTGAAGAGTGTGAAAGGCTCAACTCCTATTCTTCTGCAGCTGAGGTCTAGTTGATTTTGCCTCCTTTTAGAGAGATGTCATCTGAGGATAGAGGACTAAGTCTGCTCCACAGCTCATGAGATTTCTAGTTTTAATTCATTGTGGCAACACGGGGATTCCCAGAGTAGGCTTAGAATCTAACTTGCTTGGATATAAGTCTTGATTCTATGTAACCTTTATAGAATTACTTAGCTACACCAAACTTTAGTCTTCATGCTGTACAGCAGGGCTAATAACACAATACAGTCTCTACCTTATAAGTGGATGTGAGGAAGAAATGCAATGAATACATACAAATAATTTTAACTATATATATATTAGCTTAAGCTCTAAGAAATTGCCATTTTGTAAGTCTAAGATGATTATTAACAAGGAATATTCCTATAGTTCAAGTAAATATTCATACGTTAGTTGCTATCACCTGTATTCTCCAATACCTGGAGAACATTTGTCAAACAAAAGACAGAGAGCACAAGGATGCAGCCAACTCTCTTTCCTGGCTTGTTCTGCTTTCCTAACAGTGCTCCCTTCTTCCTGTCCCGAGTCCCTGGAGCTGGCCTCTTCTTTCAAGATCTCCTCTTGGGGACCACACAGGGCCTCCTGTTCTGGTCTTGTTACCATCCCAAGCCTGGAAATACCTGCCTCTCTTCTTGGCAAACATTAACTCACTGGAATGTTCAAGAAGTAAATTTTCCTAAGACATTAAGAGAACTTTTTTTTTTAAGTACAAGAATGACTGATTGAAAATGAAAAGGATAGGATTAAAGAGGGGAAATCTGAAAGTTAAACAAAGATGCTCAAACTAATAGCTTGGGGTAAGAATTCAGTTGGCAGCACTTCTAAGACTAGTGGGAGCCTCATACCTTCCTGGAGCCTACTTCTGATCTAACCTCTCAGAAGGGCCACCCTTGTGTCCCCTCTGGCTGTGCCTCACGAAGTTCCCCAACATCTGTTCCTAATCTTACCACAATCTTCAGAAAAAAAGAGTTCTTGCCTCTCTGGCCTTTGACAGTCCTTACCTGAGCTTCTGACCACTAGTACTGGCCTGTGGCTCTCTAACGGCCTCCACATCTGTATCTTGAAATTCTCATCCCTCAGGCCTTCTACCATATTTTCCCTGCTCAGTGTTCTTAATTGGAACCACATATACCAGCAAGCTAGCTGTGAAGAATGCTTCTACCCTTTAGAGATGGAAAGATGCCATGCTCATGCCAGCAGTGGCTAAAATATGTTCAAACTCTCAGCTAGCCAGAAACAGACTGCCCTTTCCTGTTTCAAAGGCCAGTGCCAACTCCCTGAGCTGTCTCTTCAGTTTCTATTTCCTGTGGGAGGGGCCCCCTCCACCTGCAGTTTTTTTTTTTAAAAACAGCAAAGATGACAGACATGTCCTGCACAGTTGAACTCAACTAGCCTTGCTTCTTCATTTTCTAAAACATTGCGTGGTTATTTCTAAGGGAGAGGAGACAATTCTCCATGGGCCCCTAAGTACTTATAGTATGTGGTACATCATTCTTTGTGTTAATATTTAGTCATGTTTCTTTTTTTGGGGGTCTGGTTGTGGGGCCTGAACTCTGGGCCTGGGCGCTATCCCTCAGCTCTTCAGCTCAAGGCTAGTGTGCTACCACTTGAGCCACAGTGCCACTTCTGGCTTTTTTCTTTTTGCTTATGTGGTGCTGAGGAATTGAACCCAGGGCCTCATGCATGCAAGGCAAGCGCTGTACCTCTGAGCCACCTTCCCAGCCCTAGTCGTGTTTCTTAAATATAGGAAAACATATGAAGTAAGGCAGCTCATAATTGTTGCTTAGTTACCCATGGTACTCTCTCCCTATCTAAAATAGAGGTACATAATAGGAAAACCCAGTTTAGAAAACTGTAAAATTATATTTACACCCCTTTAGTTCATTACTCGAAGATAATCATTTTCTTGTGAATCTTTTTTTTTTAATGTTGGCACTTTTGGGATTTCAGTTCAGGACCTTGTACTTGTAGCAACCATTTTGCCATTTGAGACACACCTTTTATATTATTATACTTATATTATGTTTTAGTTACCTTATAGACATGCTCTAGTTTTTTGCTTTTTTTTTTTTTTGCCTGGATTGCCCTTGGACTACATTACTCCATATACATCTTCCATATATCTGAAGTTATGGGCATGTACCACAACATATTGCTCTGTTTGTTTATTAAGTTGTTTTGAGACAGAGTCTCACTGTGCAGGTCAGACTGTCTGAACTTACTGTGTAACCTAGCCTGACAAACATATGATCCTTCTCTCTCTACTTCCCAAGTGCTGGGATTATAGGCATACGTCATCACACCCAGAGGTTCTGGTAGATTTCAGAAAATAAATTTTATAAATATATATTTATAGTTCTGAATTGCTACTCCACTGTTAGCCTATGAAATAGTCCCCAAAATAGGATTCATTTCTACACACCACTCAATAATAGTTCATCCTTCTTTTACCCATCTTAAGGATACCATATCCACACAGCCATTCAGAGGAGGTGATATATATATTATAGTCTTGGTTAATCAATGTTAGTTTTCCTTTGGAATAATTCTTTTTTTGGCGGGGGGGTCCGGTCATGGGCTCTGAACTCTGGGCCTGGGCACTGTCCCTCAGCTCTTCAGCTCAAGGCTAGCACTCTACCACTTGACCACAGCACCACTTCCGGGTTTTTTCTTATGTGGTGCTGAGGAATCGAACCCAGGGCCTCAGGCATGCAAGGCAAGCATTCTACCACTAAGCCAACTTCCCAATTCCTCCTTTGGAATAATTCTTATCCAAAGAATGATTTCTTATATGCTCCTAAGTTTATTCTGCCTTACAAAATAATGGCTTACTGAGTGTGGCCTACAGTCTTATCATTTACTTTGTTTTTTGACTAAGAGTTTTGACCCAAAGGTCTAACAAAACAATGAAATATTCCACTGGGCCTGCTGCAAGACAAGAGAGAAGGTTTTTGGGCTAGATGCTATAATCCAATTTGTCAGAAATCTTTGCTCCTTTTTAGTCAATGGTTGAGCAGAGAAAGGATAACACAGACAGACTGTACTGCTCAGCATTGTACTTCTACAGAATTGCACCTCCAGTCCTCTCCTGGGCAGTTCAGCAAGAAAATACAATGAAAAGTATACAGATTGGAAAGAAAGAAGTAAAACTTACTATTTTAGATGGTACAATCTTGTACATAGATAAACCTAAGGAGTTCTTCAAAAATTATTGGAACTATTCAACAAGTTGAGCAAAGTTGATTGGAAACAAAATCAATATACAAAAATCAGTGTGTTAGAGGTTATTTATTCACTCTGATGCATCATTTCCTAAAAAGTCATTTCCAACACCTTTACCAACAGTGGCTTACATAAAATCTGCACAGAAATGTCTCAAGTGATCCTCCAGGCCCTACAAGGTGTATCAAGATTTAAACACTCCCAGCACATGGGGTATGTCCAGTTCGGGGTGGGGGGTGGAGAGGGAGGAGGGTTGACTGTGAGAAGCACAGTCAGGTCTATGTGAAAAGAGCCCACTCCCCCGAGAGTTCTGAGACATCACTCAGAGTGACAAATGGATTATTATGAATTCGCATCAGAGGAGGAGCTGGAGAGCTGTTTGTGACTCCTCCTCCTCCCCCTCCCCCTCCCCCTCCTCCCCCTCCTCCCCCTTCTCCCCCCTCCCCCTCCTCCCCCTCCTTCTTCTTCATGATTGCTACCACTTTCTGTAACTACAGCAACTTTGAGAATTGTACCTTACTGGAAATCACCAGCCTTGTTTGGTTGTGTCCTTCCTCCTACCCTTACCTCCTGTCTTTGTCTTTGTCCAGGGAAGGGCGGGCAGCTGGCTCAGACTTTCTAAGTTTGTTCCTTTGATAGATGGGTGCTCCAGGTTTCTGCCCCATGAGGGAAAAAGGATGTTTCAGCCACAAACCAATTCATTCTTCTGTTTCAATGTCAAAATTAAAGGAAACTTATATTGAAAAAAAAATCAATGTGTTAAGCCTAGGTCTAATGGCTCAGTCCTATAATCCTAGCTACTCAGGATTCTGAGATCTGAGGATTGAGGATCAAAGACAGCACAGGCAGAAAATTTTGTGGTTTGTTTTTCTATCTCTACTTAGCCAGGAAAAAGCCAGAAGTGAAGGAGTAAAGGAGTGGCTCAAGTGGTGAAAAGCAAGCCTTGAGCAAAAAAAAAAAAGCATGAAGTCCTGAGTTCAAGCCCAGTACCGATACCAAAAAACACCAAAACAACATCAACAAAAAAGTTTTGTTTCTATTATACACTAGCTATTATTACTTTGAAAGCAAAAATGAAGAAAAACTTATTTACAGTACAATAAAAATTATATTCATTTAGGAATAAATTTAACGACATGCAACACATACTGCAAGCACATGGGTCAAAAAAATTAATGACTTAAATAGGCTGGAAGACATCTGTTTGTGACTTGGATGCCTTAAAAGTTTTAAGATGGAAATACTTTCCAAACTGATCTAATGGGTCTAATGTAATCTCTGTCAAAATCTCAGTTGCCTTTCACAGAAATAGATAAACTGATCTTTAAATTCACTTTAAACATGCATGACACTGAGAATATTCAAAACAATCTTAAAAAGGGACAATGAAATTGGAGGGATCACACTTCTTAATCTCAAATTTTGCCACATAACCAGGAGCCAGTAGCTCACCCCTATAATCCTTGTTAAAGATCCAGACGATTGTGGCTTAAAGCTAGCTTAGGTGGAAAAGTCTGTGAGACTCCATGTCCAAAAACCAGCAAAGAGCTAAGCTGGAGGTATGACTCCAGTGGTAGAGCACCACCTGAGCAAACAAGCTGAGCAATTCAAGGCCCTAAATTCAATCCCTGGTACTATAATAAACAATCAAACAAAAGATACACTACTAATAGTTACAATATTCACAAGCCAAAGAATGAAACTGGACCCTCTGCTTCATACCATGTATGAAAATTAGCTTAAAGTTGTTCAAAGACCAAATGTATGACCTAAAATGGTAAAACTAATAGAAAAAATAAGTGCAAATTTTATGATCTTGGATTAGATTGTAGTTTCTTAGATATGACACCTAATGCAGGGAACAGTCCAAAGGTGGGGAAATCAATAAGTTGGACTTCATCAAAATGTAAAACTTTTGCATTTCAAAGGATTCTTTCAAAAGAAACTAAAAAGACAACTCAGAGGTTCACTTGCCTAATATGTACAAGAGTCAACTAGCACCACCACCAAAAAAAAAAAAAAAAAGGCAAGCCAGGTACTGGTGGTTCATGCCTATAATCCTAGCATCAAGAGGGTGAGATCTGAGGATCACCATTCAAGGCCATCCCAGGCAGGAAAGTCCAGGAGACTCTTATCTCCAATTAACCATCAAAAGCTAAAGTGGGTGTCTGTGGTTCCAGGGTGGAGCACTTGCCTTGAGTGAAAAAGCAGAGGGCCAGCGCCAGGCCCTGAGTTCAAGCCCTTGCACTGTCTCTCATACACATACAGACACACAGAGATAGAGCGACAGAGAGAGAATATTTGCAAATCTAATATTTGACAACAGATTCATATTCAGGATACTTAAAGGCACTTAGAGCTCAACAGTAAAAAAGATTCCAATTAATAAATGGTCAAATGATTTAAATAAACATTTCTTCAAAGAAGATATAAAAATTGTCAACAAACACATGATGTGCAACATTATTAGTCATCAGAGAAATGCATGTCAACACCATAATGAAATACCACTTCACACTTACTAGGATGTGAATATCCTATGAATATTACTAGGATGACTATAATAAAAATGAAAATAATAGCAAGTGTTATTGAGAATTTGGAGAATTGGAACCCTCATACAGTGTTTGTGGGAATGTAAAATAGTATATAGTGCAGTTACTGTGCAGTTACTTTGAAAACATCCTGACAGTTCCTCAGAAGGTTAGACATTGAGTTGCTCTATAACCTTGCAGTTCCTTTTCTAAATAAATACCTAAGAGACATGAGGATATAATTCTATGCCAAGACTTGTTATAGAAGAGTTACTCATAATAACCAAAAGTTAACCCCAGTGTCCATCCATAGATGAATGGCTAAACAGCCATAAAATGAAGAATCACTGATCAGCAGTAAAAGGGAACAAAGTAATGACACAGAGTACAACATGGCTGAACCCTGAAAACAGTATGCTACAAAATATCATATGTTGTATGATTCCTTTTATATAAACTGAATAGAATATGCAAATATAGAGAGACAAGAAGTAAATTGATGGTGAAGAGAAGACTTAGAAGTACCTGCAAGTGAATATGAAATTTCTTTCTAGGGTAATAAAAGTGGGCTGGGAAGATGGCTCAGTGGTAGAGCGCTTGCCTTGCATGCTTGAGGCCCTGGGTTCAATTCCTCAGCACCACATAAGCAAAAAGAAAAGAACCAGAAGTGGCGCTGTGGCTCAGGTGGTAGAGTGCTAGCCTTAAGCTGTAGAGCTGAGGGACAGCGCCCAGGCCCAGAGTTCAGGTCCCATGACTGGACCCCCCCCCAAAAAAAAGTGTTCTGGGATTAGCTATTGATGATTGGTATACAACCTTATTAATACACTAAAACACAGAACTGCATATTTTAAATGGCAAATTTTATATGTGTATTATCTGTCTCTCTCTTTTTGGTGGTACTGGAGATTGAACTCAGGGCCTTGAGCTTGCTATACAAGCACTCTATCATTTGAGCCACATCTCCGGCCCTTCAATTTTTTAAAAGGAAATAAATTGATGGAAAGCAGATGTTCTTTGCTATTTACAACCTGTAGCTATTTGAGTTGAATACTACTACATTCTCTGAATGAGAGATGGAAACAGAGAGGGTAGAGGGCAGTTGGTGATGTTGGGGTCAAATGAATCTCCAGGTGCCTGATCCAGTATCGATACTATATCCTCCTATGTTTTAGGAAGACATCTCCACAGGGATTTTGGAATAACACTCCCACATTGTGATGATTCATTTCCTCAAGACAATCCCTGAAGTCTGAGCATATGTACACGAGGCTATATGTTCTCACTTTCCATTCTATGCTATTCTTTCCATTCTCCTCTTATATATAATTCTGGCTATTTGTGCACTATCAACACATACAGGTCTTTTTTAGTAAACTAAATATTCCAGGAGTGTTCCATTATTAACCATTGAACATTTGTTAACCATTGGACATTTTGGTAATTTGCTTACACAAGCAATGCTGCAACAAATGGTCTGACACACACCATGCACAGCATGTGAAATATAAAATCTAAATGGGACACAACGGCCAATAAGATTGGAAAGAGATCTACTCTCGACTCCTCATCCTGTTGTACATCCTGCTATGTGTTAGGCTGAAAACTAGGCAAGCCTTCCACTTCCTGCCGCATTCACGCTAAGGGCCATACTGTTCTCCACAGTGGAGGGAAAATCCTCATCTCCCACAAACCATCTGTTCCTCTTTGATTCCTAAGCTGAGGCCACCTTTCCCATTATCTCAGCACATAGCACTGTACCTGCTGTTGGGGTTCAAACAATGCTTCTAGCCATCTCTGGTAACATGAAGCTGGTATTTGTCTCATTTGTTTCTTTCTAAGATGAAGTCATGATTTCTGGTGGTTTTTTTTTTTTTTTGATAACTCAGTACAAAAAAAAACCTTCCATTTTTACTCTTTCTACTTTTGCATCTTACTGTTTTTAGGCTTCCTATATTCCTGAGTTCTGAATGCATATTGCATGCAGACTGACAGACAGCCCGGGTTTCATTATAATTACTTTAATCCTGAAGAGAAAAATGTGGTCATGAGGATATCAATTCAGGTATATTACACTCTCCCCAAAAATAACATTGTAAAAAGTATAATAAAAAACCATATGGTTTCTTTAATTCTATAAGTTAATTCTATCACCTAATATATGTGCTTTAATTCAGTTCAGTTGCTTTTATTTTTATGCCAATACTAGAGCTTCAATTCAAAACCTCAAGCTCTTGTTTAGCTTTTTCACTCATGGCTGGTGCTCTACCACTTGAGCGACACCTCCACTTCCAGCTTTTTGGTGGTTAATTGGAGATAAGAGTCCCCCAGATTTATCTGTCTTAGCTGGCTTCAAGCTATAATCCTCAGCTCTTAGCTTACTTGATATCTAGAATTGCAGGTGTGAGCCACTGGCACCTAATTAAATTTAGTTACTTTAAAAAAAGAATCACTCTTAAATCTGATTTAGAAAAGCTAAGGCTATGTGACAAGCCTGTTGACTGTTGGAATGAATAATGATTCTTTTTCCCTAAATGCTGCAACTTAATCAATACTGGTAGGCTATTTGATGTCTTCAAATCACAGATTCTAGTTAGAAGGGACCTCAACATGGTCTTGTCTAACCTTCCCTATCCCACATGGATGGCCTCCAATCTCCTTCTTCAGTGTTTCTCGACTCCAAATCTCAGCCAAGAGGCTGAGTTTAGGATGGCCTTCTTGAGACAGGGCTGGAATATGCCTCCTCTAGCCTCAGTTCCATCTTTGTAGCTCTTTCCTCCAGAGTTGTACAAGCAACACCTTCCTGCCAAAATAATCCACCTATATGAAAGTAACTGTCTTTCATTTTCTGACCAATAAGTTATGGGATTTTTTGGTAAGTTTGTTATACTTGTCACAAGCATGGAAAAACATTTGCCTTTTGGGGCCTGGCCCATGATTGCTGTTCGTTGACAAGAGTCTTCTCTCTCAATAGGATACCTGCCCAGAGCAGCAACCTGAGGCACACTTGTGACAAATGAGGTGGATCATCTAGAAAAGAAGGACAAAATCTGGGTTCACTCACAAGTGTATTTCTGAGCCCAATATCTGTTCTCCTTGTCATGGCATGTTACCTTGCTTCTTTCTCCTTGATCCTATGGTTTTGTTTTTATGTTTGTTGTGGTGGTAGGTTTTTTCCCCCCAGTACTGGGGCTTAAACTCATGATCTGAGCACTGTCCCTTACTTTTTTTCACTCAAGGCTAAGGGAAAAGGGGAAGTCTCATGGCCTTTCTTGCCCAGCTTGGCATCAAATTGTGATTCTTAGATCTCAGCCTCCTAGATCTCAGCCTCTTAGATCTCAGCTAGGATTACAGGGGTGAACCATTGACACTTGGCCTTTTGTGTGTGAGTGTGTGTGTTTATGTCAGTCCTAGGGCTTGAATTCAGGGCTTGGGTGCTGTCCCTGAGCTTTTTCCGTTCAAGGCTAGCATTCTACCACTTGAGCCACACTCCACTTCTGACTTTTTGGTGGTTAATTGGACATTAAGAGTCTCACAGTCTTTCCTACCTGGGCTGAGATCCTCAGATCTCAGCCTCCTGAGATTACAGCTAGGATTACAGGTATAAGCCACCAGTGCCCAGCTCTTTTTTTTTTAAACCTCCTTAGCATTCATTGAGTGCTTTCTATATATGCCACTATTCTAAGTACCCTAAAAACATTATTTAAATTAATTTGTATATTGGCCCTTTATGATAAGTGTAAATACTAAGGTTCTATCTTTTCTCCCTGACTTGTAGATGAGGAAATAGGTGCAGAGATGTGAAACTGGTCACCATGTTTACACAGCTAAGTGTCAGGGCTGATCCAATGACCAGGGACACTGACTTGAGAACCCAGCTCCACAGTATTTCCCATTTTTAATCCAGTTCCTCCTATTGATCCAACCTGCCATTGAGCTTACTTTTTGGAAGCCGTATCAGTTGCCTCTTCCTATGTATTGGGTTTATAGACAATTTAATGTGCTACACTCTTTCCATAGGTAATCCATTGATTTTTTTTTTTTGGCAGGGGGTGAGGAGGAGGTTGCTGATCCTAGGGCTTAAATTCAGGGCCTGAGCACTGTCCCTGAGCTTCTTTCCATCAAGGCTAACACTCTACCACTTAAGCCACAGCTGCACTTCCACTTTTTTTGGTAGTCTAGTAGAGATAAGAGTCTTACAGACTATCCTGCCTAGGCTGGCTATGAACCATGATTCTCAGATCTCAGCTTCCCAAGTAGTGGGCATTGAGCCACTGGCCCCTGGCTTAAACCATTTTTTTTAAATCTCTTAATTCCTACTGAATATTGATTTCTTATTAATTGGGTCTCTTTTTAGCCTCTGGTCACTAGTTTTTATTTGCTTGTTTGTTGTAGTACTAGGGTTTAAATACAAAGACTTGCACTTACTAGGCAGGTATTGTACTATTAGAGCTATGCCCTAAGACCCTTTTTTGCTTTCATTGTTTTGGGAGTAGACTTCCATTATTTTCATCCAGGGCTGGCTTAAGTCAATGATCCTTCTATCTAAGCATTCCCTGGCTTCTTGTTCGAATGGAGTGTCACTGACATTTGCCCCAGCTGGCCTCAACTATGCTACTTTTCTCGACTGTCTGTGGGTCAGCCAGGTGAACTCCCAGCTTCAGCTCATGTGCAAATATGTTAAACCAGTAAATCCTCATTCCTTAGGCCGAGTCCTGAGGACTCCCCTTCAGGTTATAGCAAATAATTAATCCACACCCTTGGAGTTCTGCTTTTATGAAGCCATGAAACTACTACTTAGACATTCACTAGCACACACCATGGCATCTATTCTGCTAGCTGCTTTGCTACCATGTCACGGGGTGTTTCTGCCCTGGCCCTTGGGGCCCCATGCTAATTCCTGTAGGTCATCATTTTTCTTCTAAATGCTCACAAACTATTCAATAATTTCATGATAAATTTGCCTCATCTCCTCTAAATTCCCACTTTCTTTGCAAACTAGGTGTTTCTCTACTTCTATCACCTCCTTTCCCATTGTCTCCATGATTTAATCCCCCATGCAACCTGTGATCTCAGAGCTGTGGTCTGTCCCTCCACCTGCTTGGAATGGTACGGGATAACAAAGAGCTCATATCTGTGCCAGACAACAATTCCACTGCAGAGCTTGTCTGGCACAGATAGCTTAAAACTCATTCTCCTTGGCAGAAAAATTGAAGCAAGCGAGAGCCAAGTAGTGCTGTCACCTCTCAACAACCTTGACTTCTGGAGGCTCCCATGCTCATATCAAATGCCCTTGGTGTTGTCCTGAGCATTTTCTGTTAGCATCAGCTCATTCTGAACCATTGCCTTCCTGGCAATAAGTTTTCCTAATCTCTCGTGTTTGGTTTGGTTCTATCTTCTGTCCAGCACACCCTTCTTCCATTCATCTTCTGCATGTGTCTTTTGAAAGTTCACCCCAAACAGAAACTCCCTGGGTAGTCAAATTGGATTCCATGCTCTCTACTTTCCTTTCTGTCTCCTTTGAAAAATGTATTCAAATCATCTATTGTGATGGCTAGCATGGAAATATGGTGATCAGATGATTATGCTAATCTGTTCCTAGATTTTTTTCTTGTTTTTTTCCCTGTTAGAATGTAATTTCTGATTTATTCCCATTCCAAACCTGATATTATTAGTTTTATAGTGATGCTTATTGCTTTTCTAAGTGTCTTTCACTTTCCTACCAGCATTTCAAAATTTGTGGAGTTCCTTTGAGCTTTCCACAATTGTGCCTGCTCTATCACCTTTTTTTTTTTTTAGCAGCTGACCTCTCTTTCCTATAGTGCCAATCACTGGCTCATTGGCCTTCCTCATTTTCCTGTGGCTCCTCAGAGAGATGCTTCCATCTGTCTTAAATCATCTTGGCAATTGCCTTTTTCAACACCAGAGTGCTAGCCCGCTGTGTCGGCTACAGGATAATGGTCCCATTGGGGAAAGTCCTTCATGTCCAACCACTGTTGAATCCATTTTGAAAAGCTCACAAACTTGCCAGTGAACAGTAGCTCAGATACAAAGTCAATTTATTAGTTAAACATGTCCATAATCCTTTCTCCAGTCCTCTGGCGGCACTACAAGGGCTAATTAGTAGCAAGCTTTCATAACATACATTTCATGAAGAAATTGCTTTCCCCTTCCCCCAAAAAAGAGCTTAAAATTGACTCCATTTATTATTTTTTTAATCCAGCGTTTTAGTAATCTCTTCAGAGTAGGATAGACTAAAGGGAATGAATGTGTAAAATATGTCTTATTTCCTTAAGTAGCTTTTATGGATTTTCTTCCCTCCCTCCCTCCCT
>NW_012267417.1:1127712-1179587 GCF_000151885.1 Dipodomys ordii
TTTTTCTCTTTCTCTCTCTCTTTCCTTTTGTTTTTATCTCTTCCTGTTTCTCCTTCTCTCTTTTTCTTTCTTTCTTTCTCTCTTTCTTTCTACCAAGCCTTAAAAACTACCCTTAAAAGTTTTGTGCTTAAAAGGGAAGATACAAGGCTATGTTGTACCCAATTAAAAAATAGTTTAGACTTACTAGTAGTAGGATGGAAAGCTCCTGAGCAGCATTTCTCCAGCAATAATAGTATCTCACCCATGTCAGGGGACCCACTTTTTTGGCCTTTGCTGGTCAGAAGATATTCCTTCAGTCCCTATTAGAATGCATTAGAATGATAATAGCAGTGTTTATATTATGCTCATTAAATGCCAGCAGGAACACTGGATAATACACTTAGATACCACAACCCATGGAGACACCAAGGTTACTATCATTTCCTTCTGTTTACTGATGACATGGGCTTCATGAGGTCATACTCAAAGTCACATGCAGAGTCAAGGTTCATGCCAAAGTTCTTAACCAGCCTTTCTTCTGCTTCCCCTAGAGGTCTTGTGCATTTGGGGTACAGATGGGTATCAGGAGGCCAGTTTCTACACAGGGTGGGTAGTGTATCACCAGTGATAGGCAGTAGAGACATTGAAATGCTCACTAATTCCCTTCGGGGATGCCTAGTCCCTGGCTCAGGCACAGCACTTCTGGGTTTATAGCTGCAGAAATCTCATGGCTCTCACATTGTCTGCCGAAGGATATGAGACGTGAGTTGGCAGATGGCCTTGCTGGGCTGGGACAGAGCAGTAAGTGTTCAGACCCAGCTGACATGCCTGAACACCTCACAGAGGCATTTCCCCAAATCCCACCCTTGCTCATAGTCCTGCAAGATTGGTTCTTCCTTCAAGGGGCTCAATTCCATATCACATCACTGTGTATCAAATAGCACTGTCTGCTCTTTATCCATGTGGCTTCTGTGAGGGCAGTAGGAAAGGAAAAGGTCATGTTTATCTCTGTTGTTGCATTTGGTGCCAGGTACAACAAAAACCAAGGGCATTAGAGCCCCGATGACCTTGGTAACTTGATCTCTTGCATTCCATGTGTTATAGCCAAGGGATAAATACTGGAGTTTAATGTCTAAGAGATGATTACTATTTTTGCATTTACAAAATGTTTTCATGTTATCTGAGCCTCATCACAGACTTTACAGGTAAAGAAAATATAGCACTTGCTTTGGTGCCCCCATGGACCTGGATTCTGACCTGTATACTCAGCCACTACCCAGCTTTGTATATCCTCTAGGGCTCACTTTCTGTAGCTTATAAATGGTCATAATTGCTAGATGAGTCATGAAGTTTTTAATGAGGGGTGGAGGTCTTGATATATAAGGAGAGTTTGGCAGAGTAAGTGGCATAGAAAATAACCAGGACATATTAGCTTAGTACTAGTCCAATTGTCCAGCTATTAGGAACAAATCTGGCTACAATTAATAGTAAAGTGATATCAACTTAAACAAATTGTGGTTATTTTCTCACATAATAGGAACTCAGAAGCAGTATGCCGGCCAGGAGCTGAATGATGTCATTAAAGACTTTATTTCATTTCCTTCTACTTTCCATTGTTGCCTCACAGTTGCAAGATGGCTGCTGCATTTCTATCCATTGTTTGGAGTGCAGAAGTACAGTACTAGTCATATTTTCCACTCTATACAATAGGCAAGAGCCTTCCCAGAACCTTACTTACAACCTCAGTAGATACTTGCTTATGTATGTCTTATTGGCCTAGACTAAGTCTTTTGCCTTCATAGTTACAAGGAACACTTGGAAAATGAGCTTTTCAGATTCATTGTAAAGCAGGCATGGAAGAAGATAGAATAAAATGGAGTAAGTTGAGCCAATAGGACTTGCCATGGTCGTTCATGTATTTTGCATTGTCATTTCAAAGACATTTAATTGGCCCTCAGGTATAGTGGGCTCAGTCCAATGTGCTCACAGCACATGAACAGCAACCCCCATTTCTAAATGATTTCCCTTTATTCTCACATAATGTGTATGTGCAGCTATTTTTTCCCCTAATTTCCCCTCACACCTAGACCTGATCTTTCCATGTATCCCAGACTGGTCTCAAACTTGAGCAGCTCCAATCTCAGTGGGCTCTGAGTGTTCATTGTTCAGTTTGCCCATTTGTGGGGTTCATTCTTTGTGGGTCTGATGTCTTTCACTCAGCTATGAGCTTTACCTGTGTTATTGCACAGGAAAGGTCAGTGGTCCTCTGCTTTCTCCCCCACTTTGTATCTGTTCACAGACCTGGGATCATGAGCACACAGGTCACACACAGATAGAAGTTTTCCTTCTCCATTGATGGAGTGTCGTTTCCTCATGAAAAACACTGCTGTGACTTCTCACAAAGCTTGCCTGTGCCCGGCTGCTGCTGGCTCCAAAGCTACTTTAAAAGGAAGCTCTGGGAGACTTATCCATTTGCTGGAAGATGCGGTCAGCATAAAAGAATTTTCTTGGAGTGGGTGGTGGAAGAGAGTAGGGGATGGATTTGATCTGGAAGGACATTTTTAGGCAAAGGGGAAAAAGCAGCCACTAAAAGCATCATTTGGAACCAGAGCCTGAAAGTTAAGAGATTGGCATCATCCTTCTGTGTTCCTTCCCTTTCATACTCTCAATGAAGGACACAAGAAACTCCCAGCACCTCTGCCCTGTCTTGGGGTTGGGCAATCTGGTGTGAACTCAGGTCATTTCTGGAGAAGCCATCTTTTCCCAAGACTATGAGCACACCTAGCAGATCTGGTGTGTCTTTTATTTCTCTGTGAAAACAATCTGGGACAGACCAACTTGAGAGCAGGAGAAAAGAGCTGAGAATTTCAGTGGAGACTGAAGTGAGGAAAGGAGCTAGTTATTCATACAAGTATGGTCATGTATGTAAGTCAGGGATCATATAAGAAAACTGAAACTCTGTAATTTTCTCTGGTGGCTGGTCACCACAGACTTGTGTCTGCTGGGGTAGTGTCCTGGCATAGTTGTCTAAAGCTATGTCAGGAATTCTTTGTGCTAAAGCAGTTAGAATATGTTATTCATTGTATTGAGTAGTTTCTATATTCCTAGCGCTTGCTAGAGGCTTTGCAATATATTATTACAATTGTTCTTCACAGCACCTAGGAAAGACTGTTACTATTTTACTGCAAGTAAACTAAAGGACAGAAAATTTAAATAACCTGCTAGTAAAGGCCAGAAGAAAGGCTGATATTCATTCTTTCAGATTCCAACAGCTTTGAACCTTGTACTATATTTTCCTATCTTCTTTTTTTTTAAAAAAGTTATTGTATAGGTGATGTACAGAGGGGTTACAGTTACATAAATTGGGTATTGAGTACATTTCTTTTGAACAGTGATACCCCCCTCCTTAATTTTCTCCCAATTTTTCCCTCCTTACCCCTCTCCCCCCAAGTTGTATAGTTTCATTTCCAACATAGTGTCTAGTGAGTAGCATTGCTGAATTAGTCACTCTTTGTCCCACCATTTCTGTGCTTCCCCTTCCCCTCCCCAAATCAGATACTTACATACCATACAAAAGGCACAGAAATGAAAGGCAGCGACAAAAGGGGAAAAAAGACAGAAAGGAACAAGAAAGAATCACAAAACGTAAAATAAAAAAAACCTTTTTTTCCCATTTTTGGAGTTCCTGTCTTCTTAAAATATATTGAATAATAAGGAGATGTGGGCTCAATCCTGTCACTGCAAATCAAAACTGGTCACAAGACTGTAAGCATAGACCCAATTGTTGTATGCCTCAGTTTCTCTTATTTGAGGAGATTGGAGACTCTGATTTCTGATACTACCACCTAATCTAAAACAGGAGCACTTGCCACCTTTTTTTTTAAATTTGTGGTTCGAAAATGGGTTCAAAATGCCAGCAATTCTTAAAGGTAGCTTAATTATTAAGTGTAAATTCAGAGAGGTAGATAATGTTTCAGTTTTTAAAAATACACATACAGACACACGTACACACACACATACACTCATTCTTTAATTTCTCAAGTAAGGCTACATTTTCCATTGCCTTTCCCAGTCCATCATTCACACCAAGAAATGGTGTTCTTAAATAATTCATGTTGAAGCTTAGATTCCTTGAGGGTCTGGCAGGCTTTCATCTTGGATAGGATGATATAACATATTGCCAATAGCCAACCTCAAGTTGCCAACCTAAATAAAAATGTCTCCTTGTTCACTATATGAATTTGCAATATAAACCCTCTTAAATTATACCTTGTACTATTGAATTTAATTAAGACACTATTAAGCAGCTCTAAAAATAAGAAATAAGACGCTACTATGCCCTAAGTAGTTATGAATATGCTGTACTCAAAGAAATTATTACTGTATCATTTCAGACCCAGAAAAGAGAAAACTGGCCATGTGAGTGACTCAGGAGCATCTGTTGTCAAACATGGACTCAATCCAGAGAAGACCTTCATGCAGGTTCACTATTTAAAGGTAACTGAACAATTAATGGCAGAAGCTACTTTTAAGTTAAACAATTACATAACAAAGATTAGCAATATGTTTGAAACAAAGCAAAAAAAAAATCAACACTGTAATGACATTTCCCGAGGCAGAATCTTAGTGCCCACTAATTAAAACACTTCATACCCTAGGCCACTTCAGGTCAAACTTTCTAATTGCTATAAGTTTCCACCTGGAAAATGGATAAAAAGGAAGCATTTTAGGCTGAAATCGTTAATCCTGGGGGCTGAAGAAGAGAGGTACTGAGCCTCTCTTCTCTTTTGACTCATGTGAACCAGGTCAAAACAGGTGGTTTTAGCGTTAACAAGGGGGCTAAAGACTATCCTTCATGTCCATGCCCATCCTTCCTGGTCAGAATATAAAGGGTAGCCTGGGAGAGAAAGGTGGTACCTTCTACATACACAGAGTACATACACAGAGTACACACAGTGTGGGGAAGCACAAGCATCTTTGTTTTTCTCTCTTCTTTTTTTCTCCTAGGGCTACTTCCTTCTGCGATTTCTTGCCAGAACCCTTGGAGATGAAACCTATTTTTCATTCTTAAGAAAATTTGTGCACATGTTTCATGGGCAGTTGATTCTTTCACAGGTAATTTATGGGTCCTCATGAGAACCTGATATGCAATGGGAGGTAATGTAGCATGTGGGGATTGGATGATGTCAGTATGAAAAACAGGAGAAAGATTTAGCATTTTATGCAAGGGGGAAAAAGAGAAAGTTAATGAAGTGAATACAAGGGAATTGTTGGTCTAGGGGGAGAGCAAGCTCCTGAGAGTTCAAGGACAAGTTGTAACCCCAAAGCAATGTCCTGCATAGTGATAAACAGTAAAAGTGTTGTGTCCTAAATGACATTGACAACAAGAACAAACTAAGACTATTATTTTCTCTGCCTGGAATTATCTTTACAAGATTTTCTACTTGGAACCCTTGGATTGTCATTTGATGCCACAGTGTCAAAGTCATCCTAGCTGATGACACATATGCATCAACCTCTTCTCTACTCCTCTGCCCTGTTGATTGTCTTCAGTGTCATTGCTGTTATATTTATAATCATATTTTAATTTCTGGAGTGTTTGTTGTTTTCTATCGCTTCCACTCAGTAGGACCTTTTTTTCACCTTATATAAAATACATGGCTGACATACAGTATATCTGCCATGAATATTTGATAAACAAATTAATAGCAAGACATATTGAACTATTCAGACATAAAACTATCAGAGAAAGACCTTGTCAGTTCACAAAGTAGGGGATGGAGCAGCACATAGCAAGAAATCTAACAAAGAGTGAGAGGTTCAAAAAGTTGTCCTCATAGCTGACAGAGAACAGATGATGCACCCAATTTTTGCTGGCTAATTGGAGATGAGAGTTTCACAGACTTGTCTGCCGGGGCTGGCTTTGAACCTCAATCCTTATATCTCAGCCTTCTGAGTATCTAGGATTATAGATGTGAGTCACCAGCACCTAGCACTCACATAAACTTGTGAGCTACATTATCCATGTTAGAGCTAAAGAATACATATGTATAATCTGAAATATATGGAGGGAATAACATGAGTATAACAAGAAGACATAGGTACATTTCTGAATTCTTTTAATCTTTTAAGTAGCTAGTAGAGAGAGATTTAAGAATCAATTTACAAGTACCATATGGTTGGTTGACTGATAAATCCAAATTCCTGCTGTGTCAAATGAGTATCTTGTATTTACTGTGACTTCTGAGATTCTGATTTCTCATAAACTCCTAAAGGTCCATTTAGTACTCTCTCAACCAAGCTGATCAATTTTTCTTTTGCTTGACTCTTTAAGAACCTTATTGAGATATAATTCACATACCATAAAAATCATATTTAAAAATAGCTCTAGGCTGGATACCTGTGGCTCATGCCTATATTCTTAGTTACTCAGGAGGATGAGATGTGAGGTTTGAGGTTCAAAGCCAGTCTGGGACAGGAAAGTCCTTGAGACTCTGTTATCTCCAACTAGCCATGGAAAAACAGAAGAAAAATTGTGGCTTTACGTGGTAAAGTACAGTGGTAAAGTGCTAGCCTTGAGCAAAAAAGGTCTAGGCCTTGAGTTTAAGCACTCAGACCCTGAGTTAAATTCCCAGAACTGTCACAAAAAAAAGTGCTCTAGTTAGTGTGTGTGTGGGGGGGGGGGCGTTGTTTGTCAGTTGTGAGGCTTGAACTCAGGTCCTGGACACTGTCCTTGACATATTTTGCTCAAGGCTAGCATTCGACCACTCTGAGCCACAGCTTCACTTCTGGTTTTTAAATGGCTAATTGGAGATAAGATTCTCATAGGGACTTATTGGCCTGGGCTGGCATCAAACCGTGATCCTCAGATTTCAGCCTCCTGAGTAGCAAGGATTATAGGCGTGAGCCAGCACCCACCTAATCAGTGATTTTTTTTTTAGTGTGTTTATAAAATTTTATGCTCACCAACATTACTTATTTTTTTAAAAAAATGTTTTACCATAGTGGGACTTGAACTCAGAGATTTTTGCTTAATAGTTATAAGCTCTATCTCTTGAGCTGTTTCCACTCCTGTTTTGCTTTCATTATTTTTCTAACAGGGTCTCACTTTTGCCCTTCTTGGATCATGATCCTCTTACTTGTATTTCAAGCTTTCCACATAATTGGGATGGAAGGCACAAGCCACCATGTCTTGCTCTTTATTGGTTGAGATACAGTCCCTTGAACTTTTTCCCAGGGTGGTCTTGAAGTACAGTCCTCCCAATCTCTTCTTCTGGGGAAGCTAGGTATACAGATGTGAGCTACCACTCCCAATAGAATTATCTATTTTTAGAATATCTTTATCAATCTCAAAAAAATCTATAGCAGTCACTTCCCCATAGGGAAGATAACCACCAATCTACTTTTTACATTTATGAATTTGTCTATTATACGTATTTCATAGAAGCAAATCACATGTATTATATATACATATATATAATCTTTTGTATCTGATTTGCATCACATGTTTCCAAGGTTAAACAGTATATATGCATCAGTGCTTCATTCTTTTCTGTGTGCCTTATTATGTTGCCTAGATTGGTTTTGGTCTTGAGTCTTGATCAGCTTTGTGAGTATTTTTTTGTGGTTAGTACTTGGCTTTCAACTCAGGGCCTCACACTTTGCTATGCAAGTGCTCTACCACTGGAGCTATGTCCCTCGCTCCATTTAAAACATTTTAAATATTATTAATTATGATAAAATATACACGCCACAAAATTTACCATTTTATCCATTCCTAAGTATACACTTAAGTGGAGTTAAGTACACTTACATTTTTGGGCAACCATTACTATCATCTATTCTCCATAAATTTTTCATCTTCCCAAACAGAAATTTTGAACACATTAAGCAGTCATTTCTCATTCTTCTCTCTTTCAGCCCTCAGTATTAGGCAATCACCATTCTACTCTCTGTTTCTATGGGCTTGACTACTATAGTTTGTTCATGTGAGTAGAACTACACGATTTTTTTTTATCCTTTCATGCTTTTGTGTTTGCCTACCTCACTTAGCCTAATGGCCTCAAGGGTCATCCACGTTGTAGCCACTATTTTCCTTTCAATAGTCCATTGGAAATACATACCATATTTTGTTTATCCATTCAGCATTCATGTACATTTATTTGAGTTGTTCACACCTTTTGGCTGTTGTGATTAATGCTGCTAAAAAAACATTAGTGCTTAAATATCTGTTTGAGTCTATGCTGTCAATTCTTTTGTGTATGTATATATTAGAACTGGTATTATATCGCAATTGTTTTCAGATTTTTGAGAAACTGCTTGTGGTTTCATACCATTTAAGTACAAGAATTCTAGTTTCTCTACATGCTTGTCAACACTTATTGCCTTTTGATTTTTTTGGTTATTCTGGTGTAAAACTATATTTCATGATGGTTTTGATTTGCATTTCTCTAGTGGCTATTGGTGTGAAACATTTTTTATGTTCTTATTGGCAATGAATTTCTATTAAAATTCTTTACCTTCTTCCTCCTTTCTTCCTCTTCCTCCCCCCCCTCCCTTTTTTTTTAACAATGGAAAGTTTCTTTGAAAGTGTATGGAAAGCCATGAAATAAAGTAGCAGAAACTTGAGCTGGAGAGGGCAGTAAAGAGAATCCTCTTTTGTGACTTTTTTTTTTTTTGAGATAGAGTCTTACTATATAGCTTAGGTTGGTCTCATACTCATGATTTCTTGCTTCTCCTAGGAGAAGCATAGTTTTCCTTTCCTTTCCTTTCCTTTACTTACTTTTTATTTACATTGTTTTTTATTAGTATATTAAAACAGTACTTCATATATTCTGGATATGTCTCTTATCAAATATATGACTTGTAAATATTTTCCTTCATTTTATATATTGTCTTTTTTTTTTTTTACTTTTCTGGTAGTATTCTTTACAATGGAAAAGGGTGTTGTTGTTTTTGACAAGTCCAATTTATCCCTTTTCTCTTTACTTGCTTATTTCTCCAGGATTGCCATATCTAAAAACTATTGCCTAAAAAGTTCCTGAAGATTCACTTCTATGTTTTTTTCTAAAACTTTTATAGTTTTAGCTCTTACATTTAAGTTTCTGACCTAATTTATATTAGTTGCTTATGGTATAAGGATAATGGTCTAACTTAATTCTTTTAGATATAAATACCTATCTGTGCCATAAATATTTCATGGAAAGACTATTAGTTTTCTTTCCTTGAAAAAAATAAACCAGGGCTGGGAAGGTGGCTCAGTGGTAGAGTGCTTGCCTTGCATGCCTGAGGCCCTGGGTTCGATTCCTCAGCACCACATAAGCAAAAAAGAAAGAAAAAGCCAGAAGTGGCGCTGTGGCTCAAGTGGTAGAGCGCTAGCCTTGAGCTGAAGAGCTGAGGGACAGCGCCCAGGCCCAGAGTTCAGGCCCCACGACCAGACCTAAAAGAAAAAAAATAATAAACCAATGACCATTAATTTAAGAATTTATTTCTGGAATCTCAATTATATTGATCACGATTTCTAACATAATGACAGTTTCATACTGTCATGATTACTATAGCTTTGCTTTATAGTTGGAAATTACTGCTCTTTGAACTGCTATGTACTCATTACAAAAAGTGAAGCAATATGGAAAAGTACAAAGAAGGAATTAAAACATCATTCAAAATTCCATCATCCAAAAGTAACTATAGAATGTAATTTAGCAATAGAATGTTTGCTAGCGTGCACATAGACCCCAACATTACAAACACAACACAAAAAATACATAGAAGATAGTCCTATTTATATGAAACTTCCATATTCATGAATATTTTATTTTGAATCAACTCTTAGTTGGCTGAATTTCATTAACAAATTGATGTTGAAGTTGCCATTTCACATGTGACTTCGAGTTCTTACTGCTTAAGAATAAGAGAGAACTGTGGTTTGTATTCAAACTAAAAAATAGCTAGAGACCAGCCAGGCACTGGTGGCTTATGCCTGTAATTCTAGCTACTCAGGAGGCTCAGCCCAGACACAAAAGTCGATGAGACTCTTATCTCCCATTAACCACCAGAAATGGAAGTGGCACAGTGGCTCAAAGTGGTAGAGCACTAGCCTTGAGTTGAAGAGCTCAGGGACAGAGCCCAGGCCCAGAGTTCAAGCCTCATGACTGACCAAAAACAAACAAACAAAAAAGCTAGATATAGTACTTTTGATCCACATTCTATTTCCTTAGAACTTGATAGACATATCTCCACTACCTTCTAAGAATAAACAATTCTTTAAAAAAAAAAACTTCTGAATTTACTTTACCCTCTTATACCATTTAGAGAAGAAGAATTCCATAATCTCTCAAGTTTAGTAATTTAATTAGGAAATGGGATGGTATGGATGGTTCTGCATTGTTTTCCCTCTGCTCTCCAGA
The DNA here is from genome assembly GCF_000151885.1 of Dipodomys ordii. Taxonomy (NCBI): domain Eukaryota; kingdom Metazoa; phylum Chordata; class Mammalia; order Rodentia; family Heteromyidae; genus Dipodomys; species Dipodomys ordii. The sequence goes on from NW_012267417.1 coordinate 1,138,101, forward strand.
AAACAATACACTCTTTGTAGTACTAGATTCTATTCTTCAGTGAGGTTGTCTTAATTTTTTTTTCAAAACCTACAATTTTTTTTATTGTGAAAATACTGTACACTGGAGTTACAATTACATGGGGAAGATAGTGAGTACATTTCTTATCAAGCATTGTAGCCTCCTCCTTTGTTTACCCTTCCCATCCCTTCCCAGCCTCCCCCCACTCCCCCAACCAACCCTTCCCCCCTCCACCAAAGTTGTAAAGTTCCTTTTCGACATGACAACTTGTACTTCTCATTGTTGCAATGGGTCCACCTGTATCCTTATTTAAACGACTTGTTTTTCCCCTTCCCCTCCACAAATTATAACGACATCAAATACAGTGAAAGCAGAGGTTATACTGTGGGGGAGGGACATACAAAGCACTCCCCCCCCCAACCAGTGTTGTAACTTCTTGGTCTCCATACATATAGTATTTATTAATTGCTTTATCTTTTTCATGTCCTTTGTTTCTCTTCCCTTTATCATTAGTGTTATTTTCTTTCATTTTTACTCATTGATGGGTTTTGTTTTTTAAATTAATATTCCTATAATGGTATTATTTTGTTCCTTATTTCCATTCATCTCACTTTATTTTGTCATCTTTTTATAAACTTTCATTTTGGTAAATTTATATTGTCTTTTTTAACTGTTATTAATTTATTTCACATTGTAAAGCACTCATGGAATGTTTTCTTTTGTTCCTTGGACCCTTTGTCTATTAGGTGTTATGTTTCTTTCTAGGTTACAATAGTTTACATACTTCTAGTTACATAGATACATAGTCTTCTTTTTCTTTTTCTCACTCTCAGCATGGCTAGTACTGACCCCATCTTTTATTTTTCATTCTTACGTATATTGGATAAATACAAGGCTTATTTTTCTACCTCCAAGATACAGTCTGAAACTTTCATATTACACATGGATGAATGAAGGGAAGAAACTACATAGACTTGTATATGGTCTTTGTTTGATGAATTCTCTCTACTTCTCTTTAAAAAAAAAATCATTAAAAACCCCGTCAAGATTTCTGTGTCTTAGCTGGGTGCTGCTGGCTCACGCCTATAATCCTAATTACTCAAAAGGCTGAGATCTGAGGATCACAGTTCAAAGCCAGCCTGGGAAGGAAAGTCCATGAGACTCTTATCTCCAATTAATCACGAGAAAACCAGAAGTGGTGCTATGGCTCAAGTGGTAGAGTGCTCTCCTTGAGCTGAAGAGCTCAGGTACTGTGCCTAAGCCCAGAGTTCAAGCCCCATGACCACCAACAACAAAGATTTCTGTGTCTTAATATTAGGTATAGTTTTTTTTCTCCCATTGCAGGTGCCCCCTCAAATAAGATTGTTCTTTCAATTCATATTGGAGCCCTACAGCACACCTGCACAATTTATCAGAATGACTCTGAGCTATTTACTTTCTGTGTATTGCCCCTCAATCTCCAACAAAGAGTTCTAGTCCTTCTGCAATAAAAGGGAAGATTAAAAAATATGCCTACTTCTCTCAAAATGTGTGGATAATTGTGAGAATCTTCAGGGATTGGCAATTCACCAGCACTCCTACTGTTAAGCATGATATTGGGGGAACTACAGAGGGAGAGTTGGAAACTATGGGGGAATTTCAGCCTTCTTCTTGTGGTTGCCTCTTTTTGAGGTTTATGCCAGCAGGCTAGACATTTTGCCTTGTTTGCATGATGCTGGCCAAGTTTTTGCTACTTTTTTAATTTAAAAAAAATTATGGGTCATGTTTTTGTTTACATTACTAGTTAGTTATTGCCAAGGAAAGGCCTTGATTCAAGCTTTTTCTTACATCAAAGATTTCCTTGAATAAAGGAATTCTTTACTTCTAACAATTGCAGTGTACTTTCACTTCTGACTACCCATCACCCCAGCATTTCAGTATTATCATCCCTCCAGCTCTAATCAAACCCCTCTCAAGTCTAACAATGACTTCCTTCTTCCTAATAATCTCATTTCTTCTCAGTTTTTACCCAGCCAATCCTGTCCTTTCTTTGCCATTTTGATGATTTGTTTTGCCTATTTCTTCTTTCCCACACCATAATAATTACTTATAAAATATCTGATATAAATTGCTAGTCCTATATAATTACCAATCCAGTGACAGTTTATCCAGTAGAATCTATATGCACCTGCTTTTTATTGAATACTTTCACCATGACTGAAAAATAATGACTAAATTAGCCATGTGCCCAAATCAGTGTTAGTTCTTTAAAAAATTATAATGCTTAATTTAGCATTATTGGGTGATGACCAAAAAGAGATTGATTTGATTAGCATATAGATTATTAGGAGAGTAGAGACTAAAAAGAAAATAAATATTAAGAAACATATTTTCTGACTGTGATGTGGCCTTGGAACCATTTCAATCTACACCCTACTCAGAATATTATTTTTGTTTTGCTTTTGGCTTTTATTTGTTGTTTTGTTATGGGCATATTGAAGAGGTTACAAATTGTGACCCTTATTTGTTGCTAGCTAACTTGGTTCATAAAGACTGAGCCATGGGGGAAATCTCCTTGTCCAGGTAAGATTTGTAAATTGCTTTCCCAAAACTGTGAGTTCGCTGAAAGAAAGTGTGAAGACAGATGAAAGAAGTGGAAAGAGGATGTGAGGGAAGGAATAATTCTAAGACACATTTCTTTTTGTTTCATTGTATTGGGGTGAGTACAGAAGGACTTTTTCATAAGCCTACTCCAGGGGTAGATGCTAATTTAAAAAAATGAGTCAGGAAAATGAATGTTTCATAGTTACAGATTAGTTCTTATAAGGAGTAAGCAGGGACAATTGGGTCAGTTCCACTGATGGGCGGTACAAAGACTGCTTGCTTGGACCAGAAACAAGTATCTCCTTGAACTGGATGGATTATAGTGTAGAAGCATAGCGAGTCCTGTAGAAGGAACATTCCTATAGCCTGTGGGAACAACTTAGAGATGTTCAGATGCTAGGATTCTGTGATTTCCACGTTGATTGGCATGTTCAGCTAACTGCTGTGTTACCTGCTGGTCTCAGCTCTGAAGCAAGAGGAGACAGATGCATCAGAATGGTGACCTGCTGGAAAGCAAGGTTTGATTTTATTTTATACTTTTGTACCAGTACTAAGGCTTGAACTCAGGGCCTGGGTCCTTAGCTTTTTCACTCAAGGCTGGCATTCTACCACGTGAACCACATCTCCAGTTCTGGCTTTTTATTGGTTAAGTACAGATAAGAGTCTCATGGACTTTTTCTGTTTTGGCTTGGCTTTGAACCTGGATTCTGAGAGCTTAGCCTCCTAACTAGCTAGGATTACAGGCGTGAGCTACTGGAACCTGGTTAGAAGGGCTTTATTTACGAAATATGCTTCTTAGGAAATAAAGCAGGGCTTCATGGGGACCTCCTGCACTTACCCTATATTCACAGGAAATTCAGGATGGGGGGGGATTCAGGATGGGGGGATGCTTTACAATCCTGGTTTGTTTTGTTTTGTTTTGTTAAAGGACACAATTGTAATTGCAAAAGGCAAAAGGGCAGAATTAAGGTTAATTATGAATTTCCTGTTTTTCATGCAATTAAATTCTCCCCCTTACCATTAAGTTGATGTAATTTTCCCACATAATTTTGCATAAATTACTAAGCAAATATGAGATCATTTGGTGGGTAGGGCTATAAGGAGATAATGAAGTAAAATTAGTAAGACATTCTTACTAATGTCTTACTAATAATTAGTAAATCCAAATGGTACTTGGATTTTAAGAATCCAAAATATGTCAATGAGCTAATGAAAAAATAATGTATCCTATTTACAGAGAACTCTATTACTATATTAGATTGTGATAAATAAATTCAACATTTTGCAAAATAATTCTTTAAAAATTATAGGCACATTCTATACCACTGTACCACACCTCTGGCCACCTCTGGGTCTTGAACTCAAGGTCTGGGCACTGTCTCTGAGCTGTCTTGCTCAAGGCTAGTGCTCTACCACTTTAAGCACAGTGCTACTCTGGTTTTCTGGTTATTATTTGGAGATAAGAATCTCTAGGACTTTCCTGCCCAGGCTGACATCAAACCTCAATCCTCAGATCTCAGCCTTCTAAGGAGCTAGGATTACAGGCATGAGCCACCAATGCCTGGCTTCAGCCAAATAATTTTTTAATAATAAAATGATTTAATTTTAAAAGATAATGACCTCATTAGGCACTAGGTAGGATGAGATCTTAGGAAGATAGTTTGAACTTAGCCTGAGGAGGTAAATTTGTGAGACTCTTATCTCCAATTAATTACTACCACTTCCACCAAAAAGCCAGAAGTGGTAGAGTGTTAGCCTTGAATAGAAAAGCTCAGAGAGAGTACCCCGACCCTAAATTCAAACCCCATGGCCAGCACACTCATACACACACACACACACACACACACACACACACACACCACATCTTTCAGAAATATTTATTAAAACATTTGTTGATGAAAATATGATACTGGGCATTTACTTCTAAATAATATTAGAGACAGGGAAGTGAATGGCATAGGATTGGCTGTGAGTTGGTGAGTATGTAAAAGTTAATTATCCTAGTTTGTCTATTTTTCTTTTTTATTTGAAATTTTCCTTAATGAAAGAAACAGAATGTGTGTGTAAAATCCTGCTTTTAGATTAAAATTTCCTTTCCTTTCCCTTCCTTTCCTTCTCTCTTTCTTTCCTTCTTTCTTTCCCTTCCTTCCTTCCTTCCTTCTTTCCTTCTTTCCTTCCTTCCTTCCTTCCTTCCTTCCTTCCTTCCTTCTTTCCTCTCTCTCTCTCTCCCTCCCTCCCCCTCTCTCTCTCTTTCTCCCTCCCTCCTCCCCTCTTTCCCCCTCCCTCCCCCTCTCTTTCCTTCTTCTTTTTGTGCTGGGGCTTGACGTCAGGGCCTGGGTGCTGTCCAGTAGCTTTTTCACTCAAGGTTAGTGTCCTACCATTTGAACCACAACTAATTCCAGTTTTTGTGGTTAATTGGAGATAAGAGTCTCACAGACTTTACTGCTTGGGCTATGACTATCATAGTCCTTAGATCTCACCCTCTTGAGTAGCTAGGATTACAGGCATAAGCTACTCACTCCTGGTATGGTTAAAAAAAATTCTATGGTGCAACATCCCAAATATCAGCAGTTGAGAATTTTCATAGCAGTATAAGAGGCTGCAGGTAGAATGGAACCCTTGAACCTTGGATTTGAGGATGTCTTTGTTCCTTGACTGGCATATTCATCATCTTGATTTTATATTTATTTTTCTACAGAGTAGTACAGTCACATTGTAAGTTTGTCATTAGCCTCTTGGAGTTTGATTGTTCAGTTGGCAATCTAGGTTAAGCTTATGAATTTAGACGAATTCTTACATGAGTAAGAAGGGGATAATGCTCTGTTTAATGGCCACCTTTGGAAAATAGCCAAACACAAAATGAAATAAATCATTGGGTTAGGTCACAATAACAAACTTTACATTTTTAAATTTATTTAAATTATTAAATGTATTTGTGGTTTTTAACAAACAAAACTCTTTAAGTAATTAGACTAAAGCCCTGGAAAATTAATAAATTAAATCTACAGCCTACTGAATTGGTCTAGGTCAAGCTCCCTTAGCAGGTAAGCTATTAGCAGCTGGGAATTCTGGGTGTATGTTATGGTTTCAGGCAGTTATTTATTGATGAACATCTTTAATGATTGCTTTTTTCCCCATTATTCTAGACTTTCCTTGAAATGTTGTTGGAGAACATTCCAGAAGAAAAAAGGTGAGGACTAATTTAGGAATCAAGAGCCTAATTTTATCTTTAAAAAATGACCCTACCATTGTTTTGCTTGTGACAACCTAGAAAATTCATTTTTTTTTTTGGTAGAGTCAAAGACTAATGTAACCATGGGAGTCACAAGTTAATCAACCAGACTTTGGGATAGGACCAAGCAGCTGTGGAATTTAGTGTGCACAACCAAGCTTCCCCAGAGTCAGGAGTCCTGATTGTGGGGCAGGAGGCAAGCAAAGGACAATCTGTGTCCTCAGATGCTGAAGAGGGCTGGGAGTATAGTTCAGTGGGAGCTATCATGCACAAAGCCCCAAGTGTAATCCCCAGCATTGCAAAATTAGAATTGAATTAAAACGAACAGAAGAATGGAGAAGAAAATGGAGATGAAAACTTGTCCAGGTATTATGTCTTTATGCAAAGGAAATACTGTTTAAATGAAGGCAAATATGTATTATTATACTACAAGTATCAGATGTGAGCTCAGGCTCTCTCATGGGTTCTGAACCCAGCTGTTCTAGTTCCTATGAAATGTTGCAACAGTGCAACTTATTCCTTCTGAATTTTAGTTTTCTAACCTCATTGGCAGGGACTTAGAGAAGATTGAAGGAGATTTACATCTGTTCTCAAAGTAGGTGCTTTGATTGACCTCTTTATTACAACAAACATCTTCTATGCATAGCTACTGTATACACGGTTTACATACAGTAATCATTTAGTCCTAATGCAATATTCTTCATTGTAGTCACCTTTAGGGGTTATTGTAAGATATTGTATATTGTATTTTGTTTTTGTTTGTGCTGATACTAGGGCTTGAACTCAGGGCATTTAACTATCAGTTGGCTTTTTTTCTCAAGGTTAGTGTTCTACCCCTTGAGCCACAGGTCTACTTCAAGCGTTTTTGATGGTTAATCAGAGATAACAGTTTATGAACTTTCTGCTGAAGCTGGCTGAGAGCCATGATTCTCAAATCTCAGACTCCTGAATAGCTAGGATTATAAGCATGCCTAGCTGGTACATTATTTTTACTCCCTGCTTTACCAAAATAAGGATTATTGAGGATCCAAGAGGAACAGTAAATGGCTCAAATTTCACAACTCTATGTGGCAGTTAAGCTGTAGTCTATCCTCTTATCCAGTATGCCACAAGTAGGGAAACTGAGGCTTCTAGAAGTGAGGCAGATTTTCCAAGATTGCTTATCATGAGAAAGAACATAGGCTCTAGCTAATGCTCTTTTCAGCACACTACTTAGTATGAGCTCACTGTTGGAAGAGGAAGATTCTTATACTTGGAAGTTGTAGACTTCCTGGCTATCTACCAGGCTTGTAGAGCAGCTTTAAGACTTCTGTTCTGGGCAATTAGAGTCACTTAACTTTCTTCTTCTAATATCCTGCCTGATTGGAGCCTTAAAAATAAATACCCTAAAACACAATGTTTGATAGAAAAATTGATATTCAGATATTAAAAAATCAATTAAATATTACTCTCCATTCTGACTCATAGTTTTAACTATGGTTTTGTGCATATAACAATGAATTCTATTGCCACTAACATAGTCCTAGATTTAGTTGAGTACTCACCTACATGTTAAAAAGTGTATGTTATAAGCAGTCTCAATTGGTTGTCCTAAGGGTAAGGTATTAGACCACCAAACTAGGTACAGGAGATAACAGGCAAATTCAGGAGAAGCGAAGGACCATGTTCAAATGGAGAGGTGCTGTGTTTTGTTCTGTTTTTAATTTTCCCTAAGAATTGGATTTTTACCTTACCTATTTTGTTTAAACTTCCATATCTTCCACCTTGCATTCAGAAGTCTCAAAATTGTGTCATCAGTGGGTAGAAGTAGTATCTTTAGACTTCTGATTTTGTTCTGTTTTGCTTTTGCAATCAGTGCTGGAGTTTAACAAAGAGTCTCAGTCATGTTAAGTACATACTCTATCACTGAATTACTCCCCAAGCCATACCTAGTTCTAAAAAAAAAATAAAGTAGAAACATATACACATAAAACAAATCAATGCATCATACAGAATTAACATACTTGATGAATTCCTTTCTTCCTGCCTCTCCATGTTCTGCCTTCTGATTCTGAAAGAAGTCTTATCCGTAGAGATTGCATGAAACTTTAGTCAGTGCAACATAATTAGCTTTTCAGAGGCTGTCCAAAGGAACTGTACTTTGTTTTGGAAATTTTTAAATGTTTTAGATTTACCATCCTTTTTTTTTTAAGTGGACATAATGGGTTTTCTTCATACAAAAAGAATGTGTGTGTGTGTGTGTGTGTGTGTGTGTGTGTGTGTGTGTGTGTGTGTGTGTGTGTGTGTGTGTGTGTGTGTTCCTTTTTTCTTTTGCCCCTGCCCCAGAATAAATTCAGGTCCTCTGATAGATTTGAGTAGTGCAGAGAAAGACAAAAGGAGAAGAGAGGAGGGGAGGGGAAAGAAAGGAAAGGAAGGAGAGAAGGCCAAGTACTAGTAGCTCAGGCCTATAATCCTAGCTACTCAAGAGGCTGAGATCTGAGGACTGCAGTTCAAAACAAGCCTGTGGAGGAAAGTCTGTGAGACTCTTATCTCCACTAAACTACCAAAAGCTGGGGAAAAAACTGGCTCAAGTGATAGAACTCTGTCTTGAGTGAAAAAGTTAAAGGACAACACCCACCCAGGTCCCTTAGGATCAAGTCATACTGGCACACAAACAAAAAAAGGGGGAAGGAAGGAAAACCCCTAAGTGTAGTGTATTACCTCCTTATATATTACCAAAGTGTATTCTGAGTGATAATTGAATTCTTTCAAAGTCTATCTTAGGGCATAAATACAGCAATTTTTGCTGAAACAACAAAGTGTTTTAGTTTGGGAGGTCTCTCTTTTAATCTTCTTCATAATACGGTTATAGAGTTCATTTGGATGGCCCCTGAACCCTCTGGCTCTAGAGGACTTGGATTTTATCGTTGTGGACATTTATTGAGGCAACACACTGGGACCACAAAGAGACTTTTGTTGTAATTGTGTAAGTTAAAAGCAATGTCCCTGCCTTAATAGTGGCCACCAACCACATGCCCTTTGATAAAGTACTTCTCCCAGTTAGGATCATGTTTTGCCTAGCAGGTTTAAACCTGTTTTTTTTTTAATTCTCCTTAAAAATTAAGGCAATTTCATTCTTACTTAGGATGAATCTACTCTAGCAAGCATACCAGGATATATTTTAAAACTTAAATATCTTTTGCCTGGTAACAAATCTCAGAATCTAGTTCAGCTATTAAAACAGACTATTTACTCTATTACCTATGCAACATATTGTACCAATTTTATCTAGGTCTCAGAAGGCCCCACACCTACCCCCTCGAGCCTCTAATCTTTGGCCCCAATTGTAAAGTGATCCTTGGGCACATCTGTTAGGCACGTGAGCCATTCTGAATAGGGCATGGCTTTTCAGATCCAACCAGTCAGCTAATGTTTCTGTGTCATACCGCCTCTGCATTTTCTTGCTTCAAATTTTCTTACTTGCTCTTTTGAGCAAGCCAGCAGGCCCTAGGTTGGACACTGGGGAATAAAGAAGAATAAATCCCATGCCTAGCCCTCAAGGAGTTTCTAGTTGATGACTGAAGACAGAGATGAAACCGGTTGTTAGAATCTGTATAAAAACTACTTGTAAGGCTGTGATTCAGGGTTTGGGATGGGGCTATTTAGAGCAATCTCGTTATCTCCAGCCTTGAACCTAAAACAGCACTCAAAAAAAGTCTCACTGCAGATTTTCAGTAACAAAATGATATCAGCAGTTCAGAAAGATTCTTTTGGGGGTCAGTGTAGAAGGTAGATGTGGGAATCATGGGCTAGAAACCAAGAGACCAATTAGAAACCACTACAGCAGTTCAGTCAAGAGATCCTAAGAGCTGTAATTATATCAGAGATGATGACTGTGGTAGTGGGGTTGAACATAATGAAGGATATTTGAGAAGCTGATCAGTTGTGAAAGTTGAATAGAGGAGTCACACAAGAGGCTGACCTTTCTCTTGGCTCTTAAGTTATACTCAGAAGTGGCTTTGGAAATACTATGGGACAGTTGTTTGTCCCTTGAATCAGTATGGAGGGAAGGGATGGAAGGACAACAGATTACTAAGTAGAAGTGCGGAGATGACACAGCAAACAATACCAAAAATCTGCTCAGAAAGAAATCCAAGTGACTCCTGGAAGCTAGGCTCCCTTGACCAAAGAGCACCCTGAAGAGGAACTGATCCATTGTATCTTACTTGTATCTTACTTACCTGGTGTTCTGACACCATTCATAGCCACTGGTTCTTTCTTTGTCCATCAGTTACTGTGTCTGTGTGTACATTGTGTTTGCTTTAGTCCAGTACTTCCCACCATACTCATGGTGCTGGAGAGTACTTGTTTTGTAATCAGCAATCTTCATTATCTACCCAAGCACAATTACTTTGCTTTGACAGGAAAACAAGTAAATGTGTGCAAAGATTTGTAACACATACTATTTGCATCCGCATGTAGAGAGGGACTTGAAAAACATTAAAGTGCTAAAATTTAAAAATCCATATAGTTCTGTGAGTCACATTCTAGAACAAGGGCCTTTTTCATTTCAAACCCTGAACTCTGAAGTTTCCTAGTACCTTTCCTCCAACTCACCTGTACTTTCCAAGTTCTTGTGGTTTGCCATTTAGTTTATGTGAAAATTGCTGAGCTATGTGCTTTCCTATGGCAACATGGACAGAGTGTGATCTTTGGGATCTCAAGAGGCTGAAGACAGGAGCCCAGTTTGATTAAAGACATTTCTCTTAATGAGGAACAAGCTGATAGGCACAAGTAGTAGATCTAGCTAGTAGTTCTTCATCCATGTCACCTTAACCTCAGAAATCAACTGAGCAGGCACACAGGCCTAGGTGTGATGCCATTTTCATGAAAGCCTGTGTTTTTTTCTGTTTGTTTTCACATCACGAAGAGAACAAACCATCACTTTCTTAGCTCTAAACACAGCTTATTTTTCTAACTAATATCATACCAGGGTAGCCACAGCATGTTCTGTCCCCTACTGTGTTAAGTAAGTGTGACCACATTTATAGCTCAGTGGGACTGGAGACAGACCACTGAAACTCAGAGCTGACATGGAGGGTGTGGGAGCACAGCAAGGCAGCAGCCAGCCAGCCAAAGGATAAAACCACCTGCTGGTCCAAATACCCAAGAGGCCTGGGGAGATGATCAGGCCTAGGTTTCAGTAATGAGGCAGGGAGTATGTGCTCACTAGTACAAATATAGAGGACATGCAGTCTTGGGTCTGTGTACTTTTAGCTATCTGTATAAAATCAATTTCCATAGTGATCAGACATGCAGAAGAGTAATTTCCTGTAAGGCCTGGGTCCTGGCTCAGTGGAAATGCTCCTGCTTGTCTGTTGTGATTATTTAAGCCACATGACCTCAGAGGAAAAACACGCACCACCGACTTAGCTGCTGAATATCTTGATGTGAAAAAGCCAACTTTCTACTTGACTATGGTCTGTGTGTCCAAACCCAGACTTCAGTATTCACCTACACTGCCATCTCAATAGTTATAATTATGATCAAAACGCAAAAGCAGCATACATGTTGTCTTTTTCCCTAAAACATACAGTCTATTTCTTACCTGAAAATTAAACATTTTAATATAGTTTCTTATTATTTCCTTGGGACGTAAGGCCACTTACAGTACTTCATGGTTTTTTGTTTTGTTTTATTAATAGCTGTAGTTAAAGCTTTCTTCTTTCACTTATAATCTTAACATCTTAGACCATTTTTCCCCCAGACAGAATTAATGTAGTACAGTATCTGCACTGATGTTGGATTTTTTTTTTTAACCCTGTGTCTGCACTGACTGGCCAGAATCCTCCTGTACTTTGCACCATCTGAAAAAAAAAAACCCTTCCTTACTACAATTGACACCCACTTCACAAAGATATTACAAGAAATGAAGTGATAATGGTTATAAGATGCTTTGAGTCTTTCCAAAAAGGTGATTTAAAAACACATGTTCTTTTCTGCCAAGGAAGAGTGTTTTTTGCTCCTGGATACAGCTGAAGGAGGGAGGGGCTCTCTGGCCTTCACACTTACTCCCTCCCAAGTATCTCATGTCTTCAAAAAGGTAATAGAAGGGGTGACAAACAGTCCAGCCAAAGCAGGAGCTCGGCTGCCTCCAGCAGGAAGTATGCTGGAGAAAAAGGGGGAGATGGAACTCTTCGAAGCAAGCTCAGGCTCTCTTGCTTCTTTCTGCAGCCTCATCTGTACTGAAATTGGTTTGTCCTGAGGCCTAAATTCAATACAGAGAAAAGCCAGGGCACATAGCTTTGTTGTTGTTGTTGTTAGTTATGAGGCTTGAACTCTGAGCCTGGGCCCTGTCCTTGAAGGTTAGTGCTCTACCACTAGAGCCACGGCGCCACTTCTGGTTTTCTGCTTGCTACTTGGAGATAAGAGACTAAAAATAAAATAAAGAAATGTCACTGGATGCCTGTAGCTCACACTTGTAATCTTAGCTATGCTGGAGGCTGAGACCTGAAGATCTATCACAGGCAAGAAAGTCTATGAGACACTTACCTCCAAACACCACAACAAGCCAGAAGTAGAGCTGTGGCTCAAGTTGTAGAGGGCTAACTTTGAGCAAAAAAGCTCAGAGACAGCACTCAGGCCCTGAGTTCAAGCCCCAGGACTGACAACTCCCCGAAAAGAGTTTTAATTAAAATTATCAGCAGTATCCACTGCAATCTCCCTGCCTCAAACCTCTTCCTGTGTTCTTCCTCATCTCTCTACAGTCCTGTCATTCTTCTGCAACCATGCCTTTTTTCTGTTTTTCTCACCACATCCTATCCTGGGGAGGGCTCTACAGGGCTGAACTGTGTTTCTCTACCATGGATCAAAACTGTCTTCCTTCTGTTCTCTTTACCCTTTTTGTGTCTTTCTTCTGTTTCTAGTGGGGACAACAGTGCATTCTCACATGCCAAAACCTCCTGTTAGAAGTCTCTCCTGATGTTCCTCATGGTACCCTCCTTTTACTTGTCCCATCTGAAGCCAGTGGTCCACTTCCACCTGCAGAATCCTAATCCCTACAAGCTGCTGTTGTTCTCACTCTTACATGTCATGTATCTGTCATAAACAGTCATCCCCTGGGATTTTTCATCTCAGCTCTTTGCAGAACTGGGGCATGGTAGTGTACCACACAGAAGTTTGCCTGTTCTTCAGCTTTCTCTGGTGAGGACTTTGGACCTTGCTTAAGAACATCCCAGGTCTCTGTTCCCTACCCCCTCTTTCATGCCACTTGGAGAAGTATTCCCTAAGCAAATATTCACCAAAGGAAATTTATGTCCGTATCCTCCCTGATACTCACTCTTCCATGGTGATGTACAACAGCTGCTTGCTATCTTTTGTGAAATCACTCAATTAAGCTGGTCGGCAGATGCCTCCTCACCAGGACATTTAATCCCAGTTCTTTTGACCTGCCTCTTGGATCCTGTGTGTTTTTCCCTTTGATCATCATTCCTTCGCCTTCTAAATCCTGAGAATAGCCTCCTCCTCAAAGGTGTGGAGCCTTTTAGGAGACCTGTTTTCCTGGACTGCCCTATGTAGCTCAGAACCTGGCCCTAGCTCTGCTTTTCCTGGGCATCATTGGGATGGTGACAGAAGCTTTGCTCCCAAGGTTTCAGACAAAGGAATGTCCCTTTCTGGCTAGAAAGAAATTCATTGAAGGATATACCTGTGTCCAAGGGAACTTGATATTGTTTTATTTTTTATTGAACATGTGAGGCTGGCACTAAGACTGATTTTCTTGAAAAAAAAAATACTTTGTGTGGAAATAGACACTGGTCAATGGAAGGCCTGTTCTTGTTGGAAAGAAATGTAGATTGGTCCCCACTTACCTGCTGCTGCATGTGCCACTGGGAAGGATAGTTCCTTTGGTGGTGGGATCACGTTTCCAGGGCTGTGAGAAGTATGGCAGCTTGGTACACTCCAGCATGCCTGCCCTGATTGGGGCCTGGGGCCCAATCTCCTCCCTGGCTTTCTTCAGTGACTTTTCTAAGTGGCCAGTCAGCCTCACTCTCCTCCTGGCAGATCACTTATGGCTGCTAAGGGAATTTCTGGCCCTTCCCCCAATCAAATCAAGTTCAAAAAAGAACAGTGATCTTCCTGAAGGGGACTGGAGAGAGAGCTATCTCCTCTTTTTAAGTGCCCTTACCCCCCTCACACATGCATGTGTGTGTGTGTGCATACAACCATATACACCCTTGAGCAGTACACACAAACACTGTTCTCATAGTTTATAGGGGGGTTTAGCTATCAGCACTGAGACTGACACTTCTACATGACAATAGGTAAATAGTGGGAAGGCCCTATGACACTGGCTTTCAGCTTTCCTCCGAAGCATGTACGGGAGTTCCACTGTTTCGGGGACTTGGAGAACCTGAAAAGGTAGCCATGATTCCTGTTTGTTCTCCTGTGCTCTTTTACCTTTTACCTCATCATCTGACAAGAGGACAGGAGCTGTGTTGGTGAATCCAGGCCCTTTGTTGCCATATTCTCTCCCCCTCTCTCCTGCCTCTTAGTTTTCCTGTTTTAATAGTTGCCTCCTTGAGTATTCTTTGCTTTTGCCTTGCCCAGGTAAGGTGGGGCACCAGTGCCCAGGGGAGAAAGTCAACCAGCTACCTCCTCACTTTCCCTTACCCTCCCTCCTTGCATGAAGTGGAGGGCTGACTTGGCCTTCCAGCACTTAACATTATAGATAACGCTATCTACAATTCCAAAGGAGAGGGTAGGTATTATAGAAAGATGCAGAGCTTAACAACTTGGAAATATTTTCTGGCAAAAATGAGTATTCTCACTAAAAGAAAAAGGTTGTATTGAGTCAACAGTGAAATGTGTTTTTTTTCATTCAATCAAAAATATGTATGTAGAGATTCTTTTGCATACCATTATAAATGCTACAATTGGATCTCATAGAGCTTCAGCCCTGAGAAGAGATAGTGAAAGTCATGTAATCATATAATTGACAGCCACAGGGTGTGCTGTGACACAGGGTGTGGTGAGTCTCCTTTCAGCCTAGGAGGCCTGGTCAAGGAGGGGTGTTGTATAAGCAAGAGATAGCAGGCATGAGGAAGAATTATGGATGGGTTTGCTTTAAACTGAATTAGCCAAGCAAGCCACCCTAAGGTCCCTCGACCCCAAATGTATTGTTAGTCAATTTAAGGACTGGACGTCATCTTGATGGAAGCCAAAGAATTTGACGTGAAGCAACAAGCAATCATAATACTAAAGTAGATTTAATGAACTAGGCAGTGGAAACTGCACCCATTTGTGTACTGGAGTCTCTGTTGTCTGACCACAAAGGCTTTGTTCCTATAGCACATTGTTACTATGAAGTTCATATTTCTCCTTGCTGCAGTTTGAATTACACGTTGCCTCTCTGCTGCAAGGAATGTGTCCTAGGTACACCTTGAAGAGGCTTTCCCAACCAGAACATTCCTTTCAAAGTATTGAAAGCACCTATTACCACTGTACTGCTTTGATGTTCCCATATTACCACAAACACTGCAATTGTTGCATTAATAATTCTAGATTAAACTTTAAGTATTAAAAAAGTGAAAATCTACATTTTTCTCATGTGAAAGCAAACATTATAACTTTGTTTTTTTTCTTACCTAAAGCCACTAAAAGTAACTAATTCCATGTCAGAGATAACAGAGCATCCCATCAGTCTATGCTAAAACCATTATTTTGTGGCTATAGTACATGTGCATTGTTTTATCAGTCTATATTGTTTTATCCTTTGTATAAATATTAATGTCTTTACATGATCTTTCCAATTATACATACATGTATGTAACCATGGACAATTAGGTTATTTCTTTTTTATTCAGCAAATATTTTATTTAGAAAACAACACTAACAATACTACCATGCTGTGCCTGTGATTCATTGATAGGCACATAAAGATCTTGCTATTGGCTGGAGAGAAACTGAACTCTGTGCCTGGAGTCCCTCTAACACTATAACTCAGAGAGTTGTAATTGATGTTAGAATAGGCTGGAAATAGTTAGATAGAAAAAGTGCTCTGTAACTTTTTTAATTCTTTGTTTTTTGTTTCATTTTGTTTTGTTCTTTTATTCATAAAGGCAAGAGCTGTCCATTGAAAACATTTTCCAAGATTGGCTTGAGAGTCCCAGAATACCTAAGGTACCTTACGTTCATTGCTCTAGAAGAGTCTGTGGAAAAAAGTAAAATTTGCTGCTTAGCCTGTCAATTATGATGTTGATTTTTTAAATATGTATATAAAAATTAATGATCTTACTGAGTATTGCTAAGTCAGAAAAAGGCTGGACTCTCTCCCCACCCCTTGATTTCAGCCTGATACTGTGAGGTGTGGGACTGTGGAACTGGAGTAGACATGATGAGAGCTATTACACCGTGTGTTGTGAGTTCTTGCAGAGTGTGGTACTGTATATATTTTGGGAGGAGTCACCAGGCAACAGTTTAATACCTGCAGTGAGTTGAACATCTAAACTTCAGGTCTACTCCAAAGCAGCAGTTGTCAAGTAGATGAGCTGGTTGGCCAAGGCTTTCATCTGATCTGTGGTATTCGTGATTCCTTCCCTGATTTCCCTAGTGTTCTTACCACTTAACTTCCCTTCCTTGTGTGTATAAAGATCCTGTTTCAGGCTGGTCTCCACACCTAGATGACTAGGAGCCACTTCTCTGTCCTAGGGACTGAAGCTCATTGTCACTATAGATTTTGTCCTCTTCCCTTTCAGCCAATGGGTAACTGCAAGTAAGAAACCTTTTCTTGGCCATGTCGAGCTCTGTGGGAATGCTGACCTGGAACTTCTCTTCCCTTCTCTTTCAGTCTTATGCTTCGCAGAGGTATTGGGTAGCCCAGCCTCTTACAAACCTGAATGCTGACACTAATCTGAACCTAGACCTGGGAAGTTTGAGGGTGGCACTCCAGACGGATGGTCAAGGGAACTTTCAGGCCTGGAATTTTTCCAGTCTGGGTGGCCCCCAGAGTAGTTACAGATCAGGCTTGACCATTTTAGTGGGCCTTGGGGGATGTGGGTAGTCTCCCCTAACACCCCCCTCCTCGCCAACTACTCCATGGTAGACTCAGGCAAGCAGCCTCTGGAGCCTTCTCGTTTCTGGTTTCATGACTGGTTATATGAGCTTCCCTTTGGGAGTGTCTGAGTGTCAATAAATGTCTGTGACCCATGAAATGAAGGAAAGGGCGGGGGTTGTTCTCTGTTAACTTTTCACATCTTTGTCCTTGCTTGTCACATGGGAAAATGTCACACTAGCCACCACTACTTGTTGTGAAGAAAGAACATTTCCCTTCATTTCAGGAATGCATGGTATCTATTAAACATTATTTGGCCTAGTCTTTCTAGGAGAAAAAAAAAAAAAAAGAAGGAAACAGGGGTGTGGCAAGGCAGTACCTGGATCTGAGATAGACAGTGCTTTTGATTCATCCTGTGGTTTCTAAGGTGACTTCCAAACTATATTACTCACTGAGTACCAAAATCTGGGAAAAACAAGCCAAGGTCATGGATGTCCAATCCTGGGCCTTCATGTTTTAGATGGAGATGGGTGTGGCTTCCTCTGTAGCTGTTTGCTTGGTATGCCTATCCAGCCTGTTACAAAGTCCCCCCCCCCCACCGACATTCTTGGTGAGGCCTGGGTACTGGGAAGAGTTGGAAGTTCAAAGAACTGGCTTCCAAATTTCTTAGCCTGGAACAACAAGGCCATTATTTGCATCAGTTCGCCTGGAGGGAAGGAAAAAGAAAGAGCCTTTAATTCTGTGCAGAGAAGCAGACCCATCCCAGACAGCCCAGATGGGTGGTGGCACCAGGGCTGACCCTCTCTCCACCAGCAGGCTCTGTCATTTCCCCCTGAAGTCAGGAGGGGTTTTGCCACTAGCCTGAGACTTTTGCTTCTCAGTTAAAGGGTGAAGGATGTAAGAAAGGAAGAGACTTGCCTCTGAGCTGTACATTTCCCCACCCAAAGGTCCAGTTGTGTTGGTGACAGCTTTTAGTGTAGACAAGAATCTCTACCATAAACTGACAAAATCTGCTGTCAAAACAGCCAGGTGCAATGAGGCTGACCGGCTGTAAATTGTCTTAAAGACCCAACTGGTATTTCCTTGGGTGTTTAACTGTTCAGTAAAAACAACAGCATCAGACAGCAAAAGACCTTGATTTAGTGCATGGCATTCCATTGGTGGAGGATCAGACGATATCTTTTCATCTCTTATACCCATTCTCTGCCATTATTTATATGGCTGCCGGTGATTTACCTGCTCACAACTCCTTTTTCACTCCCTGAAAGTTTCTTTTCCTTTCCACTTCAGTGAAAGGCTCTGCAAGGGCCACAGACCCTCTGGTTTCAGGAGCATAGGACTGAATGGGACACCTTGTTCTTTGTCCCCATCATTATAATATAAAGTTACTAGCATGTGCCCTAGAATGACAACCTGAGCACTGAAATTGCTCTCCTGCTCTTTGTTCTCCTTTAAAATTTCTGTCTGCCAGCAACTGAAGTCATTCATGACAAGAGTCACGTTCTTCTGGTAAAGTTTTCATTCCACAGGTTACAGAGGCTTTTTGTCTTCTCTCAGGAAGGCTTGCCTTGTGGTTGGCCCCAATTTTCCTTTTTGGCCATGTTGAATGGAAATTATGCAAAAAAGAAAGAAAGAAAGGAAAAGAAAAAAATAGAAAAGTAGAAATTGCTTCAGCAGCAACAAGAACAAACAAGAGCCATGCAGAGGCAAAAATCAATTGGACCAAACCTCTTTCAAAAACACCTTGTAATTTTAGGCTTTACAAAGAGTCTTGAAATAGATTATGTCCTTCTGATTGTAAAAATATTACACATTTACTTTGAAATATAAATAGAAAAAATTTAAATGGCCCAGAGATTATATACACACATATGTATGTACGTACGTACACATACACACAACACGCACACACACTTTTAGTCATTATTCCAACTTTCTATAACACATCTTTCTCTGCCTTTTCAAAAGTAAAAAATACTATGCTGTTTCTTGCAATCTCATACAATAGCAAAACCAAACACATAAAAGCCCTCTCTTCAATGTCAGTCCTCTGAGATAACACACAGATCATTGCTACCACACATAGGCCTTTTTAAACAAGATTGGAATATTATTCCAAACTGAAATTTTCATTGAAGTATGTATCTTATGTACTTTTCTCTATTCCTTCCTTAATACAATTGAAGATCAATTATTTTTACCAGTCTCTTGCTTCCTAAGGGGTAGTATCATAGCTAGATTTTCTCAGCCTTCCCTTCCCTCACTTTTGGAATATTATATAGTCATCTCTTGGGATCCACACCTCTTTAGTACGAAAATTGGTGGATGCTCAAATCCCTTATATAAAATGGCATAGTAATTGCATGCAACCTATGCACATCTCCTCTATGAAATCATCTTTAGGTTATTTACCATAACTAATGCAATGTAAATGATATATGAGTAGTAGTCAACTGTACTTTTTATAAAGTAATAAGCACAAAAGTTTCTGTTCAATGTAGTTACCACTTTTCCTTCCTTCCTTCCTTCCTTCCTTCCTTCTTTCCTTCCTTCCTTCCTTCCTTCCTTCCTTCCTCTCTTTCTCTCTTTCTCTTTTTTTCATTCTTTCTTTTTTTTGTCAGTTGTGGGGAATGAACTCAGGGCCTGGGCACTGCCCCTAGCTTTTGTGCTCAAGGCTAGTGCTCTAACCACTTTGAGCCACAGCTCTACTTTCAGTTTTCTGATGGTTAATTTGAAGATAAGAGTCTCATGGACTTTCCTGCCTTTTTGGCTTTGAATTGTGATCCTCAGATCTCAGCCTCCTGAGTAGCTAGGATTATAGGCGTGAGCCACCAGCACCTGGTTTCTTTTCTTTTCTTCTTAGTATTTTTAATCCAGCATTGGTTGAATGTGTGAATGTGGAACCCATAAATATGGAGAGCTGACTTTATATTATGTCTAAGAACACATTGTGCTAGTTTGTCAGTTCTTTAGATTTGTATTTCTTTTCTTGTCTGCCCAAACAAAAGTTGCTTGTGTTTCAATCTTCTTTGAAAATACTTATATGAAAATACACTAGAGATAACATTTCTTCATTCAGCCTTTCTTTAGTATTCCATGTTGGGTTTTTTGTTGTTGTAGTTTGTTTTGTTTTGGTTTTATCGGTCATGGAGCTTGAACGCAGGGTCTGTGCATTGTAGCACAATGGGTATATGATTGCCCCCATGTCCATGTGCTCAACAATCATAAAGTCAACCAACTATGGAACAAAATAGTTTTAAAAAGAAATTGCTTCTGTACTAAACATGTACTTTTTTCCTGTCATTCTTAAGCAGTACAGCATGACATGGTATTACATTAGGAATTCTATTTAATCTAGAGGTGATCCAAAGCAAACAGGAGGATGTGCCTAGGTTATATAAATGCTATATACCATTTTATATAAGGATCTTGTATATACTCAGAATTTGATATCCATAGAGATTCCTGCAACAAATCCCCCATAGATACTGAGACCTATGTTTACCCAATAGCCTAAATTATTAAAGTTAATTTAAGTTGTTAGCTCTTACTTTTTGAATTTGGCAACTAGACTGAGCCTGGTGGTGCAAACCTGTATTCTAGCCTTCAGGAAGCTGAACAGGAGGATTATGAGGTTGAGGCTAGCATAGGCTACGAAGCAAAATCTTGTCTCAAAATACCAAAAATGAAAATGTTGAAGCTAAAAAATTTAAAGTGAAACTAGGAGCTGGTAGCTCTGCCTATAATCCCAAACTCAGAACGCGAAGATATGAGAATTATGGCTCAAAGATATCCCAGGCAGGAAAGTCTATGAGATCCTTATCTCCAGTTAACTATGAAAAAGCCAGAATTGGAGCTGTGACTCAAGTGATAGAGCACTAGCCTTGGTCAAAAAAGGTCAGAAACTGCCCAGGACCTGACTTCAAGTGTGTAGGTGCATGTGCACATGCATGCACGTATACACACACACACACACACACACACACACACACAAAGTTATAGTAACACAGGTATTTTGTATTGAATGAAAGCTTCTCTGGAGCTGTTGATTAGATTAATATTTGAGGCACAATGACTTAAAATCATCCATTGAATAGATCAGATTGAAATTATCTATAGGTTTTGTGAAACATGTGACTAACTAATCCATAGACACTTTCAACTTACTGTAGCAGCACAGATGATTGCAACCAAAGGGTAGAATGTCAGAGTACAGAGTTCACAGTAGGCATTCAAAGGGTGTGAACTAACTACCAGCCTAGCTTCAGTTCTCAATTTCAGCTCTCAGTCAGCTTGTTTCCTAAGGTATGCATACATCAGCACACCAATTTGGGTGAACCTCAGATCTTTTGTGCTCCCATCTCCTCTTTGAAGGAGGTGCTCAGCAGCCACAAATCAAAACCATTGGCAGCAGTAGTGGTAAGGAGGATAGCCAGGATGGCTAATGGGCCAGCCACATAATATATCCTGGAAATAGGCAAGAATCCACCTGAATTCTCAGATGACTCTTGAATCACAGAATTTAGCATAGCAATTATTTTGGCATCTTGGGGAAATGCTACTTCTTTCCAAGCAAACACCTGCAAGTTGCCAAAGGCCACACAAGCAAATGAGAGAACACATGTCTTGCTGGGAAAATTCTGCAATCACCAAATTCAGGAAATGTGATACAGTCTTTTACAAGACGCGCTGTCATCATAGCCACAATGTGTCTTCCGCATAGAGAAATCCAGTTTGTTTCTTGGGAACCATTTGTAGGCTCTTTTAGTGTCTGTTATGTAATATTATCAACATAGTTTTAAGGCCATTAGGATACTCAGTCTCAGTAGTATTTACAAAAGTTCTACATTTAATGGCCAGTCAAGAAATTGAGACTGGTTATTTTGCAAATTCCAGCAAAAGTATGTTTTTCAAATTATATGCACTATGAGATCTTTGGTTCTTTTATATTAATAATAACAATTGCCATGATGTGATAATACTGCAGGGGGTAATGGCTCCTAATAATTTTACTGTTGTTTTTGTTCAGTAGTTTAGCTCACACTTTTCAAATTTTTATTTATTTTTGTTATTATAAAGGTAATGCAGGGGCTGGGAAGGTGGCTCAGTGGTAGAGCGCTTGCCTTGCATGCATGAGGCCCTGGGTTTGATTCCTCAGCACCACATAAGCAGAAAAAAAAGCCAAAAGTAGTGCTATGGCTCAAGTGGTAGCATGCTAGCCTTGAGCTGAAGAGCAGAGGGATAGAGCCCAGGCCCAGAGTTCAGGCCCCACGACCAGACCCCCCCCCCAAAGAAAAGGTAATGCAAACAGCAGTTACAGTTACATAAGACAGGTAATGAGTGCATTTCTTTTTGAGCAATGTCACCTCTTCTCTTGCTCTCTCCCAGTTTTTTCCCTCCAACCCCCCCCAACTTGTATAGTTCATTTCAACATAAGAGTATAGTGAGTACCACTGCTGCATTTGTTCACCTTTTGTTTAGCTCCCATTTTTATTAAGTGACTGAGCATCTTGTGAAGTTTCTCGAAGACATATTCTTCTGGCCTCTGAATGTCTATGAATCATCACAGTCACTTACTGTTAAGCAAGGAGCCTGGCCCTTTACATGGGCTCTCCATGTTGCTATATAGCTCAGCAGCATTCCCAATAGACAAGAATAAAATTTATTTACATATTTTAATTTTAGCCTAATTTCATTCATTTTTTGGCATCTATAGCTTATTACTCGTATTCATTTGCTAGGGAAGCAATATTTTAATGCCACAGGTGGGGTGGCTTAAAGAACAGAGATCTTTTTTCTCACAGTTCAAGGCTTGGAGTCTTAAGATCAAGATATTGGCAGGCTTGCTTTCTTCTCAGGCCTCTCCCTTTGGCTTGCAGGTGGTTAACTTCTCACTGTTCTTACGTAGTCTTTCCTCTATATTGGGCTCATATCTCTGTCCTTATCTCTTCTTTTTATAAGGACACCAGTTATAGTACACTGAGGCTTACATATGTGACCTAATTCTACCTTAGTGAGTCCTACCTTCAAAATAGTCGCCTTCTGATCCACTAGAGGACACAGTTCAGCCCAAAGCAAAACTCATTCCCTGTTTCAGCATTTCTAGAGAATTTCTTTGAAATGGCCAAGAATCAACCCAAGCTAAACTCACTATATTTTATCCCTCTGTGGAAGAATATATGGTAGGTACAGTTTTTTTTTGTCTCAAATGATATTAGTTACCTAGTCCATAAAAATTAATATATAGAAATATGGAAAAATATAAATATAGAAAGGTTCATTGTCCCAGAGGATAGTAGGTAGCAGAAGGTATATGCTGGATGACATATCATGTTAGAGTCATCTGACTGGACTCTGCCCAAATATTTTGACCTCTTCAGGACATCATGATGAAATAGAAAATTTGTCATTGATGGCCCCACATGAAAGCTCTATGTTCCTTTTTTCTTTCCCTTTCAAAACCTGATTTCTAAAAAGCATTTGAATCTCTTCACAAGACTAGGCCCCCAAGTGAATACTAAGAATCAAAACTTCTTTCTCTCCCTGGAAGGTTTCTTTTGTACATGGTAGAGTTTAGGCTTTCATTGTAGAACTGTCAGGTCTCCTGACTGGGTGCAAATGGAAGCTTCTTCCAGGATATGAACAGTCCTCAGAGTACATTGCCTGCCCTCTCTTCTCCTCTAGATGAGAAAGTAGCCCATATTTCTATAATTTATGAGGGACTGTGTTGATCCAAATATGAGAGAAACACAGGTGTTGCACTTAAGATACTCAATAATTCATCAGGAAAATAAATGTACAGATACGTAAGCTAAGGCAAAAAACAAAAAGCATAAAAAGAGTGCAGAAGAAAGAGGCCATTTCCATGTGTGGAAGAGGAGAGGCTAAGGAAGCACTTGAAACTAGTCCTAAAAGGCAGGAGATCTAGAGAGGTAGATTGTAAGAAGGCTTTGTGAGCTGAGAGCCACATAACCAAGCTCAGTGGTGTAAACCTGAATGCGCTTGTGTGTGACTCATGCTGAATAGCACCAAATCTCAGTGACAAGATAATTAACTAGTATACCAGAACTATGACTGAGGCTCATCAGGCAGTGCCCAGATCCAGGGGGATACCTGGAAGTAGCATCCCTAGCAAGAGAAAGAGCACTTCCCAGACACCTAATTCTCACTCTCAAGCTCCCTTCAAAGTCTTAGTTTCCATGACACTAGCCAAGGCCATTCTACCCCTAAATGGTAGAAGGATAAATGCCCAATACTAATAAATAAATAAAATAATAATAAGATCTATTAGGTAAATGTTTTGGTAAGTATTTAATCATTGATTTTACCATTTATGTTCTGCCTGTTTGGAACCAATTTATGCTCAAAGTTGTTTTTTTTTAAAAAAAAAGTAGACCTTCAAATGAGCTTGATTAATAAGTCAGGACACAGCCAGATGACACTGGCCCTTGAAAGTGATGCTAGAGTATCCCCACAAGTTTAGGGAACCACCAAAGGCTTTCGAAGGAGAGAGATACTTAAGTAGCAATTTCACAGTATGGCTAGGTGGTCCAGATCCTTGCTGGAAAGATAACTCTGGGTGAAAGGCCATACTTCCCGCCACCCCCCCCCCCCCCACCACCCAAGGAGATGAAGTCACCAAATGGAGTGGCAAGAATAGTAGATTGCCTTTTGATCTTTGGTTTACACCTTTGAAAGCCAAAGCTTTCCAGAGTCATTCCTTTACACAGATATGTTTTTAAAACATCATTAAATGTCTGGTTAGTCTACCCAGAAAGCATATGAAATATACTGAGAATCATCTACATCCAAGGGAATAAATATGAAGCCATAGTGTATCCAATACTGCCAGTGTCAGGACAGGATACTTGATGGTGAGGTACAGCCAAGGCTTTTACCCTTTAGGATTTTAAGTTGATTGTCTAATGTAAGTGGAGTGGCTTCAATAACAGTAGTTAATGTTCTCTGTTGTGAAGGCTAGATGTTCATACACACACACACACACACACACACACACACACACACACACACACACAAGTATGTCCTACTGGGATCAAATCAAAGGTGTCACACGTGCTTTATCACTGAGCTACATTCTGTGCCCTAACCATGCATGTTTTTAAAGTGAGCTCAAAAGAAAGCACATAAGGGTGTTTTTCTCAGTTGTTTAGGGTGGCGAGCATCTGAAAACTTTTTCCTTTTAAACAAAGTTAAAAAAATTCTGGACTGGCCCAGATGGACACAAATACTTTGAAACATGTGACACCATGGAAAGAAGTCTAATATTTATTTGATGAACTAAGGATAAATCTGTTCTGCTTTTAAACCAGAAGGAAAAAGAAGCAGAAGCCACAAGCTCTGAAAAGATTATTTGGCTCAGTTTAGTTGATAGAGACAGTTGGTAGTAGCTTGAGTAATACAGGTTTAATAAAGAGATAAAATTGAGTTCTTGCTAGATGTAAAGCTCTAAAGGCTTGGGTTAGACACCCTCAGGGAGACTAGGTCAGCAGAATCAGCCAGGAGCCTGTTAAAGCTATAGCTCTCGGGGATACTCTGTACTTACTGAGTAGAATCTCCATATGTAGAGCTGGGATTGGTTGATATGATCTATAGTTGTATGTACTCTACATAAAATAGTTCATTTGATGTGTCTATTCTAGAATATATTCTGTCAGATGTAGTTGCTTTTCTAAATTCAATCTGAACTCTCGGCATGCTTTTTTTTTTTTTAATTCTTACTCAGTAATCCAAATACTTGCTTTGAGATTTGGTTTATTTGTTCAATCAATAGGCCACACGTTGTGCTGGGCAGTGGGTGTTCTGAGCTGAAAGGGTACAGACCCTTCTCATGAGCTCATAGTCTGTGGAGACATTTACAAACAAGTCATTATTTGTTAATGCACAAGAGGCCTCTGCCCTAGAGTTGAAGACCCTGGATGAACTGCAGAGGTTGACTTCCTGTATTTGCCATTTCCAGACAGAAGCCTAAAATATAAGACAATAAAATGCTTAAAGGCTTGGCCCCAACTCAGTCACAAGTCAGTCGGGTGGTTGTGTAAGTGAGCCATGTAATTTGTCCTCAAGGTACAAAGTCTAGTTAGTGGGCCATGTTTGGCTTTATGAATATTATTTGTTTGTGTACCAGCATGATTCACTTATGGAAAAATTATTATATTGTTCATCATGATCAATACCTTTTAAGAAGATTTCATTGTAATGGTGCTTTATTTCATGGAAAAAGCTCTTTAGGGAGGAGTAATGTAAACTCAGTACCAGGATAAAGATACCTGTTTCAGAATATAAACCTCTGTCCATAGAAAAACACCTGATTCTGCTTTTGAAGATGAACTGCCCACATTCTCTGTGGTATTAGCTTGACATACTCTAAATTCTTCACCAAAAGTAGATCATTTTACTTTTTTTGCATTATGCCCCTGCCAACTCTAAGGAGCAGTTTTGAGTGAGTTAGAGGAGGGTGTGTGTGTGCACACACACGTGCACACACACACGTGCACACACACACACACACACACACACACAGCCTTTTGGCTGCCTTGTATCACATGGCATCATTGTATATCCTGATTACCTGGGACTTTGAGTCAGTGCTTCCCATTGTGGCCTTCCAAAATATCCATGGTTGCTTGTACCAGTTCTTGCCACCGAAGCATTCTCCCAACAGGGAAAGCTCTGAAGGGCTATTCTGCCTTCTCCTTTGTGAACAAAACCATTATAATGTAACAAATGGGTATATGTTTAATGCATGCATAGTATACTGTTTCTTGAATGTGCTATCTCATGCTTAATGGTTTCACATAGGAAATACTGGGTTTTATTGCATCTGAGAGCTGATATATTTTTTGATGTTAGTGAATGTGAGTGTGAAGAGAGATTTCCTTGGGTTCTGTGTCTTTGGAGGATAGAGCTATTCCTCCCTTGAGATAGAAACTAAATTAAATAATCCATACCAGCCCACCAAAACAAATAAATAAAGGACAAATGGCCAAACAAAAAAATGTTCTATGTATCTGCTAAAGAATTTAAAAGATGTTTCCTATATTTTCTGTTTGCTTTTGTCTTCTATGTTGGCCCCGAATAGGAGAACATTCATGATATAGCCAGGTGTCAGCCAGCCAACAAGTTTATCATAGGTTAGGTAATGGTTAACCAGTGTCAAACTGTTTAAACCCAATTGTGTGTCTAAAAATGGCAGTGTTCTCTATACTCACCTCTATGAGGTAGTTATGTTATTCACGAGCACTCATTAGCAAGTATACTCAAATCAATCAGCAACGGTCCTATTCTTCCAGGCTGGTTCTCTCACTTGAGCCATTATAAATACAGTAGTTCTACTTCTAGTCCTGTCCAGTTAACTGCTACAATTTTGTTGTTCATAAATGAGAAGGTACTGGGTATAGGAGAAGAACCAGTGCATTATATCCAAGTTTATGTTTGTACATTGATAACATCACCATGAGGTTTTGTTCAGTAAAGTTAATCTTATGTTGGATGAAGAAAGCAATTAGTACTTTAAATATAGATTTGAGTCAGCTTTATTACCATTGTGCTCTGTGGCCAAGAGTGGGTCATTTATATCATTGCTTGTGTGGGGGATGGGTGCTGAACTTGGGGAGGGCAGAGCCTTTGCCAGTCTTATGTTACTACTTACTATACCCAGGTACTTCCTGCACTGCAAGTGTACCTGGTCACACTGTGAGAGGAGAAAAGTTAGATTTTACTTGATGAAAATATCTTCCTTTTTCTCCCTGGACTTGTGAATTGTCCTCAGACTTAAACTTGATCTCAGTTTGGGTTGGTGTTGGGGGGGGGGGGGGTTATGTTTCATTCTGCATGATGTCTTACAAACTTCCACTATCAAGAATTTCTTTTCTCTCCCTTTGAAAAATTGCTACTTGAGAGATTATTGGAAAAAAGCTTAAGTGATTCTCATTCTGTAGGAGCATTGATGCTGGCTAATCACTGAAGAATAGGCATTTGCTAGTAATTCAAATCACAGTTATTAACCTGATTAACCTGCAGGAGATGAGAAAGCTTTGCTGAGCTTCTTAGTCTCAAGATTCTTGCAGATCAATATTGACCATAGGCCAGTTTTTCCTTAGGAAGTGGCAACTGTTATTTCTAAGATACATTTTGGTGGCCAGATGCAGTCAGTGGCTTACATCTGTAGTCTCAGCTGTTGGGGAAAATTGTGGTTCGAGGCCAGCCTGGGGAAAAAACTAGTGAGATCCTATCTCCACCAACAGGCTGAGCATGGTAGAATGTGTCTATGGCCCTAGCTACTTGGAAGGTCATACACAGGAAGACTGAAGTCCAAGATTCAAGCCCAGCCCTTAAAGCAAAAGTGTGAGACCCTATCTGGAAAATTATTAAAGCACAAAGGGCTGGACACGGCTCAACTGTTAAGAGTTCCTGCCTGGAAAATGCAAGGTCCTAAATTCAAACCCTAGTACTGCAGAAAAAGATATATTTTGAGATCTGAAAATAAAGTATTTATTTATGTCACATCAGTATCCTTGAAGAGAAGGCCCAGAGTTCCAGGTTGCTTTTTGACAGATAAGCAGACATGGGATCCAAATGTTTAGGAAGGAACCTCATTTCTTATGCTGCTTTCTATTTAAATCATTAGAGTATTTACTGCTTTAAAAAATAACCAAAGCAAAACAAACAGAACCAGTAATGAAATCTTTATGAGAAATTGCCACAGTGATTGCTGCATATTTTATAGCAAAACGTTGTAGTGTTCCATATATTGAGAAAGTAGGACCTATTTGGGGTTGGGATGATCAAACCCAGATGCTTTCCTAAAATTATATTTTCAGTGCATTTATATGTCTGTTACAAAGTGTGCTACATGCTAAAAATATTTTCCTTTGTAGGCCAAGGGAAATTTCAAACCACATTGAGGGATACATATATCAGATGGTTTTTCTTAAGTGTGTTAAGGGCATCCTGGTTGTTATTAGCCCCAACTTTACAATATGACATTATTTATGCCAAAAAGCTTCACAATTCAATTCCTCTTTAATTTCAGCAACTTTATTGGCATGAAAATGCATGGAAGGGAGGCCAAAGTCAATACATCAGAATTTAGGGCTAAGACTCCAGGGCAGCAAGTGATAATAGGATTCGGCTGCAGATAACTCCTACATCCCTGAGGCCTGTTTCCTGGGACAGGGAAGCTGTCTGCATTGGGCAGCTTCTCCTGTCTTTTTCCAATTGCTTCATCTCATTTTCTCTCGTTCCTCCCTTTTCCCTCAACCATGTGAGGAGTGCTGTCTCTTTTCATAAGCTATGTAACCAAGCAAGATACTCTCCCACCCCCTCCCTCCACCCCCGCCTTTTTTTCTGTGTTTGCTGGTACTGGTACTGGGGCCTCTGTGCTATCTTTTACATCTCTCAACTTGGTCAGGGCTAGCACTCTACCATGTGAGCCACAGCTCCACTTTGGCTTTTTGATGGTTAATTGGAGATAAGAGTTTCATGAATTTTCCTGCCAGGGCTGGCTTTGAATCTCAGATCTCAGATCTCACCCTTCTAATTAGCTAGAGTTACAGGAGTGAGCCACCAGTGCCCAACTACATTTCTCTCTTTTTTTTCTTCCTCCAGGGCTGAGGACTGAACCCAGGGCCTTGCTCGCACAGGGCAGGTGCCCTTCCGCTGGGCTAAACCTGCAGCCCCTACATTTCTCTTTTAGACCCATTTTTGTTTGGATTTATCACAAAAAAAACATTTCTCTAGAATTCTCACTATTTTTTTCTCCCCAAATTATATTTCCATCACTGACACTGACATTTTGTATTTAAGAGGCATATGCCCAGATTTTTGCATAAATGCTTCAAGAAGCTGCAGATCAATCAATCCAAGAATATAGAAATTGTCTGACTTAAAGAACTAGACCTTTTAATTTAATCCTTCCGTCTTCCCTGGTATAATAGAGTTCCCCACTTTTCATATTTAATGTCCAGAAGTTTAGAAAAGGCTGTTATTGAGTAGATTCTATGCCATTCATTATATATAATAGTTATATATGTACATATGTATGTATCTCCTAGTCACATTGAAAAATAAAAATATCTATTTTATTCATTTTTTATTTGAAAATTATAATGGTCCTGGGGTTTGAACTTAGGGCCATGTGCTTGCTAAACAAGCACTCAACCATTTCAGCCACATCTCCAGCCTTTCATTGCCTTGGTTATTTTTGAGATAGGTTCTTGCTTTATGCCAAGGCTGTCCTGGGCTATGATCCTGCTATTTGTGCTTCCCCTTGTCACTGAGGTGACAGGCATGGTCTACTTCATTCAGTCATTGAGTGTCCCCTATAGTGTGTCACAGTACCCAACATTACGCTCATTTTATAGATGAGGAAACTGAAGGACAAATATCTCAAATTAGAAATCCATGTTAACTATTACATTGGCTATAAACATTTGTAGCTACTACTAAGATTTCTGATGTCTCTGCATCTAACAGCTAGTACATTCAGAAAGCAATACAGAATTATCAAATTTAATTTTATGATATTGTTTGCTTGTTTTGAATAGGTTCTCCCTATATAGTCCAAGGTGGCCTTCAACTTGTAATCCCCTTGCCCTTGTCTCCCTAGTACTTGGGGTTACAGGAATACACTGCAATTGACTTAATTTTATTATGTTCTTGTAACAATGGTCAGCTTCTTGTTTTGAGTGACATGGGGCTAGAAATGAGATTGTTCGTTTTCCTGTATAATAAGACACCAGACAGAGAGCTTGCTTCCTTGTGTCTATCACTTATCACTTGTAGCCTTATCATTTAGATCACTTTCCCTTGTAGCGAAGGGAAAGATGCTTGTGTGTGTGTGTGTGTGTGTGTGTGTGTGTGTGCGCTTGTGTGTGCGTGTGCACGTGCCAGTACTGGGGCTTGTGCTCAGGGACTGGGTCCTCATCCTTAGCTTTTTACTGAAGGCAGGTGCTCAACTACTTCAGTCACAGATCCTCTCCTAGTTTTTTGGTGGTTAATTGAAGATAAGAGTCTCATGGTATTTCCTGCCTGGCTGGCTTTGAACTCTGATCCTCAGCTCTCAGCCTCTTGAGTAGGTAAGATTAAAGGCATGAGCCATTGGTTCCCTGCAAGATGGTTGTTTTTAGTCACTCCATGGGCCACATCTCTGCAGGTTTCATCAGAGGGCATCAGGTCTGTATGACTTAGGTCAGGCTATAATGTCACAATTCAGTCATATTGAGACCTTTGAAAGTTTACCTAGATTCAAATACCAGACAAGCTTTTGTCTCCAATGGGAAAGAAGAAGGGAATTTATATTTGCTGTTCTACTACGTTATGCCTCTTGCTCTGGCTCATTTCATCCTCATCACAGCATTATCTCCATCTCATTGATTCAGAGAGATTGTGTGACCCAAATGTCCCCAAACAAGGAAATGGAGTGCCTAGGTTCAAGTTCTCAGCAGCATATCTCCCATTACACCAGGGCTCTGTACAAGAACATTCATAGGACACCTGAGGTAGCAGCAGCTTATTTACTTATGTGCTTTCCAGTGACCACGAATCTCAGCAATGAGAAACACTCATTGCATAGAAAGTATAGCTAAGGGCTGAGAATGTGGCTTAGTGATAGAGTGCTTGCCTAGCATGCATGAAGCCCTGGGTTCGATTCCTCAGTACCACATAAACAGAAAAGGCCAGAAGTGGCACTGTGGCTCAAGTGGTGGAGTGCTAGCTTTCAGCAAAAGAAGCTCAGGAACAGTGCCCAGGCCTTGAGTTCAAGCCCAGGACTGGCAGAGACAGAGAAGAGAGAGAGAGAGAGAGAGAGAGAGAGAGAGAGAGAGAGAGAGCTGCTAAAAAGAGCCTATAATATTTACACTATAAATTTAAATCCATAATTATAAAAATAATCAGGTCTAGGAGTATAGCTCAGTGTCAAAGACTAGTATGCCCTGGGTTTGATCTTTAATGCCATAAAAAACAAAGTCAGAAATGACTACAAGAGAGCTTTAATAAAGTCGAACATACCTAATCCTAACATAAATATAAATTAATGGATGATTTTTAAATCTTGACTATTACGAAGTATTTATGCTAAATCCAATAAAGCTGTAATGTTTTTTGCAGTTCTTTTCCATCTATCATACTGGTAAGCACAAAAGACTGTGTTATGCACAGAATGGCTGGGTTTATCCCTAGTAGAGAGAAGTTATGTTTGGTATCTAAAGAACAATGAGAGTTTGCTGCTTGGCTGATCAATGCTGGATCAAGTTCACATTCCCCAGCTCCCACTCTCCCACCTCCACACGTAGGGGTGGAAGCAGAGCAAAGAGAGGGAGGACAGGACAGGTCTTTTTTTTTTCTCATAGAGATCCAAGCTGGGTCTTTCCTAATATGGAAACAACTGGGCCTGGATAACATTAAACATTGATTTCATCCACTGCTGGAGAAAACATCCTATGAAAAGTAAAGAGATTAACAGCCAATTAATTCTGGCCCTTCCCATTGTTTTCTGGGAACACCTCCTTGTATGGAGCTAAATGTTTGGTGAGCAAACATTCTAGAAATGGCTTTCTCTCATATGTTATTTGTATTTGGGATAGCTCAAATACACCTCAAAACTATTGCTGATTTTATTTTACTCTGTGTGTGTGTTTGTGTGTGTGTGTGTGTGAGAAAGAGAGAGAGAGAGAGACAGAGAGACAGAGAGAGACAGAGAGATTTTACTTCTCAACAAAGAGTATGATACAGACCCATTCCTCTTGTTCAAAAATTGTGTCTTATTTGAGTTTCTTGGAGGGCATAACAGGTAATCTAATATGAGTGAAAGTTTTTAAAAATAAGACACACTGAGGACCCAGACTCTCTCCATACCCCCTCCTTCAAAGTAGTATCTGGCATCAGCATGTCCATGTATACACATTTCTAGACAACACACCCAGTCCATCTTGGAAAGTGACAGGAAGCTACCTAGACATGGTGTTGGCTTTCAAGCCGGTGAAATACCAAGGTATAATATGTTTGTATGTTTAACTAATAACATACCTTTGGGTAAATATTTTTGTCAGACTAATCTTTTTAATAGCATCCATGTATGTGTATGTGTTTTCAAAAGGATTTTATTTGGTTAGTTAGATGCCCATTACTCAGAGACATCAGCATGGGCTACTTCCTTAATGGACAGTAGCTTTGTATACTGCAGAGGTGTTTTCCATCAGCACATGTAATCTCCTGGTTCTAGCCATCAGACTTTCAAATACAGCCATTAACATGATTAAAACACTGCAAATACCATCTTCATGTTGACAGCCTTTCAGGTCAGCATTAGTGCTGACCTGAAATATCAGGTCTTCTGAAGACTAGGATCTGAGATCATCTCACTCACAATTGTATTAACTATGAACCAAGAAAAGACTTTAAAAAGTCAAACTTCTGTTTGTACTCACTTCCTTTCTGAGAAGAGGGCTGAAATCTTCATCTACCCTGATTTCAGCCTCAGGGCTGACTGTGCTAACTCAGCTGGTGCTCTTCCACATAAGCCATGCCTCTGTCCCTGCTGCTTGGTTGTTTTGAAGATGGAATTTTCTGGAGTCTCCTGCCTCATTTGGTTCTAGATCATTAGATCTCAGCCTCCTGAATACCTAGGATTACAGGCATGAGCCACCAGTGCCTGCTCTTCTACTTACTTTTAAGTCTTTTGTGTGTATGCTTAACTCAGACTTCCAATTCTATTAGGAGCACCTTCTTTGGAAGTGAATCCTAATATTAGCCCCTCCTCCCAGCATTGGGCTTCTGCCCAAAGGGAATCTTACTGTTAGAGAGTATGGCATATGGTCATCTTATGTGACTAATCTTCAGATTTCGATATCTCCCAAGCTTGTACAATTTCTTTACAGTAACCTATATGTGTAATGCTGAAGCACTGTTAAAATAGGTCAAACCTATGGTTCTCAGTGCTAGCTGCACATTAAAATCATGGGTGGGGCCGCTACCAGAAATATGACTCTAAGTAGTCATTTTAGTATTGGGTTTCCTCCCTCCTCTTATGAACAGTGATTCTAATAGGCAGTCAGGGTTAGGACCCCCAGATTAACAACTACCTATTTGTAATTTCATGTGTCATCTGTGAAAATTCTTAAAGGTTATAGTGTCCATGAATGTCAAGGTCCCATTAAGAATTGTAGTTATACAAGGGAATATACTCATATCTATTTTCTCAAATGTCTTTCAGTAGACTTCTATGGTATGAAATTATATTTTGTGTGCTGTGTTTTTCTGGGTTTTATATGATCCACATAATAAACAATATTTTAAAATAACGCTCCACACAAGTGTTCCCTAAGCTCTCTTACCAGCATAGAACGATTGCTACTTTTCCAACTAGGAGACTCAAGGGTCAAGCCATGTGAAATCTTAAAGGTACATCTTAAGGACAGACTCTACGAGGCACAAGCAACACAGCATGTGTGTGTGTGTGTGTGTGTGTGTGTGTGTGTGTGTAAGCATTCTGACGAAATGCTTCTCTACAAATCCTGGCTCTTCTTGCTCTACCAGTTCAAAGGGTCTGTGGTCTCTGATAATATGGTGATGCAGTATTGTTTCTGTTTTAAGTCACTTCCCTGCAGCTTTGAATAATGTTGCTTCTGAATTCTAATAGAATGTGACAAATATCAACTGTCTTCAGCACATTTATGTTCAGAACTCTACTAGAAAGGAGGTCCAGAGAGGTCATACCAACTAATGTGGATCCCAATTCCCACAAGCCACAAATGTATTTCTTACACCACTCCCTTGTCCCAGGGACTTCCAGAGGTCAGGGACAGAGTCTCATCCTGTTTTGTTCTCACAAAATCTAGGCCTCTGTTTTGCAGTAGGTAACTACCATGTTTGTCAAGTGAACAAACTATCATTATGTCCAATGAACATTCTTCCTACCATCTAAGATACTTTCCTCTGATTTTTATATCAAAAAAGATATAATATTTGTGCATGTTTTATAATAGGTTTATATGATATTTGTACAGTATTATTTTTATTTTTAATAGCTCTTCTCATTGATTTGTGCGTGTGTGTGTGTGTGTGTGTGTGTGTGTGTGCGCGCGCATGTGTGTACCACCTGGGGCTTGAACTCAGGGCTTAAGAGCTGTCCTTGAGGTTTTTTTTTTTTGCTCAAGGCTAACACTCTACCACTTGAGTCACAGCTCCACTTCTGACTTCTTTGGTTAGAGATAAAAAAAAAATCTCATGGACCTTCCTGCCCGGGCTGGCTTTGAACAGCAGTCCTCAGATCTCAGTCTCCTGAGTAGCTAAAATTATAGGCATGAGCCACTGGCATCTGGCTGTTTTCATTGAATTTTATAGTTAATCACATGAGCTTAACTTCCACACTTTATTTATAAACGTTAATAGAAATATTAGAATCATGAACGTTTTTCAGATTCCCATTTTCTCTCTTCCAAAATGAAAACAATTAAAGGTTTTTAAAAAAAGAACACACATATAAGATGATGCTAAATGAAATGCACCCCAAGATATGGCCACACGAGGTCTTTCTTTGTTGTTGCTGTTTTTAATGTACTATGTGATTTTTTTTTGTTTCCTTTATATGTTCTTCCCCCTATGGTATATCCCGGTACAGTACTTGATATTGGTACCCTGCATCTTGTATATATATTTATCTAATTTGTGGAGGGGAAGGGGAATAACAAAATCCTGAAGCAAGGACACAGGATGATCCATTGCAACAATGATATTCACAAGACACCATGCTGGAAATGAAAGGGGAGACAGGGAGCAGTGAGGAAGGTGGAGGAGGGAAGGGATAGTGAGAGAACAATAAAGGAAGGGGTAATAATGCTCGACAAGAAATGTGCTCATTACCTTACTCATGTAACTGTAATCCCTCTGTACAGCATCTTTACAATATAATAAAAATTTAAAAAACAATTTACACACAGCCTTCTTTATTCAAAATGGAGTTAAAACAGCTTCAAAGACAGATAAATGTAACAAAATAGAAATGTGCCAAGAAAAGTGAAACAACTTGAAAATAGTAGTCAGAAAACAACATGGGTACTAGGATTAAAATTAACATATAAAGAGTATACTCAGAGGTTTCTGCCCTGACTAAAGAGGGGTCTCTGAGCTCTAATCTTCTAGAAGAGGGAAAAGGGATAAATCTAAATTGTACTATTACTGAGGTTAAAAACAAACCAGCTGCCTTAGTCTAACTGCTCCTGATGTTGATATCAGGGAGCAGTTTTTCCTGTGGGCCCTCACAGAAAATTACTATCTAATGTAATAAACAACCCTCTAAACTCATCCTTCCGGTAAACATTCAATGGATTTTATAGGGCTGTTTCTTATAATGCACCTCCATAAAGGTTGATGGCTTCTTACCAGAACTTAATGCGATAAGAAGACGTTCACAGAGTACTGAAAGACGAAGTCCAGGGCCAGCTTTATGGTGGTCTGGTTTAATCCAACAATAGATTTTAGAGTATCCAGGAGAGGAGTTTGGGCAAGAAAACTGAAAGGTGTGTATATGTGTGTTGTATTTTTTTCTATAGGTTGCTGATAGCACAATTAGCCTTCTCAGTGAGAACTCAAGAAGAACTTAGTCTGGGCATTGGTTACTCATGCCTGTAATCTTAACTACTCAGGAGGAAGACCTGAGGATAGAGGTTTAAAGCTAGCCCCCTCAGGGAAGTCTCAGGGACTCTTACCTCCAGTTAACAAGCAAAAGGCAGTAAGTAGAAATGTGGCTCAAGTGGTAAAGTACCAGTCTTGAGCAAACAAACTAAAGGAGAGTACTAGGACCTGTATGTGTGTGTGAGAGAGACACACACACATAGACAGACACACAGACACACAGACAGACAGACAGACACACAAACAGAAAGAAAGACACACACACAGAGACAAATAGAGAGACAGACAGAGAGATGGGGGGAGGTGGTCAGAAGAGAGCATGTAAAATGTTTCCTCAGTCAAGGTCTGCAAAGGTTTCTGAGCAAGAGAGCTGTGGTTAGAGAGAGGAAACAGTTCTGTTAGCTAGTTCACTGCAGAGCCATAGGCTTTGGCAGTCAGCTAAGCCAAGCGTGGGATTGATTTCCTATTTTTGAAAATTCTACTTTATAAGGCCTTCTACTAAGAGTGCCATTTAGCAAGGCCAAAAATCCTCTCTTCAGGAAGAAAGTTGGCCTTTATTCTAACACAGAGACAAAATGGACAGTAAGATAAATTATATGTAATTTAAAATTAAACCAAAAATTAAACAATAAAAGAATCTTTCATTTTAAAGATATAATCATTCGATAACTTTGTTTCTAATCCCTACTTGTCATAACTACATCTTAATCTAAACTTAATTTTACTTCCTGACCAATGTAGATTCCTACTTTTGTTTTGGTTTGCTTTTTTGGAGAATGGGTCTCACTATGTAGCTGAAAATGGCCTAGAACTCACCATCCTCCTCTTTCAGCTTCCTGACTGCTAGGATTACAAGTATGTTCCACGGGCTGAGGACATAATTCAGCTAACAGAGTACTTGCCTGGCTTGCAAAAGGCCCTGGCTTCCATCCCCAGTACCACATGGAAACAAACATGCACCATCAGACCAGATGATTTCTACTTTTTAATTCACCCTTGAATATATGTTGGCAATAGAACCCGTATGAAACCAGCAGAAGTTTCTGGAACCTTCTACCTTGTTGGGTATTCAAAAATCTTTTGGGTTCTTACAGTGGATAGTTTTCGCTCTGCTTTGCCCAAGGGAGTATAATTTGCCATCTGAGGCTGTTTGGGAAAATTAAAGGGCTCTCAGTTTGCCCCATAGGCCTTCCTGTTGAATAGGAAGACAAGCTTCTTCCTATTCCTCTGCCTTGTGCCTCATTTACTAAGAGAGGAGAGAGTACATGCACCCATATTAACAATTTGAAACTCACATCACTTTTTCCAGTAAAAGGAGTCACTTCCTCTTTCAACCAAACTAATGGGATGGGGTAAGGGAAAAAAAAATTCCCTTCGGAAAGTAATCACCAATCCTAGGTTAAGTAATGCTTTTATTTTAAAGTAATACCATTTTCCTAGCCTCTGAAATTGTCTTCAGTCTTATAAACTGCTTTGATAAGAAAGTTTTCTTAGAACAACTTCCTTTCTAAACTTGTCTGTCTACTTGCAGAGGCATTTTAAAAGATATAATTCAAATAGAAAACATCTGCTTTTAAGAGATAGCCTTAAAATGCTTCTACCATGTTTGGAAAGATATTAGAATATCCATCCCTTACTACAGAATTCCAGGTTTTAAAAAAGAATCCTAGCCGGGTGCCAGTGGCTCACTCCTGTAATCCTAGCTATTCCATAGGCTGAGATTGCAGTTCAAAGCCAGCCAGGGCAGGAAAGTTTGTGAGACTATTATCTCCAATTAACTATCAAAATGCCAGAAATGGAGCTGTGGCTCAAGTGGTAGAGCACTAGCTTTTAGCAAAAAAGCTCAAGGACAAAAACTCAGGCACAGCACACACAACAAAAACCTTCTTCTAGATTCTCTACAGTGTTCCGTAATTGCTATGAACCCATAAAGAAAGAGAGATGAACACAGTCAAAATATTAATATTTTTCCAATGTCACACAGTATGTTCATCTTTGATTTTAGCATAAATCCAGCTCCTGAAACTATTTTGGAATGCTACTTTAGTTATTCACATATAGGAACCTTTTCATTTCTTTTTATTTCTTGAAGGCACTTTAGAACTATGCTAGTTTTGTAACTAATATGTCTTCAAAAACACAATTCTATGCTTTTTATTAGTGCAAGTAAGATAACCAGGTGTTAATTAGAACAATATAAAAGACTCCTCCCCCTTGAGATTTATGTGCTTTTCATTCATTTATTCCTTTCTACTTTTGTCCTGTTTTTAAACATTTATTGAGCATCTACTTCCTGTGAAGCAGTGTTTTTAGTGACTGGACAAAGATCAACAAAAGGGACAAGATTTCTTTCTCCCTAGAACATAAAGTCCAGTTAGGGAGAAAGACATTCCATTAATTACTTGGGAAACAGATTTAATTAAACAGCACAGAGTGAACCCTAATGTAAGCTATGAAATTTAATTAATAAATAACATATTAACAATGGTTCCTTAATTGTAACAAATTGTACCAAATGCAAGCTATTAAAAATGAGGAGAACTGTAAGAGTAGGGGGGTACATTTTTCATAAATTTAAAACTTTTCTAAAAATTAGTCTCTTAATTTAAAAAATTAAATTGATGTAAAAGATAAATCACTGAAAAGGACACAAGCAGGACACAACTAGAAAGAATAGTGTGTGTGTGTGTGTGTGTGTGTGGAGGGTGTAACATAATTTAGAATGGAGAATAAGGAAAGACTTTTCCCAAGTGTTACAAGGCCAGAACTAGAGGATAAGTAAGGGCTAGGTAGGCAAAGTTTGTTCAGTAAAGCAAAGTGATACAATTGGAATTGCCTTTGGAAATAACCATTTTGACTTTTCTGTGGGAAAAGAAGTTAGGAAGCATGTAGAATGGATCCTAGCCTTTGCTTCCCATTTTACAAAGTACTAGAATTGCACAGTGGCAGTGGATGGATGGTTCCTTTGGTCAGCCTATGAGAGAAATCCTGGGGTTCTTCAAGAGTTGTGTGGTAGAAAAGGAGACTTTGTGGTTAGTGCCATAGGGTTCCCAGGTCTCAGTTCCCATCGTCTTTCTTGTGGTTCCTTGGGTTTATGGGATTAGGAACAATTGTATATGTGTGTGTTTGAATCTACAACCAAAATAAGAAGAAAATGAAAAAAGGGGAAAACAACCTTCAATTACCATCTAGCCATAGTGATAGATTTTCATAGAAGTCTGTGTAATATTTAATTTGCAAAAGTTATTCCTATTGCCAGATTGTTGTAAAATTTGTTTTTGTTCTTTTAAGACTATAATCTGAAAAAAATTGCTCTGAGTCAACAAAGAATATCCTTTAAAAAGGTCCATTTCAGCAAGGCATTGTTTTATTACATCAGTATTGAATGGTTTCGTATCAGAGTTCTTACGGGCAGTGAACTGTCAAGGAAAAGTATTCTACTGGGTAAAAGGAAGCATCTTTCCGGAGAGATTTCTATTGATTCTGGAATTGTTATTAGTATCATGGAAACTTGAATAGCTCAAGGTTCTGTTTCCATTTAAAATTAAACAGTTCTGCATTACCCACTTCACTATTTGTAATTTTTTATCTGCCTATAAGTATGTGCACCCAAGATTTACCAAGCATCAATTATTTTTGTGCATTTCCTTTAGAGTAGAAAAATTGTATAAGCTGGTTGTAATTGTATAAGGTGGTTAGATAAATATTGAAAAATTTTTAGGAAGTAAGGATGCATTTTATAATACTGAGCTGTACATACAAAATGGTTAATATAATCCATTTATACTCCTCTCTAAAGTTGGCTATTATTTTTTGTATTCTTGGAAACCCAAAGACTGGGTAAGAACACCCCTGCCACACACACACACACACACACACACACACACACACACACACACACACACAGGCTTGAGCAGATCCGTTGTTTATTTTAGGAACTAGACACACATCATTAGTGTACGGTTAAGTAGTCTAGTTATGAATATGGAATAAATGGATAAAATGAAGTTTTCCACTCTGATGTCTCCATTAAGAAGCTCCTCTTTGTGTAAAATACTCCATGGAAAGTTGCTTCTATTTAAAGTAGTGAGTTTGATCTTGGCTTTGATCTAAACCTTTTGATCTTGAAAGAAGGATGGAGTAGCAATAAAGAGGGGGCAAGACAGATTTTCTTTAAAGAAATGCGATAAAGTTAAAGGGTTGGTCAAAATCAGCAAGGCAAGTACTACCCAACTCCCCTTCCCGGCCCTTGCTGGCAGCTAGTTCGACAACTTCTGATGCGGATGGGAAGAAAGCCCTTAGGGGGTTGGAGAAAAACTTGAGGGAGCGCACAGTTGGTAAACTATGTGGAAAACGTTCGGCCTCATTATGAACACGGATTGATCCTTTTTAGAACAGTCGCTTTGGCGGTCCACCGCGGCTGAAGGGCTGCAGGTCTGCACTGGCGCAGGCCGGTGCAGTGCGGGCTGTCTGTCTGTGATTCCCGCGCGCGCCCGGGATAGCTTTTACGCACAGGCGGTCTCCCTCCCCGGA
Source organism: Dipodomys ordii (assembly GCF_000151885.1). Classification (NCBI taxonomy): domain Eukaryota; kingdom Metazoa; phylum Chordata; class Mammalia; order Rodentia; family Heteromyidae; genus Dipodomys; species Dipodomys ordii. Next base: position 1,179,128 of record NW_012267417.1, read on the forward strand.
GGTCACCTGTCACCACTTGGGAGTCCTGGGGACGCTGAAAAAGGTCTACTTAATGGCGTCTAATCGGTTCCCCGCGAACACTCCAGTAAGAAAGTTCCTTTTCCTGCGCCAAAGCCAAGGAGCCACTTAGGTTTCTGACCTGAGACGCAAGTACAGGCCTCCCTCGGGAGACGGGGCTGTGGGTGGCATCTCTGCAGAGTACTTCGGGGGGCCCCTACGGCCGGCCGTCGAAGAGAGCCTTTCGTGGGTACCCCGGTACCTACGACAGGGGGTTGAATAGGTGAAGCGCGCACCCCGAGGCCTGTCCCCACGCGGCCTGGGGCGGGATCGAGGCCACCGAAGAACGCCTGGAGAGTGGTTAAAAAGATGTTTCCAAGGAGAACAATAAAAGAGCCGGGCGCGGGGCGGGGGCGACCTGCGGGAGGGCGGTGCGGCGGCCTATACCTTTAAGGCAGGCCCC
>NW_012267417.1:1180244-1275308 GCF_000151885.1 Dipodomys ordii
CCTCCTCACGCCCGCACGCCAGCCCGTCGCGACCTGTCGACCTGTTTAAAAATGTTCTGTGGTCTTTGAACTTCAGGTCACGAAATGGATCCGAGTGAACCGGAGACCCCGAAAACGGAAACGAGGGGAGCCAGAAGAGGTGTTTGAAAAGGTAGGTGATTCCTCCGAGGATTGTTGGGGTGCAGGTCTTCATACATAGCCTCCTCTTCGCAGGGGACTTGGTCACAATGCTCAGACTAGTATTTTTCTTATTTTTTTTCTTTAAAAAATAAATTAACAATAAGCCACAGTTTTCGTTAAACTGTATGGCTAATTCTGTAGAAATAACCTCCACACCAACATACTGTGTTCTTGTGAAGTAAGAATGACTCAGATGGAGATTAAATAGAGCAACAGGACTTGAGCGGGTTCCATTCTGTTAGATGTGTGGCAAGGCATCACAGCGTCAAGGTACCTTGGAAAAAGCTTTCTAAACGAATGTCAGAAAAGGCCCTCTGTGGATATGATAGAAACAATAGCAACTAGACTTTAAATTGCAGTCACCTGAGAAAATGCGCAATGAAAGAAGTGGGGTACTTTAAAAACACTCGAAGGAATTTTTCTTACTGTAAAGCCAATAAGAAGTTTATTCTCTTAAATTTAGGTTTTTCAATATGTTACTTTATACAAGTTCCATTGCCTCTTTTCTTCTGAAATGGTGTTAAGTTCAAACTTGATTTGTCATTGTGATAAGTATTTTAAAATAAGGTAAGTAGTCAGGTATTTTCTAAGTGACCAAATGTACCAGATTTGATTTTTGTTGCTTTTGCTAAATAATTATGTTTTATTGTGGTGGTTTTTTTTTTGGGGGGGGCAATCTAGATAGCGCCAAAGGATTAAAATAGCGGTGTGTTGTTTTTCTGCTGCTAGAATGTATGATGAATCACTCTTGATTCTGAAGCCAAATTCTTGCTGATAGTCCTGCTGCCAACTTCTGAGATGTGTTGCCTTAGTATGGGCATTGCAGTATCTGAGAATGTGCACAAAGCACATCATAATGAAGGTGATACCAAAGTTTCAAAGTGCATTTGAGGATACGACAGCAGCTTCTGACAGAGTTGGAAAAGGACTAGCTTGCAAGTGTGATGGTACCTAGACAGTCAATGTGTTTGAGAGCACTACCCTGGGCCTCTCCCATTTTGAACAGTGAGTCGCATTAGTCACTTCAGCTAAACAGTAATAGAAAAGTTATCCTTTTTAAACAGACTTGAGTTTTTGAGCTATACCTCAGTATGCTGTTGAAGGTTATGTTTGTTTAACTTTTCATGATTAAGGTATTTTTAAGTTTGTGATGAGGTGATGACTGAGGTCATAAAATATCTAGAGAAGGAAAAGTACTTAAAAATGGCTGTAGCTAGTACTTTTTAAAAGTCAAACATAAGATTGCCTGAACACAATCTGTCTTGCAAGAGGGAGAAGCCATTCTCTTTGTGGATTACTCAATATCAGTATTGACCCTACCAAAATCTGAACTAGAAGTAACCTTATCTGTGCCACTCATGTGGCCACTGTGTCTTCTGAGAAATGGGGGTGGGGGTGGGGTAAGAGAACAACCGAGGCTTTTAGGGTCTGAGAATGGGAGTTCTCTCAGCCAACTCTCTTAACCAGATAGTCTTTTGTGTTAGAACTCTCAGAAAGAACGCTCCTCTGACTTTTCATCCTAGAAAGTGCAGGCAGCCGTTTAAAAGAGAGCAAGAAAATGGGACCAACATAAAGTTGGGACTACCATTGAGAACTTCCTTTCAGGGAGTGGATCTGACAGCTGACTTAGTCTAGAAGGTGAGGTGGGGAGGGCAAGAACTGGAAATTTCAGTCATAGCAGAATACCTTAATCATTATTGTCTCTAGTCTCATCTCCAAGCTGTGGGCAGATACAGAGCATTCTGGCCTCTGGTTCTGACCTTAGAGAATGTTTGTAGGCAAAGAATTCAGTATTGCCAAGGGTTGGGTGGAAGGAAGATCAGCACCCCAAGGGCCTATACACCAGGTTCTCAAAGGCATGGAAGCATTCCTGCAGCTCTCAGTGAAGTATGTCTTGGTTCTGAAACACAGATTGTACTCTGTGGTAATGAATACAGTGCAGTCATGTATTAACTAACTTTTTGTTAGGATTTGTGCTTGTGATTAATAGGAACTAAGGTGTTCATTCACTGTTGATTCATTTTTTTAATGTCCATCGTGCCACAAGTAGAAGCAGATTATTCACTTTGACCTTTTTCCTGCACCCAGTATATTTTTATCTAAACTAAAATTATACTTTTTCTGCCTTTACACTATTGTAAAATAAGTTTTTGTTATTTCTGACATACATCTTTTAAATCTAGCCACTGTCTTTGCCCTCTTTGTTTTCCTTGCCTTCATTCCTCCTTAAGAGCAACAGCTCTTTCTTCCATCTCCCAAATGTCTGTCTGCATTTTAGGATTCAGTCTAGATGAGTGTGTTTGGTTTAGTATCTTGTATTAACTGTGCTAAGGTCATAACATTTTTCCTCCTATGGAAGGGCGCAACTTTTACTGCCTTGTGGAAAGCAGAACCTTCTGGCCTGTCTGAGAAAAGAAAGAAAACAGCCTCACTGAAAAGCCAGTCTCTGACAAGGGCAAGGAGCCGCATGTAAAGAAGGAACTATCTCAGAGGATGTTTGTTTTTCCCCTTAAAGAAATTCTCTGAGGTGCTAAGTGGTAGGCATAGTCTGATGGAACTTGAAATTCTAGTTGAGTTTTTCAGTGAACTCAGGAGGGGAAGCAAAACAAACAGCCTGTGCTCAGCTGTGGGTTAGAACAACGAATAATGAAATAAAGGAAATTGGGTGAGTGAGATACTGCACCCAGATAAGTGATTTAAAATGCTCTTCTGGCCTTTCCTGGCCTCTGATTCCTTCTGCTTCGTGTCATTCCCACCCACCAGATAGCTGGGCTGCCTTTCTGATCTGTCTTCTCAGGATCTCACCTCCTATCTTTATGCATCTTTCTCTCTTACACATCTCAGAATCTTTTCTGACCTTATTTCCATTTTAGTCTTGTACTCTTTGTCCACCAGTAAAACTCTGTTCTCTTAAACTGCTCGATTTTCTTTATTTAAAATGACAAACTTGGATCTCTTCTGTTTCTGATCCTGAGGTATTTTCTCCTTCCAATTCTGTTTTTTTTTTTTTTTTTGGTCTTTTTTGTTTCATCAAATTCCTTTTATTTAGTTTGAATAATTTTTCAACAGAAAATCAGTAAGACCAACACTGACTACACAAAGAACAATTAAGATGAGAGGGTCACGAAGCTCTGCAAGGGGCAGATCACACAGTTGTGATTGCAGCAGTAGTTTCAGTTTGTATGTGTGTGCATGTGTGTGTGTGTTTATGTGTTTTCAACAGTAGATAATAATAAGTGGCTTTTGGTGTTAGAAGACCACACATTTTTTTTCCTGTTTTTACCTTAAACTAGTTCAAAGATAAATGCAACTTATGCATCAAATTTTTGTAAGAACATGTATATAGTTGTTTTAATAATTTTATAGTTTATGAATTTAATAATTCAGAAATAATACATTTTAGGGGAAATATGAATGGTTTGTAATTGATATTTTAAAGACAAACCCATTTCCTTTTTCAGGTTCAAAAGAAACACCCTTTCTAGTTTTCATGTATTTGATAATAGGCTAGAACAAATTTTACAATATTAATTTCTGGTCATCACTCAATACCACAGTATTTATTGGTATATCTTCAAAATATTGAAATTCAGCTGTTGCTGTTACTAAAACTCAGTAGTGTGTTTGGAAGCGGGTGTCCAAGGCACGATCGGCTGGCCTTTGTTCTGATTAGTCATAATTAACAGTAGGTGAAAATGGCGTTCTGTTGTTGTTGTTTTTATAACAGCAGTCTTTATAATATTTTTTTGCCAGAGCAGAGCCTGAAAATCAACACTTTGGATCATAAAATTATTGAAAACTTAGTGAAATTGTCATTGACATAGCTAAAGTAAAACGTAGGATCTAAAAGGATAGTTGTCTAAAATGTGGACATCATAGTAAATAGTGGCCCTTTTAATTGAGACCAAATGATAAAGCTCTGTTTTCTGAGTAAGATAATAAAATAGTAAAATAATAAATAGTAAAAAAAATAGTAAAAATAGTTTGTGATGGTATCCTTACTCAGCCATGGAGCATTTTCATTCTATTTTTATTTCATTTGTTCTTTCTACACACTTGTCTTGGAATCACAACCAGTTAGAATTGTAGTTGGAATAGTAATTCACAGATGTTTTTAAATCATGTAAAATCCAGGTTGGTTTGTGAATTCTACATCATTTATTGTTCCTTTTAAAGTTTCCCATGTTGGGAGAGATACTTTTATTATAGTTCTAATATCGAACTATTCAAAATGATGAAAATAGATCTTGCCCATGTAATTGTAACCCCTCTGTATGGTATTTTCACAATAATAATTAAAAAAACTTAAAAAAAAAGAAAATTGATGCAAGTCTTTAATAATGCTTTACTGCTGTGTTTGTCTTTTGTGACAGAAGTCTATGTTTATACTGATTATGACTTCTGGAAATCACCATTTAAGATGGATAAAAATTATTCTTCACAACAGTGCAAGGTGCCTGTGTTAGGCCTGATCCTGAAGTCATCATCACTCAAAAGTTAGCAAAGTGGTAAAATATGAACATTAAGAGAGCTAGCTAAACATGGAATGGGTTCCTTTACTTTGCAGGAGCTATTCTGTCTCCATCTGGCACTCTGCCAGTTTTGAACAGCTACTCTTAAAGCAACTGAGGCAGGAATCCCCTTGAGTGGTTTTCCAGGCTTGGTGGCCTTGCCTCTTTTTGAGAGTGCTGGTTCCCTATGAGAATTCATAACTAGTCTACATTGATATAGCCCATAATCTCTTACAATAGCTTCATTGATACTTGACTTCCATAGAAAAGCTTTATGGATTCTAGTGAGTCACAGCTCTTGAGGCACCAGCCTGCCCCCTTCCCTCCCTCCCTATCTGTGAGTGGCTTTGTGTCCTGTGCTGTACTGATTGTGCCTTTGGATGACAAGTTACTTGAGTGATGGGGGGAGGCAGAGTAATTTATTAAAAGTAATTACAAAGAAAAACAAACAAAAGGGATAATTACAGTGCTGTTCTTATGCAATTTGTTATTTTATTCCTGAAATACTTAAAACTCATGTGAGTACCTCCATCTTATTTGTGCATCTTTATTTCCCTCATAAATCCTTAACAAATACATTATTAAATCCTCTGTTCCCAGATCCCAGGTTAGATCAGGTTTCACAGCATATCTTAGTTTTTTTTATGCTTTTGTTATCATATGTTTTTAGATTGACCAGAGTAAAATTGCCGATAAAACGTACTTTTGGTTACTTCTGGAGTGGAGTCCAGTCTGTGTAACTTTATATTGTTAAATTTTCATCAGTTTCACAGATTTATTTTTTTAAGAATCTGCAGTTTCAAGAATGCTCTGAGATTTCTACATATTCTAAAATCTCTTTTTTCAGCTAGCATAATGGGGAATATTAAAATAATAGCTCTCTACTTGCCATCACGTACTTACTCATATATTTAAAAAAGAATCTTGAATGGAAGTATTAATATAGTGATAGTTAACACTTGCCATGCATCAAGTCCTGTTCTAAGTGTTTTACATGTAGCAGCTGATATAAATGTATTATTAAAGTAATGTCACAACCACCAGTATGACAGGATGCTGTACATTGCACCAAATACTTTGTGGAAGTCTGGTAGTGTAAACAAATCAAACAATTGTTATAGAAAAGAATGCTTTGGGTATGACTTAAAAATTCTTCTTAGGTTATTGACAGTACTAGATTGTCATAAAGCACACATTTCTAAATTAGGAAAATCTCAACCAGCATGTATTTTGAAAATACTTGAAAGCATGCAAATAATTACATTCTTGTTGAATTTTTACATGTTTGATGCCAGAGCCTTCAACTCTTCCATGCCATGAAAGATAGAAGCCATTTTCATATAAAACATAAAGAGTTGGGCTGGAAAAGGAGGCAGGCAAAGAAAAGTTATGCTTTTTTTTTTTAAAGTTACTTTTACAAGCAGCATTAATTTCATTCCTGTGACAGAATGCTTTCCTTGGCAGACACTCTCATCTAAGGCATTTTAATGAGCTGCTGTTTTGTGCCTGGTCTCATATGGTACTAATAAGATGCATTATTTTTAGTAGCACCTACTAGTGTCAGTGTGGGTCCCCCATTGTTTCCACTAATCTTCTGTTGAAAAGGGTGGGCAATAGCGTGTGTCTTAAGTCCAGTTATTTATTTCATTTATATTACTGGGTCTCTGCACAGCCTTGACTCTCCATCTTAGAAAAGGACCTGCTCAAGTACAGCCTCAATAAGTACTTGTTGAATGAATCCCATAAGTGATCATTATTTTTATGAATTTGTACTTGGCTATTGCACTTAAAAACACTTTTTTACTGTTTAGCAATAAAATCTTACTTAATCGTTGTGTTATTTAATGATCCAAGCTTTCATTACAGTCTATTTAATCAAGATTTCTTGGCTTTCTTATGGGTGATCTCTTTCATGTCTTCTAGAAGGAGAATATGGAGACAGAAAGACCTGATGGTGGTTCTAGCTCTGCCACCTAATTACATGCTCCTTGAATTTGTATCCTGTGAGAATCCTTTAATAGGCCAGCTAAGCCCATTTATATTAATTGATAATCAGTATACTTGACCTTATTTTTTGTCATATAATTTTATGCAATTTTTATCTTTTTTTGCATCTAGAAAGTTTTTGTTCTAACATTTCACAGAATAACACTTTTTCTTGTGAAAAATAGAGAAATTGGATACCTTTTCTTGCCCCTTTTGTCTTCCAGCATGTGACTTGAAATACTAAAACTCAGTAGTGTGTTTGGAAGCGGGTGTCCAAGGCACGATCGGCTGGCCTTTGTTCTGATTAGTCATAATTAGCAAAATGACTGCATTTTTCATGTAATCTCAGTATTCTCTTGTTGATGGTTGTCTCTAGTATTAGAGCTTGTAGGTTAATGTCTCTTCAGTCATTGTGGTTTCTGAAGCTAGTTCTGGGGTGGATTTCTTAGGAAGAACTAGGGATAACTGTTGTCTGTGTTCTTGTATATTTATGTTTGTTTTCCTATCTGCAGGTCATTTCAGCTAGATATAGAATCTTTGAAGTTTGTTTTCTTAAGTTTTTCCATTATGTTACTCTGTTGTTCTCTTATATACAGTCTGATGCTGGTCTCTTCAGTTACCTGGTCTTTTTCTTCGGTACTCAGATTTTTTTCTTTAAATTTCAATAAATTTACTATGTCTCAATCTGGGTCGCTTTTCCTAGTTGTCAGTTGGCTTTTAACTGTTACATTCCTTGTTGTAAAATGAGATCTTTTTTTTTTCTTACAGAGGTAGTTTGAAATTAAATAAGATTCTGTACATAAAGTGCTTTGGATGTATTCTTTTACTGTCTTGTTATCCTTTCAGTCCCTTGTGGATAGGAAGTTTGAAATTTAGTGCTTCATTTTACAGGCAAATAGAGTTGGGTTGGCTCCAGGTGAGACATGTATGGTGGATATTCAGTGGAGGCTTTTGTTTGTACCCTAGCAGTAAGTAAACTTACCCTGACTCCAAGTGCTAGCAGGCTCTTTGTACTCCTCAGTGACTTGACCAAAGTGGCAGTGCTTTTTGATACCTCACCTAGAAAGTTCCATGTCCATTTTATTCTCATTCTCAGATTAGGTATTCTTAGAAAAATACTAAAAACAACAACTAAAAATAGTCTTATCTTTCAGATAATAAGGATTGCTGAAAACCTAAACCAGTTCAATCACTCAGCATGTTTCTTTAAATGTGTTGTACACATCATGACTGTCTGTAAGAAATTGCTGGAAAATAGCAAGGAAACATGAGATGTCATTTCTGGCCCTGGGAAGATAAAACACAGTATATCAAAGATCACATACAAACCAGTGTAACAGAAATGAAGGCTATGAGCTTGTAATGTGTTTTACCGGAGGCCACACTGGGCTAGAGTTTCCATGCCTGGACCTTGTTTGGATAAAGCAACCTTTTACATATGTAGGCCGGAAGTTAACAGTGAGATATTAAGGAATTGAATTAACTGAGTCTGTTTTAATGCTTTTCCCTGATTTGTAAGCAGAGGCAGAGGTTTGTTTGATCTTCATGTAAATAGTATTGTCATCTTCATTTGAGTAAGTAATTTTAATTTTTGCAGTACCTTTAAAGATAAATTGATCAGTGTTTTGCAAGTGAGAAGACCTGTGACAGAAGTTCTGACACTACGAAGTCACAGTAGCTTGAAAACCTAAGACCAGAAAGTACCTATAATGCTTCTAATAACATAGCTGTTATCAAATTGTTTATTTAAGAATATACAAAACTGAATAGGAATAGTTAATGAAAAATTAGGAAACAATCTTAAGAATCGGTGGCTATATGTAAATTCCATAGAAAAGAGGATTATGTCATTTGTGTGAGATGAACTGCTAGATCCAGACAAAAGCTTGAGACCCTATTAAAAAACAGACTAAAAGCAAAAAAGGTGGGATGTGGCTCCAGTGTAGAGCCCTTGCTAGTTGAGCACAAGGCATTGAATTCTAACCGCACTACTAACATACACATGCATACATACATATACATACACAAACAAAAGCACTGGCTTTTTAGAGCATAAATTCTGAATCATATACGTGTGAAGGTATATATGTACACACATGAACAAATTTGATTCACAATCAGTAATGCCAAAAAAACTATTGGAAAACTGTCCACTAGAGTATGTTTTTGCTTCTAAAACATTTTTGTAGACAAGAGAATGGTAGACAATTTATGTAGTTTCATAACTACAAGTTACAAAGCTTTTATTAGTTCTGTGGCAATTTTATGCCATTACTTTGGTATCCAAGAAGAGGTAAGAGTATGAAAGTTACAATAAGTTAAACAGGAACCACAGAAAGAATCTGGAGAAAAACTGGACATACCTCTGGATTCTGTTTATGTACATTGTACATCTGTTCGTTTCCCTCTGTAACCATCATTTGTGTGCAAACTTTAGTTCTTAGTGTTGAAAGTAGACCTTCAGCATTTCTTCTGACTGTAAAGGTAGAGTGCTCAGCACTCGTAGCCAACAGAAGATGGTGGTTCTCAGCTTCTCCTAGTGACCTGTTAAGTAGTTATAAATCTGTGTGTTTTAAGAAACTTTACATAATTGTGCAACTGTTGCCACAGTCCTGGGTTCAGAAGACTGAATCCGGGACAAGTGCTCTGCAACAGAGCTGGATCCCAGCCCCACAGGCCATTAAGAACATTTCCATCATTCAGTGAGTTTTCCTTTGTCTATTTGTAGTCAGTTTCCATCACTCTTCCCAGTTATAGGCAGCTGCTAATCTGCTTCTGACTTTTCTTGTGGGTGTGCATGTGCTCACTTGTGCATGTGCATGCTGGTACTTGTTTTGAACTTAGAGCCTGGTTGTTGTCCCTTATATTTTTCATTCAAGGCTGGTGTTCTACCATTTGAGCCACAGCTCCAGTTCTGGCTTTTTGATGATTAGTTGGAGATAAAAGTCTCATGGGTCTTCCTGCCTGGACTGGCTTTGAACCAAAATTCTCAGATCTCAGCCTCCTGAGTAAGTAGGATTACATGTGTGAGCCATCAACACCTGGCTTACTTCTGACTTTATAGTTTACTTTTTCTAGAAGTTCATTTATATTGAGCCATATACAATTTAGTCTTTTGAGTCTTTTTTATCATAATATGTTGAAGCTCAGAGTTTGCATCTCTCAGAACTTCATTTTTTATAAGGTGGTGGGTTACTTCATTTTATAGATATCCTACATTTTGTTTATCTGTTTGCTGATTGTGAGACATTTGGATTTTTAAAATATTTTTATTGTAAAGATACTGTACAGGCATTACATGAGTAACATTTGGAATTATTTTGCAGCTTTGGGCTATTATGAATAATAATTGGACTTTTTTTGGTGGCACTGGGTTTCAATACTACCTCACAGTTGTTAAGCAAGTGTTCTACCACTTGAGATCTTCCTCCTTATCCCTAGTTACTTTTCAGATAGGGTCTTATGATACTTCCTGGAGCTGATATTATCTGGAACTGGCCTTTGATTCCCATCCCCCTACCTGTGTCTCTTTTGTAACTAGGGTTACAGGTTTGTACCAGTTCTCTTGATGTGTTTGGTTGGGATAGATGTCTTATTAGCTTTTTTTTGTTTGCACTGGCCCCAAACTTCAGTTCTCCCAATCTCTGCCTCCCAAATAGCTGTAACTAGTCATGTATCACCATACCTAGCCTGTTTTCATTTCTCTTGGGTAGATACCTAGGGTTGGACAGGATTTGGCCATATGGTAAGTATATATTTAACTGCTTAAGAAACTATTAAACTTTCTTGGTAGCTGTATCATTTAGCATCCTCAAAAGCAATGTTTAAAGTTTCCAGTTTCTTCACTTTCTCCCAGAGCCTTGTATTGTCAGCCTTTTTTATGTTAGCCATTCTAGTTGTTGTTCAACCATGGATTTTCATACTTCATGCTTCTGTTTTGTGAGAAGATCTGAAAGATCCCCCTAATTATGTGTTTGGCTTTCATTTTACAGGTCAGAAGGCATTGGCCCAGTAAGTGGGAAATTGCAGTGTCTCCCTGAGTGAGTCACTACCCCTAGAATCCTCCCACATCAGTGTCGGTTGGAATTGTAGCAACCTGCTTTCGTTCTAACTTGCAATTCCTATGACTCAGAAACCTCTGTGTCCTTGTAGCGTTATTAGGTGTGGCTTTCTTTTTATCTTCAAAAATTATCCCGTCTAATCCTCTCTGGAATTGTGCCTGATGGAATGTAGTTTATTTTCTGTAGGTAGTAATGTGCTGGAGAGCTTTGTCCTCACTGTTTCTCAGCTGCATTGATCAGGCTTTGGGAAGTCAGACCTGGCTTCTGAGGCTAGCTCCACAGAGAATGTGGCCATGTGTTACCTTGTAGAAGGATAGATCTGTGTTCTGTCAGAGCCTGGTGGGAGTTGGATGGGTGACATCCAAGACAACTGACCCTTACTAAGTATTTCATACATGTTAGGTTGTCTTCAAAGAGTTGTGAAGGGCTGGTGACCCGTTGGCATGTGAGCAGTAATGCCATTCATCTGTCTTTTCTCCTCCATGAGTCTGGACAGGAAAACACTCTCAAATTTATTTGCAGACTAACAGCAAAATCCACCTTGGTTTCCTTCTATAACTGTTGTTTGTAGTTTTTCTTATGACACTAGTACTTTGGCAAATTTGTGTGTCTTGTCCTTGTCTCTTGGCTTTATTTAAGAAAACTAGTTGTGTTGAGTTCTCAGAGTTTCTGTATGACTTTTTTGCATCTTTCTTCACCTTGTTCATTGTCACAGGACAAACTGTCAGTTTTTCTTCCAGATGGGAAGTTCTTAGATTACCAGGTTGGAATTCTAGCAAAATTTTGTTTTAGATCAATCTGCTCTGGGCACCCTACTGCTGACAGGGCATCAGGAAAGACTAAGAAGTTGAGGAAACCTCAGAAAATAAAATCACCACCAGCAAGAAACAGGATAAAATAACTGGAAATATGATAAATCAGGCATGTGCTTGTACATTATAAAAGCTACTTGAGGTCCTAAGTACTTTTATGGACTAAATCTGAAGAGCGAATAAGACAGAGAGATTGTCACAGGGAAAGCTGAACAACTGGTCGTTTGCTTAGAGTAGTACAAAATGTGGGTGGTGAGTTTTGGGAAAGTCTTTACAGGCTTCTCCGTTGAATCCCCAAGACTTTAACTCTCAGGCTTCATGCTGGTTTGGGACTAGATGTGGGTCTCTTGTCCCCGTGTGTCTCTTTACAGTTGAGTCTGGGCAGCTCCCAGTAAGGTATGGAGACCAAGCAGCTATGAGCTCTAGGAGAGGAGAGCGTCAAACTGGGTGCTCATGCTGTGAGTCACAGACACTGAGGGTAGCTGGGGAACATGTAGGGGTCATATTGTAGTCTTCCCATGAGACCATCCCAAAGGGAAACTGGTTCCACTTTCTTGGCATTCCTTCCCATGGAGGCTGGGTTATTCCAAAGAGCAGGCAGAGATGAGGTTGCTTGGTGCAGTTTAGTATCAGCAAGGATCACCTACTGAGTGAATTTTACAAGGTATAGATTATTTGAAGTTTTGGTGATACATGTCACAAACTGAGCAACTGTGACATAAAAATGTGTGTTTTTAATATCTGCTGTAGATATAGCCAGGTACATGTGCACTGCAGCCACCATCTCCATGCCTTTTTCATCAGTCAGTACCGGTATTCTTCAATGTATATGTTGCAATTGTTTTTTATAATACAGAGCTGCTTTCCATGTTTATGCATATTCATGCTTTGATATGTTTCAGATTTGGAGCTGAATGAAGTTATGGTTTTTTTGTTTGTTTCTTTGCGGTTCTGCCCATTGAACTCATGGCCTGGAGCATGGCAGGCAAGAACTCTACCATTAAGATAAATCCTCTGCCTATGAATTTTTAAAAATAGTCTGTCTGGCTTTATTTGTTTGCTTATAGGCCAAAGTAAACCACCCCTAAAACAGTACTGAGAAAACTAATACTGACTTGGAAATAATGTGGTTCAAACTAATGGGTAATTCTGATCCACAGAACTGAGCTATTGGCAAAATGAGAAGGAATATTCTAGCTCATAAGGAAAACTGCTGTACTGCACTGGCAGATAAAGATAGTGCTCCAAAGGATAAGGAAACAGAAAGGGTGGGTACTGAGTTGATTCAGCCTCTGAGAAGGCAATGTCTTTTCTCAAAATAAAAGGTGCTACAAATGAGAGATGCTAGATGATACTCATGCACTGATAATCCTGGCACACTGAGTCTTTATTAAAGATTAAGTCAACAATTTGCATTACTAAATCAGTGAACACCAGATTATCATAAGACAAGTCTAAATGATGTTGAAATAGCTTCCAGCTAAGATTAGTGATATGCCAGTGTAGTGTATATTGGTTGTGTGTTCTTGCAAGCATGTGTGTGTTAGATAACACACAATTTAACTGGCCTTTGGCCTCAGAACTCAGGAAGTTTGGGTTGAGGCCTACTCTGTGACCACAGTCTCCTCTCTTGGATTGTAGCTACAGGCACTGTTTCCAGAACTGGCACTGTGAACATCTGACTCTGACTCACAGGCTGACCAACGCCTTAGCACCCAGAGAATTATCCTGTGTATAATGCAAAGTCATTGTCATTATGAGCCATCCTTGGGAGAGGCTCAGTGGAAAAAGTGAAGGTACACCAAACCAGGCTCTAGAACCCAGGCATAAAATAATTGGTTTTTGCTTAGTTTTCCATAACTTTAACTTTGTTTTCAGTTTTCAGCTTTTTTTTTTTTTTTTATTCAGAGAGGGTCTCACTGTTACAGCCCAGGATAGCCTATAACAGGAGATCCTCTTACTTTGGCCTCCTGAATTCTGGGATTATAGATATGTACCACAATACCCGGTTCATATTCACTTTCTTTAAAACTCCTATTGGGGTTCATCATGATAAAGAAATCATACTTTTTCCTATCAGATGTTCCTTGTGTTCAAATTCTTGTGTTTGATGTAGATTTAGACATGTACTCATAATTTCTCAGGTTTTTATTTTGAGAAGCCTGTTTTAAGATCATACATTGTTGCAGAGAAAGGGAGATGTATTACAAATATGTGGATTTTAGTGTTCCTGTTACTCATCTTTAGAGTGAGCTTGTGGGCATCTGGATCATTTGTATGAAGATTAAGAAGAAAGTAGTTCTATTGTATTTTTGGCTGAGCTTTTCCATGAAAAACTGTTAACAGCATATGTGGAAATACGTCCTTATTTTGTCTTTTTTTTTTTTTTTTTTTCGTGGGGCCTGAACTCTGGGCCTGGGCGCTGTCCCTCAGCTCTTCAGCCCAGGGCTAGTGCTCTACCGCTTGAGCCACAGCACCACTTCTGGCTTTTTTTCTTTTTGCTTATGTGGTGCTGAGGAATCGAACCCAGGGCCTCAGGCATGCAAGGCAAGTGCTCTACCACTGAGCCACCTTACCAGCCCCTGTCTTTTTTTTTTTTTTAAGGACAGTGCATCATAGCTTATCTCAATAGTCTTATTAGAAATAATTGAGAATGAAAATGAAATAGCTTCTTTAACAAGAATTCTGTAAAAAACCATCTATTACAGAGAACATTTTACTTCCAAAGTGGTTTTTCTGACTTCAGTTTCTTGGCTGGAGTGATGTTCATTTGTGTGGATGCAGACTTTCTTTTTTCCTAAACATATGTGGTTTCCATTAACTTCTGTCTTCACACTACCTTGGAGTTTGCTGCACCTTGGCGCTGTGGGTCACCTATATACTATTAGAATTAAATTGAAACCCAGAGCACTTTTCTGCCTTCTTATTTTCTTTAACAACTTGGAATTTGTAGTCAGACAAACGAGTTGAAACCCCATCTTCACCCCTTCCTAGCTTTTTTTTTTTAACCTTTGACAAACTGGCTTGTGTAAACCTCAGTTTCCTCATTGAGCCAAGAGTTGCCACTGGATAAATTGCGCACCTCCAGTAACTCCAGTGATGAGGTTTTCTGATACCTTTCAGTCATTTGTTTTTGCTGTATGGTGAGAACAGAAGGAACCCTGAGAACCAAGAAGATAAACCAGAAAATGTAGCTGTAGGACAAGTGGTCATGAGAGGTATATGTTTGGAACATTGGAGTGATGTCTTTGTGTTGGCTGAACTGTCCCCAGTGTTAAGATCTGAGCAAAATTACTTCTGTGGCAGGTCTCAGTCAGGAGGTACAGAGATGTAAGTGGTATACTTTTCTCCTAAGCTACGCAGGAGGCTGCCCTAGCAGGGGCCGCTGTGCCCCAGAAAAGTACTGCCTTGGGTTCTGTTGGAAGTTTCCACTAGATTTCTCAAACAGAGTTTTGTTGCAGTCTTCCCAACTGTTTTATTGATTTTAGTCACTTTACAAAAGGTCTAATTGTTGTTAAGTACAATGCTTGTCACAATGATTCCTGGTGTCTTCAGCACTGAAGTATTCCTGGAAAGCTTTCAAAAACAAATGTTGAGATACCTATCCACCCTACCCCAGCAACTATAGAGGGCTGACTTTACAATAGCTATTATTCTTATATAGAATTGGCTCGGAATACTTAGTAAGTTTCCCTGATCTGACTTACTAACGGAAGCCCACTTAGACACTGAAAAGAAATGGTCCAGTGTTTGTCTCATCTATGAATAATGAAGTTATGCATGATTTAAAAAGGCTTCTCAGAATGGCCTTGCTTATGTAATCAAAGATCAATACTTTTAAAGACAGATGTTCTTATAGGTAAGCCATAATATTACTTGATAATCAGACATCATTTTTGGTAGTTAGAAGGGTCATTGGACAAAGCCCAGCTGGCTTACTTTGGCTTCCTAATTGCTCAGAGTTGAAACCCAACATGCCCTTGAAATTAGGACCATGCTTGAATTTTTTATGGGGTAAGAAATGATTTTTTCATGTAGGATAATTTTCATGTCAAATGTTGTATTAGCCAGCCAGCTTTATCTGCTTAGGCAGGTTGCCACCTTTCCTCACCTGATTCCTACTTTTCTCTCTGCAGAGTTTAGGAGCGAGGAGGTGGGATAGGAACATGAGGGCTGAATCATGAAAATTTGCCATCTCTCTCTCTCTCTTTTTTGTCTCTTCATTCTTGGAATAATCATCTGTTGACAGAAAGGAGCAGTTCAGCTGCAGGTTGATTCACAGTGAGAGGCAGGGCGGAGGCTCCTGGAACATTCTCACGTTTCCTCCCAAGCTGTGCTCTTCCTCTATAAAGCAGTGAGAGCTCATAAGAGTATCATAAGCCAAGAGATGTTAAGCTGAAGTGCCACTCCGCTGATGGCTTCATGGTTTCCAGACACGTTGTGCAACCCCCATTAAATACTAACTGCTGGATTGACAGTGGTGTTTGTGTGTTCTGGGCCCAAGCACATAGCCCACCATGTCAGTTAGGCCCAGTAGCCACTTTGTGGACCAGAACTGCTCTGAATGGAGGAAGGAGGTTGATAGGATAAACAATTTTATTGCTTTCTTCTCAAAATAGAGGAAATACTCAAGGGGGTGGTGGGAGACAAGGAGATAAATATAGCATTTCCCATTTCCTGCCTCTGACTCTTTTCCACAGCAGCTCATTTTTCATAAGATAGATTTTTTTTGTCTGATATCAACTTCAACTAAAAATAATTATATACCATTTTATGTGATTAGCCTTATCATTCATGTACTTTTTAGTATTTTGTTTTCCTATTCAGAACCTTTTGTTCTGAAAGTAGTTATATTGTCTTTTGGATGTGGCATCATGGGACCTCTGAGCAGGTAGCTAGGGAAGTCCAAGAAAAGTTGAGATTGACTATTCTTGAGTCTTGTTCCATATGCTTATCACCCTGTTTCTTCCATCAATGGCCACTGTGAGCCCAAGGCCATTTTAGACATGACCCAAAAGCTCATTCTTTGCCTGTAGCAATCCCTTGTCTGTATGTCTGGAGAGCAAAACTGGTACGTTGACTGGCAGGACTCCTGAGCGGAGCACAGCAGAGAGTTCAGTAGGTGCTTGGCAAATGTTTGTTCATCAGATTAGAGGGTAAGATCATCTCCTGTCACCATGGACACTCTGCCTGCTTACCAGATTGGTATTTTCATTATGTGTAATTATTAAATTTGTATTGACTTTAACAGGTAAAAACCTAACTTCGCAGTTTAGGAAGCAAATGGCTTCTGTTGGGTTTTAGGGTATATGTGCTAAACATAACTACTCATAGCCTGATTGTTCAGTGTCTATTACCACACTTGGTTTAGATGTCTTGCCTGAGTTTTCTATATTTTTGGTGTGGTAGTCATAGGTATGAGTGGTCTTTACCCATTCCCAGACCCCAGCACTGCCCCTGCTGGCAATGCATAGTAATAGCTAAGTTCTTCATGGTTACAGTCTAATAGGGCTGTGACCCGATTTGAACTCTGTAATGAGGAAAGAGCTGATTTATTTGTTCCCTCTGCCTGCCTCCTTCTCCCCCTGTGCTCCTTTATTATCTTTAAGAGGAAATTGAATAGCAAATTTCTGCATTCTCATAATGCTAATGGACTGATGTCATCTTTTCCACTGAAGTCAGGCAAGTAAGAGGCACAACCCAAACAGATTTAACGCTTCATAGCAGCCCAGGACTTCAGCCTTAGGCGGTGTGTGTCTGTATATGTTTTTAACATCTTTGAAATTAATTTACATATGATAAGCAATTCGCTGATTTTTAGTAAATCAGCCAAGTTATGCAAACATCACCATAATACAATTTTAGAATTGACGTTAGACAATGACTTCCATCATCCCAGAAAAATCATAATGGCCTTTAGTTGTCATGTCCTCAGCCCTAATAAACTAGTAATCTTTTTTTAACAGATTTGCGTCTTTTTGAAATTATACAAGAAGACATTTTTTGCCTTCTTTCTGACTTAGCATGCTTTTACACACCATCTATTATTGTAATTCATATCAGTTGCTTGTGCCTGTTTCTTCTAGAGTAGTATTCCATTGTGTGGATATACCACATTTTGTCTAGCTGTTTATCAGCTGATGCACATTTGGGTTGTTTCCTCCTCTAGGTGATCGTGAATAACACTGCTGTAAGACTCATAAGTTTTTGCAATGCCGTATGTCTTCTGTTCTCTTGAATACCTGCTTAGGAGACATACAGCATGTTTAATGATAGATTAGAAAATATTATGTTCCCACTAAGAATAAATAAGCGTTCCCATTTCAGGCTGTTATTTAAGAAATAATATTAACTTTGTTTCTGGTTTTAGGTTTTCAGATTCAAAGAAAGCTAGGAACTATTTTAAGTTTTTTACAATATTTCAAGTATGATAACAATATACACTAAATTGTAGTCTTTGTTGCCTTAATCTTTCTAATCTCTAGTGTTTTAGAGATAAAGTTTAGATAAAGTTTAGAGGGTCTGTATGTTTGTGATGTTATTGTCCATTAAATTAGGTCACACTGATAAATAATTTTGTTTTTGCATTTAAATTTTTTTGTAATGTCAACAAATATTTGTAAGTTTGTATCTCTGATTACATATATTGTTCTATCATAGACACTTTTTGGTGGCATTGGAGTTTTAACTTGGCCTCACACTTGCTAGAAACTGTACCACTTGACCCATGCCTCCAGTCCCTTTTTGCCTTGGTTATTTTCAAGGTAGGGTCTCACTTTATGGCCAGGCCATCAAGGACTGCAATCCTTCTGCTTGTGCTTTTTTTGTGTCCTAAGGGTAACAACTATGTGTGATGGAGTCTTGTTTATGCCTGGGCTGGTCTTGAGCCTTGATCCACTAATCTCTGCCTCTCAAGTAGCTGGAGCTAGAGTAGGTATCTTCCTAGAGAATCATGTTTTGTGGTACTTTAAATAGTTTTGTTTCTAGTTAATGAAGCATGGTACAATTAATAATTTTTTTATTAAAAATGTAGCTAGAGTACTTGCATGCTGAATCTAGGCTGTTTCCAGAGACCTGTCATGAGTTGTGTAGGAATTCCCTATCAAACCGTTCGATATGGCAGAGGTTACTGCATTTTCAGGATCACAAGTTGCTTTTTATAGTTTATTTGAAAATTTTAGCAGTGAGCTGACTGAGTAAGCTGTGTGGAAGAGCATTTAGGTAATAAAGCAGTCCTTTCCTCATGGGTGAGGTACACTGCTGATCTTTGAGCACAAGCATGAGCTCTAGAGCACTTTACTGACCCAGTGGGCTCTCAAATGTGTGCTTGTCCAAAATTGATTTTAGTAGTCGCCAGGTAACATAATATCAAGAGGAAAGGAAGCAGGTAGGTACAAACACAGCTTTTTTTTTAGTTCTAGAAGGCCACAAGAGGGACGTAGAGGTAGAGGTGACTGATAGTTTCTGATATCTGAATAAACCTCAGCTGAACCCAATTACAGGTGTGATGTTGGTCTCCAGAGACACCTTGTCATGTGGGGGCAGTTTGTTATAAAGGATGGTTCTCTTAGGGCAGGATCATCCCTATGGGGTGATGTGGATGTCATGATGGCGGTTTGAGGAGGCTTCAAACCTGTGGGTAGAGTCCAGGAGCCCTGTGGCTGTAACTCACAGTCCAGTTCACTAGCGTCAAGAATGATTATGCCTTCTGCACAGTCTTCAGGTGCCTGCCAGGAGTTGTACAGAGGAAAAATTCATATATTTAGGCTTAAAACTTGTTTTCTATTTACCATATTAGTATTTATGATGTTTGTAGGAATGTGCTGGCTAGGTAAATCTGGGAATGTTGCATTTTGTTGAATTTTTCCAAGAGTTTTTGTGCTTCAGAAAAACTACTTAGCAATGTCTGAATAGTCACCTGGCATATCTATGGGAATATGCATACAGCTGTGTGTGTGGATTCTCTAGGTCTTTCACTGCTACATTGCTATATTTTAGAAGGTGCACAGCCCACAATTTTCCAATATAGACGATATGGAAATCCAAGTGAGCACTATGTGTGTGTGGTAATAGGGTTTAAACTCAGAAGAACCTTGAAACATTGTGCCTCCACCACTAGAGCCATGCCCCTCGCCTTCATGTGAATGCAGTATAACCCAAATTCTTTCTAGTTCTGCTTTATATTATAAATGCAGCATTGCCTTAACTCCAAATTTTGTGTTAGGGTATCTAAAAATTCCACTTCAAGGTACTTTTAAAGAGAGGCATTATTTCTCATACTATGAAAGTCATTGGCTCCTTGTTCCCCTGATTTTTGGTCTATATGCTAAGCTGCTAAATTAATGTGCAGATAGAAGTAGTAGCAGAGCTGTTGGGAGGCGGCAGCAGCGGACCTTGGAGAATGCAAGTGGAGCAAAGCTTCCAGGTAGTTGTGGGGTGGAGCTCTGCTGGTTACAGAACCATCCTCTTTTGTTGTAAATTGATTCGCTAATGGGATCTGTAGTTTTCCCCTAGGAATTATCTTTGTATTTGCCACCATTATCAATTCAAAATTATCTCTGTGGCTGAGCACTGGTGACTCACATCTATAATCCTTGCCTACTCAGGAGACTAAGATCTGAGAATTGCAGTTTGAAGCCCGCCCAGGCAGATAAATCCAAGATTCTTATTTCCAATATACAAGCAAAAAGCTGTATCTGGAAGTGTGGCTCAATTTGTAGATAGAGTACCCATTGTGAATGAAAAAGGCCAAGTGAAAGCCTGAGACCCTGAGTTCCAGTTCCAATACTAGTGGATGCGCGTGTGTGTGCACATACACAAACCCTTTCACTATGCATTTTCTCTGTGGAACCAGGAGGTGAAGAGGCCAACCACATGCTTCTGAGGAGAGACCATTTAAAGAGGCAGATGACAAAGATGCAGGTGGGAGTCAGGCTGTTGGGCTTGTTTCAGGTGTGCATGACATAAGTGCAGACATGAAATCAGTTACTAGTTTCCATCTTCCCGGCCTTTGCCTTTTTGTCTGAAATATTCTTGTGAGGAGCTATGTGCCCCCATTACATGGATAGGGCCCCTTTGGAAGCCTGTGTTTCCTTAGCCAGGGTATTATTCTTCAGAACTCTGAAGTCTTTCTTTATATGTGCTAGATGCTTCCCTCCTGTGCTCTCAGACACCTGCCATGCATTCATGCTAGTCAGTCTTAAAATCCTAGAATTTAAGAGGTGTCATGCTTTACTAGTTCACAGTCTCAACGGTGATCAAAGATTACCTATCCTTTGATCTGTTATTGATATTTTGAGTTTTATAAGTACCTCCTCCAGCAGTTTATGAGGGACATAGTGAGTTAATCCATCCATATCATAATAGAAGGAAGTAGAAATCCATTCTAGTCTTAGATAATTTATAATAACCAAGTCCACTGATAATACAGTTTCTTTTTCTTTTGGTGGCACTGGGCTAGAACTCAGGGGCCACCTCTTGCTAGGCAGGGGCTCTACCATTTGACCCATACTACCCACCCTTAAATTTACTATTAATATAAAAACTTGAGTTTCCACTAAGACTTTGCATACGCCTGTAAAAGCCCCTTGGTAAAACTTGTGAAAACTAAAAACCAGGCTGCCTTCTCTGTCTTAGTGATTGCCCTGGGAGATGGGGTAGTATCTGTTGCACAGGCATACCCTATGTTTTGAAGTGAGGAAGCTTCAGCTGGTATCATTGAGGGTACTGAAATAGATTCAGGACCCAAGGTGCCTGTTGCAGTTGCAGTGTGGTCCTGGTTGCTGCTGGGGGAAGCATTTCCTTTATTATTATTTCACTTCCACTATTTATTATAGCTTGTAGTTTCCAAACCAACTTAAGATAGAAAATTTAGTTTTTCTGATTAACTCTGTTAGAGAAAACATAGAAAATATGAGAAGGCTTAAGAAACTTTATGGGAAATCTAGTCATTCAGAGACCTATTTTGTGTTTCTTCTTTAAGTCTTATACAGAAAGTAATTATTGAAAAAGAATGGAAGTGTGTTCTATATTTTCATATTTTACCTTATGACATCACAGGTGATTTATTCAGACTTCATTGTGTGTGTGTGTGTGTGTGTGTGTGTGTGTGTGTGTGTGTGTGTGTGCACGCACGCGTCTGTGCATACATGGTGGCCAGTTTTGGGGCTTGAATTCAGAGCCTGAGCACTGTCCCTTAGCTTTTTTCCTCAAAGCTAGCTAGCACTCTGCCACTTGAACCACAGCTCTTGAACTTTCAGCTTCTTGGTGATTAATTAGAGATAACAGTCTCACCGAGTTTGTTTTGCATGGGTAGCTTTAAACTGTGGTCCTCAGATCTCATCCTCTTGAGTAGCTGGGATTACAGGCGTGAGGTGCTGGTGACTAGCTTCAGTTTTATTTTTTAAATTAACTGAATTTAGTCATTTTGAAATTCTGGCTTTTTTGGAATTCACCATTTGACTATAACTATAGAACTTTAGTCCTGTGGACTGTAAACCTTCACTAAAGCCTTTAGAAAACCATCCCCTTGTGTACTAGTAGATGTACTTCTATAAGTGCAGGGCAGGCTAAGCTCATACAGAAATCTTATAAGGACTCAAAGAGGGGGCTTAACATTCTTTTTTTACTTCAGACTTTGTGTGTGACCATCAGTATAAAAAGTGGCAACAGTTGTCCTCAGTGTTTTTTTCTCTCTGAATGAAAACCAAACTAACAGCCATTACAAGTCTGAGAGGGGTTATCAGCTCCCCCCTATGATGGGTATATATAGTTTGTAGTTGAAATATGGAAATTGTGGACGATGAGTAATTAACTGTGGGGTTATTTCTGTTCTACTTTAAGGATTATACTGAAATGGATACTCAACTTATTTCTAAGTTACACAGCCATCTCCTGCTTTCTGGCTTTTATTAAAATGCAAATAGCCTGAACTTCAAAGCAGCATAATTGAATCCTGAAAGAAGTGTAACTGATACTTTGCCTCTTTTCTGGTGTTTTTATTTTATGATCTGGCCTGGCTGGCTTTGAGGTTCTTTAAACTGGGAAGAACCTCTCTCAGGTAGGCTTGATCAGGATGAGGGAGTCATATGGTATGGAATTCTGGGATGCAAAGGCTCTGGTCCTGTTACCAGTACAAAGTGCATGTAAAACAAATGTGTGTGGTGAAGAGCAAATATTATTATTTTGCCAATTAACAGGCTTCTCTTACTTGTATGTGCTTAGTCAAAATAGTACACCTGTATGCTTTTTATCTCCAAGTCATATTTTAGTTTCAACAAGCATTTAAGGGACTAAAGCAACCTTTCTTTTCTCCCAGAAATCTAAAGGTAGGACATACTCTGGGCATGTCACGTGTATACAGAATGACAGTTTTTTCATTTTTACATGTTAAGAAACTGGATACCCCAATAGTGTTTCATAGAAACGGACACCTGATTCTAGTGTTGCCAGCCATCAAAGCACAAGAGCCCAACCCTGAGCGGATGCCCTGGCAGTGGCCGGCTGGCAAATGTGAGGTCATGCTGCACTGCTGAAGATGAAAGGGGCCTTGAGGTTCACTTCACAAGAAGCCAGTGAATTTTTGGGGCTTGCCTGTGCACTTAATTCCTGTTCATTTCTAATCCCACATAGGGTGAGGAATTAAGCTGTAAGCTTCCTCAACTGGGCTGAATCCTGTCATGTTTCGTTCTCTTTTGAAAGAACTGTATCTCAGCTCAAACAAGCAAACACGATTTACTCCCTTGTCTTTTGACTTGCCCAGCTATCTGGAGGATTATCCTGTTTGTGGACCATGCACCACAACTGAGGGTCTTTGATGTTCCAGAGTCCCCGCCCCTCCTTTTGATTACATGTGTTTTTGCTAAAGACATCTTTTTCTAGTGCTTCTAGGGGGCATGAATAAGTTACTCAGTCCCCTGTAGCTTTTTGTACTTTGTGGTTTCTCTCATCCTGTTACATTAACCATAACATGGAAAAGGGCATGATCAGAAGGCACATGTCCCAGAAAATGAGACTTAACTGTGGGGCCTAGGAACCTTCCAGCATGACTTGGAGTGAGCCTGGAGAGATACTTTATCCTGAATGTCCAAGAAAACCCCACTTCCCTTGACCAGCCAAGGTCCTTTAAAGTTCCTTATTCCCATCTTGGAGTAATAGGTACGCTTGCTGATGGACAGTCAGACCTTTTGTGGTCCATCAGAAAGCCTGTCCCATCAGGACCAGGTCAGGGATTCTACTTCCAAAAAATGTGCCTCAGACATATTCTCTGGTAAGTAAATTCTGTCATTTCAAGAGGTGTTACTGAAGCAGAGGTCAGGATTGGCCAGTGAAGGTCAGTGTTAGTCATTCCCAGAAGTCCTGTACCTGAGTGGCCAGTAAAACTAGGTAGAGAATGTGTGTTCTAGAGATATAATGCTCTCCAAGGTCATAGTGTACTGGGGAGTTGGCTTACTCCTAGGCACCAGACCTCATTTTGCTCATTTCAGCTATAACAGAGCATATTTTTAACTGGTAAATGATAGATGTTAGGAATTGTTAAGCTGTTCCTCCCCACCAAAAAGAAAAAAAAAAGCAGGTAAATGTACAATAAGAAAAATCAACTCAGGTAATTAAGGTTTTCTTACTTCTGTGCTTTCTTAATTTTTGTGATGAAATAACTTTATCACTGATTTTATAGAATGTGCTGCCTTGAATGATTCTGTCTAGTGACAGTGGGTGTGTATACAGCATGCACAATAGGGATAAAGACTTTTACTAGTACTGTGCCAAGTGTTAGAAGTGAGAGTTCATTTCAGGATGGCTGTTTTTAGGATATTCACGTATCTTCCATAGAGATTTTACTTGGAAACAGTACAGTTAGAGGCACACCTGACATGGTTGGGAAAGGTGCCTGAAACTTAAGCTAACAGATAGCTAAAAATAACTTGGCCTCGTGTGCTGTTAATCTCTGAGATAGTTCTTTACCACTAGGTCACTGAGTCCAGAGGCTGGCAAAATTAAGGTGGATGTTTAATGTGCCCTCATTTAACCTCTGTATTTGATACCTTTGTTGTTTCTGATGCTGGTGCTGTTCCATCCTTCCCTCACCCCCTGGTTAGGTGCCTCATGTCTTCCAAGTGCCCAGCATGTCTCCCCTTTCCCATCTCTTTCTTGCCTTCCACACTATATAATGAGTCCTTCCCTCCAGAAAACAGACTCACCCAGTACTGCTCTCCCACCCTGTCATGTTTCTCTTTCTTTCTTTGGACTGTGATATGTTAAGCCAATAGAACTGAAAAGCTTATGTGTCTGTAGTCCTCCTCTATTCTTCAGCCAGTGGCTCTCATGTTAAGAAGGGATCACTGAAGATACAAATCCAAAACTAGTTTTCCCCTTCTTCCACATGAAGTATTGAGTTACTTATGTGACAGAATAATTAATAATAAGTTTGCCCTACTTAATATTTCTTTCACCAAAAAAGGTCATTTGGGAAATTTTTTACATTTGGAAATACAGGCTTTAAATAGTCTTCTCGTACATTAAAAACAACAACAACAAAGAAAAACCTCTTGTGTCCATATCTTGGAGTTCATTTTGCTTAACGTTGTCATTGTATTTGATTTTGGTACCCTGGTGTTGTATATACATTTATTTGAATTAGGTAAGAGAAGGGGAACAACAGAATGGTGAGACAAAAGGGGAACCAATGCAACAGCTATATACACACGACAATATGTTGGAAATGATCTGTACAACTGAGGGGGAAGGACTGAGGGGGAACAAAGCTAGGAGGAAAATGAGGGAAGGAGTAACAAGTTTGTTAATAAATATATTTATTACCTTATGTAACTGTAACCCCTCTATTCATCACCTTGACAATAAAAATGAAATAAAGCCCCAAAGAAAGTCTCTTCGGCAGCATTTATATTTAGCCCATCACAATAGGGTTTTTAAATTTTTACCTAGTTACAGAGTATTAAGTACACAATGATTCTACATATGGGAGAACAAAGGTCATATTGCATATTCAAAAGTTAAATGCTTAATATTTCATGTGTGAGCCCTGAAATTTGGGGATGTAGTAATATATATTTATAATACCAAGTCACATGATTTGCTTGATCCAGTGGGAATTTAACATTTTTTGTGGTGTTTTTTGTCCTTCCTTTGCTGTCAGCTCTTAGTAAACCATTGAAGATGAAAGAATTACTTTCTAAATGGCATGTTGACAACATGTTCCTGCTTTGTCTTCTATCAGAAGTTTGGTTATGAGTCCTGACATTCCTGTTGCTTTGTTCTCCAGGGCATATGTTTGAAAGCAAGGGACTTTTCAGTTATACTTGAAACATAATCATATTCCTACTTGTTGCTTGAAGCCAAGATGTAAGTACTAGTTGCCTCAACTTTATTTTTAGTATGCTTCGATAGCTTAGACAGGCATGTTCATAAAGGAGATTCTTGGATAAGGGAAAGTAGATCCTAAAATTCATTAAATCATCCTTTCCTCCCTCAGTTTTTGTTGCTCTAACGATTGATGGCAAAGGATGTCAAAGGATGAACCAAACGGGCAAACACAAATGAAGTTCTGATGCAGGTCAGGTAGATAGAGGGGATTTGAGACCAGGCTTCTTACAATATAAGAAATATAAGTAGAGCACAAGTGGCATGAAGGCAGAGGTTGAATCAGTTTGAAAGTAAAGATGAGATAAGTCTTGAAACTTTACTTAGATATTAATCATTTTTCCTGATTTACACACTGGGCAAAAGACACCCATTGCAAGTTGCAAATAGATTGATCTTTCGAGTGGATTAATTTGAACAAGTGTGCTTTCAGTTTTGCTCAGCTGACAGTCTTATGTTTGTGTGAGCCACACAGAGAAATCATATACTATGTGATGATACGTCTAGATCACTAAGAAGAGGAGCTTGACATTAGACCTTGCTGTAGTTCCATCAGATTGATAGGATTTAGGTTTTGTTAGAAATTTTCTGAGAAATGGGAAAACATCATTGGCACCGAGCATTTTATTCAATAATTCAAAAGAAAAACCATTTTTTATGTTGATCATATACCACTTTTCTCCTTGAAGTGCACATTAGTTGTTGACATGGTGGGGAAAAAAAATCTCCTCTATTATGCATCCAGCTGGAGCAATCAGTAGCTAGAGCTAACAGTTTAACTCAAGTTCAGGACCAGTTGTAAGATCTTAGTGATCTGAAGTCTAAGCATCTGAGATAGGTAATAAATTATCTAAGGAATTTTCTTTGTATTAGTGATTTGCTGTGGTTTTTTTTTTAAATAAAGTTCTTTGATACCAGATCCAGATAATATTTTGTAAAGAATTTATTTTGTGCTATGGTGACTTGTCTGTCAGTAAAACAGGCATTACCTTTCTCCCCATCACCTACTGCTCCCAGACTTAGCTCCTACTACATGCTTTTAGATGCCTCCACCTGAAAAAATGAGTCTGAGTAGTAATTGCAGACCCCAGGGACAGTGGTCGCACTGAGTTTTCTTGAACACAAAGGATCATACAAATATTTGTTTCAGATCTGCCTAGATTTTTGTAGTGTGATGATTATGATGGCCTCAGAGCTTCACATTTAAAGGTTCTTTAATGAGGATGTAGATATGATCCTGTGTGCAATCACAGGTTCTCTTAAACTTCAACCTAAGCTTGAGAATAGTTGGGGTCTTCCATTGACCTCGCCCACTCTCCCACTTTCCCTCCCTTCTACTCCCTCCTCCCCTGCGAAGTTGTAAAGTTCATTTCCAACATAGTATTTTGTTTTGCTATTGCATTGGTTTACCCTTTACCCTTGGTCTTACCATTTTGTTGTTCCTCTTCCCTTCCCCAAATCAGATAAACATACAGAAAGCCACAAGGTACCAAAATAAGAAACAGTGACAACAGGGGATTAAACCAAGGTGGGGAGGGGTACAAAAGAAAAAAGAAATAACTTCACACAGTACATTAAAACAAAGAAAATTCTTTTGTTTCCATATCTTGGAGTTCATCTTGATTAGCATCATTTTATATGGTTGTAAGTACCTCACTATTGAGCTATTGTGGTCCTATGGTAGGACTATCCTAGACATATACTAAGTATCATCTTTTTTAAGTCTTTATATTATTATTTTAAGAAAGCAAGGATTTTCCTTTATCAACCCCTAACCATTTTTTGTTCTTTTGTGGCAGAGCAGTTGACCAGCAAGTATGAGACCCTGAATTTAGTTCTAAGTATTGCTAAAAAAAAAAAAGCCAATAAGAGTTCATTGATAGAAAATAATAGGCTATACAAATGACATGTCCTGTGCTCCTAAAAGTCATTGAAAGCATTTCTTCACTCAGTTGTAGAGTGTCTATAGGGTTATATTGTCTGAGAGTGTAACATACAAGCACAATATGTTAGTGAAACTCAATGGATCCAGGTGTTATCAGGAAAGTTAACTTATATTTTCCCCCAATATAATAACATTTCTGGCCTCCCTGTTGTGGAGTGAATTAAACATAAACTTTTCTGTGATCTTAGGTTCTCCTCAGAAATTGCTAAAATTTCATGGGAAAGAGTCCTTAGGACTAGGAAATGACAAAACCCTAGATGGAGTACCACTCACTCCTCTCTAATGGGTCTTAGGGAAAAGACTTCAGCTTGGTTCTGAAAAATGGTGGCAGCTTTGGCAAAAGTTTCTCCAAGCAGTGGAGCCCTTTGCCTATCATAACCCCCCCTAAAGGATTATTTACCTGGCTTTACTTCCTGATTTACACTCATCATGACCAGCCTTCTGCCCTGACCCCCCCATTGTAAAAACTGTAGCCATGACTGACATTGTGGGAACATTGGTACCTTACATGTTCAAAATGTTCAGAGCTTGGTAGAAAAATGTTCAGTGTTAGAAATGCTGGAATGTGAAAAAACTATTCACCCAACTTAGTGTCCATCTGTACACCACATAAGTAGGTTTTTTACCACTTAGGCCTGTGTCTCCCATATCAAAAGTTATATACAATGTCCTTATGCAGAATAAGGAACATACATTTCTTGAGGAAGAAAGTATATTCAAGAAGGCTGGAAAGAAATACACAATTCATACCTAAACCAAACTCCTTGAAAACCTAGATACCATCAAACAGGCCTGATAGAGTAAATAGTTATAAGCCCAGCCTAGACTATAATCTTGGAACGTGTCATTTTCTAGCAACTACAATTTAGCTTCAATCAGGCTATGAATTTTATGCTTTGGTTTCTAGGCAACATGCACAAATTGCAAATCTGAATGTAAACACACACACAACTCACGTGCGTACATATACACATACAATGGAATGAAATGATAAAAAGTCTAATGACATAACCCATTTGCCATAACCTTTTGGTAACTACAGCAAACAAATCCAGGCCATTACCAGGCTATGTAGAGAGTCTGGTAGTTAAGCTTAAGAAGCGAAGACAGAAGAACTGTAAATAACCTCTTTTGTTGAGAAATGATTAATATTTCCACAGTGCAAGCACATCATGCATGTTTCCGCTTCTAAGGTCTTCTGCAAGAGATAGAATCTCCTTAGGGGAAGCGACTTTATTGTTCAAGCTTTATTTCTTTTCCTGTTCTTTCAGTTAGTCATACATTAAGATCCTTGGAAGTTGTACATCTTGTGATTGCCAACAGCAAGCTTAGTCGGAAGGGATAGTAGATGCTTTTCTGGGTATTGGATTTATTGGTCTTCCCCACTCATCTTTTCTTCTAGA
This sequence comes from Dipodomys ordii, assembly GCF_000151885.1. Classification (NCBI taxonomy): domain Eukaryota; kingdom Metazoa; phylum Chordata; class Mammalia; order Rodentia; family Heteromyidae; genus Dipodomys; species Dipodomys ordii. The sequence continues at coordinate 1,209,522 of NW_012267417.1, forward strand.
AGTTCTCAGGACCCCTTGTTTTCTATCCATTCTGGGTTTCTTCTAGGTGAGGGTCATGTTAAACCATACACTCTTTGGATTCAGGTGGACAACTAATCAAATCTGGGTTTGAAGCATTATTACACCTCGGAGGTGTATAGAAGTCAACTGGACTGCCTGTGGATAATGTATTTAGTGCCTGTAAATATTTAATAGTGTGGTGGCAAGAAAGGTTAGCATGGGAACAGCCAGGCTACCCTATGTTCTTATGGAGTCAGCGTCCTCAGGAATCTGGATCCATCAAGAAATATCCAAATAAAAATATTGTAGGGATGAAAAATAAAATGTCTGAGAAAAGTTTTTGTTGTGGTTTTTTTTTTTTAACTTTTTCAGGCTAGAATAGTTACATCCACGGATCTGAGGATTGAATAGCTAGACTAACCAGAAGAATGGGGACCAGAGTGCCAACCACTGTCCCTAGATAAGTCTTCAAGGTTATTCAGTTTATAAGTAGCTTTTATAATGGGGAAGTCAGACATCTGCCTCTTTACATTAATTCCTCTTTTCGAAAGTAATCGCATCTACTCTCTTTTTAATATTACAAAAATTTAGAACCTTAAATTCTATCGTAAGATTTAAGAATTTTTTTTTGCAAATAATCAATGTAGTAGTCCTCTCTTATCTAAGGTTTTATTTTCCTCAGTTTTAGTTACCCATAGTGAACTGCACTCTAAAAATACTAAATGGAAAATTCTAGAACTAAAGGTTTAAATCAAATTCTTCTTAAGTTATCTCTTTTGTCCAGTGTATCTATGCCGTTAAGTAGGTAGTTTGTTAGTAAGTAGTAGCCTCTTTATTATCAGACTAGTGGTCAAGGCATTATAGAACTTGTATAGAGGGTTTTGTACTCAGTTTTAGTCACTGAAATCCAGGTGGTCAGTGTAGGTAGTCATGTTAGGATATAACCATGAGTCAAAGGTATAGACAGTGAACTCATCTGTTTTTACCTAGCTGTCTTCAATATTATTTTGATAAAACCTGACATTTCTGTGCTACAATTAAATATAAAATTTTACCAAAGTAATATTTTCTTGAAAAGATTTTAGGGTAGGGCATATTAACAAAAACAATGCACAAATTTGTTAAATTGTTTATCTCATGTGGACATCGTATTTTGGTTTTTAATAATTTTTATGATACTAATTTTAAGAAACTTTAAAATAGCCTTTAACATTATTGTCAAGAACAGTGATTTTTAGTAGTGGACAAATAAAAATAAAAACTCATATTTTATCTTTCAGACTTTGTGAAAGTCATTTTCAGAATGTTAAATTTTATAGTTATGATTGATACATTTGGATTTCATTTAATCCTCGGGAACAAAGGAAGACTATTTGGCATTTTGGTTGGACCTAAAAAGAAAGGCACAGACCTCAGACTCTGCCTTGTACCCGAGCAGTGAGAAGTTGTAGATGATTTCTACTTTGTCCCAGAGGACCTTTATAGGTAGAGAGAGGAGGCCCATGGTCAGGGGACTCTTTGAGGCCACACCAGGAGGCTCTATTGTCCTAAGTCCCTTCCCATGTGCTATTGCCTTCAATGAGAGGAATAACTGCACATAGAAAACCTAACAGCCATTATTTTCTTACCCTTGAAAAATAGAATTCCTGTCTTCTTTATTTTGCATTTTATCCCTCTCCCTTAGAACTGCTTCCTTAGAATTGCTCAAGGAACTGTTTTCTGAGTACTGGAGGAGAAGAAGGGCTGTACATTATAGTGTGCAAATGAGTGACAAAAGCCAAGCTCAGTTTTTTCAGAATCTGTCTCCCTTTTCTCCATGTCTTTCAGACCATACCTTCCAAGACTACCTATTGGTGATTGGCAGAGGCCTTCCTAGTTCTCTCCTGGCATGTGCAGGAACCATGAGAGACTCAGCTCAACTTTCCTTTTGTGGTGGCCCAGGGTCCAACTTTTAAATTACTCCAACTCTGTGACTGCTTCATTCATGGATAGTTACTGCTATGTGAAAACTAGAGATAAAACACCAATTTAAAAAGTAGAATGAGGGGTTGGAGGCTGGACTTAGTCAGTAGAGTGCCAGCGATGAGCAAAAGCATCAGGTGGCAACTTTGAGTACCAGTCTTGGACCTAAAAAAAAATACTTACAATAATTTTAAAAGCAGAATGAACTAAAAACGTGATGGTCTTTAAAAAAAATGATAAAGAACGGGAGTTCATTCTTCATTGAAGAGTTTACCTGGAAATAATAAATGGTTGATGATTTCCTTTGGAAGCAGGAATAGGCTTTGAAAAACATAATTAGGCAATTTCAAGTCAAAGATACCACAGGATGGGAAAAAGTAAGTGATGGCTATTACTCTTGTGCACATGTGAATTGCAATGAATAATAGGTTCCACCTTCTTACCATTCCTTTTACTACTTAGACATTTGTCTAGTTTTAAACCAAAGAGGCTCTGTGTTCTTCAGGAATTTAGTGTTGATTACCATATGTGAGGGAGCAAATGAAGACTTTGTTAGCAGCAGTGACTTGTGCTTTAAACATTATCAGAAATAACCTCATATTTGTGCTAGAAAGAGAATAAGGGAAAGTATTCAGAAATAAAAACTATCTTCTCCAAAAAAAAAAACCTCAAGTATATAGTAATGGAAAAATACAATATCGCCAAATGGCAATTTATGTTATATATTTAGAGTTCGTGTGTGTGTAAGAAAAGTACAGTAAACTAAACTGTGATCTCACCATATGTGTTGAATTGAACACGACTCTTCTGCATTTAATGAAGACTTTCGCCTTTAGGGGTAAATAAAACATCACCATAGATGGCCTGAATATTTCTCACTGGCTGTAATAATTAAAGCCATGAAAAAGGTGGTGGGGTTATGTTACTTATTAACTCGAATGGCTCTTAGATTTGATCAAGACGCAGTTGCCCATGGCGCTCTGTTTCATGTTCCTCCTTTGTTTCATTGACAAGCTATGTTTCATTGACAAGGCTCTGCTTGGCCTCCATGGTACTGTAAAAGTAGCTAGGCAGTCAGGCCCCAGACCTAGAGGACTTGTATTCCTATCCAGCCTACCTCTGTCCCAGCTCACCCACCCCAGAGAACTTGTCAAAACTGAACCTGAAATGATCTGAAGGAGGAATTTTTATAGAAGGAAACTCATGAATTCAGGTGCAGCTGAGAGGTTTAAGGATGTTTTTGTTGAGCTAGTCATGTTAAAAAGGCTAGTGAGCTGGGTGCCAGTAGCTCATGCCAGTAATTCTAGCTATTCAGGAGTTTGAGATCTGAGAATCACAGTTTAAATCCAGCCTTTGTAGAAAAGTCAGTGAGACTAGAATTTAACAGCAAAAACCTGGAGGTGGAATACCAGCCTTGAGTGGAAAAAGCTATGGGAGATAAGGATGAGTCAGAGGGGTCAAGAATAAGCCCCTCTTCCTCCAAATAAAAATGTTAATGATAAGGAGAACTTAGATATATGTTAGTTTCTTCCTGCTCTAGTATAACAAGAAGCCACAAATGTAGGTTTGAAACAAAACAAACAACATTTTTTTTAATCTATCTAGAGGCCATAACGTTCAAAATCAGCCTCACTGAGTTAATGTCAGAATGTTAGCAGGGCTTCCTTTCTATAGGCTGTAGGGGAGAATCCACCACCTTTTCCAGCCCTCAGAGGCTACCCGAATGCCTTGGTTCATGACCCCCTTACTTCATCTTCAAATCAGGCACCTTGTAGCTGCTAGGTTCTTTTTCTTCTGCCTACTTTCTCTACTGATAAGGACGTTTTTGAGATTATGGATAATTGAGATGCTCTCATCACAATTGCCAGAGCTAACTGCCCCAGTTGTACTTCCAAGCTTGGTTCCCTTTTGCCAGATGACCTCACATACTCATTTATTTGTAGGATTCAGGGTGTGTGTGTGTGTGTGTGTGTGTGTGTGTGTGTGTGTGTGTGTGTGTGTGTGTGTGTGTGTGTGTGTGTGTGTGTCAGTCAGTTGAAGAGATTGAACTCTAGGCCTGGGGGATGTCCCTCAGCTCTTCAGCTCTACTATCTGAGCCACAGTGCCACTTCCATGTTTTTTTTTTTTTTTCTGTTTATGTGGTGCTGAGGAATTGAACCTACGGCCTCATGCATATGAGGCAAGCTCTCTACCACTTTCCTAGCCTGCATTCAGGGATTTTGATATCACTACTATCTTTCCTACCACACCAGTAGATGTTGGTAATGGTGAAAAGTAGTGAATGGGCATGGGGAGCTCATAGGTTGGATAGTTGGCCAGCAGGGTGTTGCTTTAGAAGTAGGTTTTTAGTGGCTTTCTAAAAGCTTTGTACAACTATTACCAGGAAAAATAATATATGTATGCACAGTATTTGTGCTGGAACAGTAGAAAAGGTCAAACCATGTTTTTGGCTTAAATGGAATTGCTATTTTACCATAAAAGCTAACATGCCAGCTACTGATGTAAATAAAAGGACATTTTAAGTGAGACATTGAGCTAGTTTACCATTTTAGTTTGGGGAAAACTTGTGTTTATCTTCAAAAGAATAATCCAATTGTAGATTTATTGACTTGTGAATAATTGGATCCGTCATTTCCCTTATGAACACTTGTGTTTTCATTTGTCTTTTCCTAATACTGTAGAGGAAACTTTCTATAAAAATGGTATCTACCCGGGTGCCAGTGGCTCACGCCTATAATCCTAGCTACTCAGGAGGCTGAGATCTTAGGGTTGCGGTTCAAAGCCAGCCAGGGCAGGAAAGTCCAGGAGACTCTTACCTCCAATTAACCACCAGAAAACCAGAAGTGACACAGTGGTTCCAAATGTAGAACACTTGCCTTGAGCTGAAGAGCTCATAGATGGTGCCCAGGCCCAAAGTTCAAGACCCATGACCAACAACAACAAGAACAAAAATTGTATCTGTTTTTAGCATAGACACATCCTTTTAGTGCACACATATATAAAATTTTTACGGTTTAACTCCTGTATCCATGTTCTGTATTGAGTTCCTTGACTCCTTTGTATGCCTTTAATGCCAGTCATCTCTTAAAGATCCTAAGCTGGTAGTGTGTGTTCCTGTCTACAAGGTCATTGCAAAGTCAGAGATTACAGAGGTGAGAAGTTCTTTGGAAGAAAAGCACTGTCTTCATTTGCATAAAGCAGAGCTTGAGTGGTTAAGCTGTCAACAGCTTCCTAGTAAAATGTCCCTGAAATAGATATGACATTTACCTGTGATGGCTGTGGAATTAATGGTTCGTTGCTTTTTTAAAAAGTGTATTGTCTTTGAATTTCTCTTTTCAAGTTGATCCTATTTTAACAGATTTCATCTCTTAGTTACAAGAATCACTGCTAATGGGCACAAAATTGAAACTTTGATACTACTACAAGACAGGTTACATTCAAATGGAGGTGGGGTGGGATGAAAGAAAAGACATCCTAATTTGCAAGGAGCTCAGAAAGTCAAGCCTTATGTACAGTTGCACTGTAATTATTCATTTACATAGCAAAATAAGGAATTGGCTTATATGGAACTCTGAGTAAGGGTAAAAGCCAGGAAGTAAAACTTGAAAGCATTCAAAAAGGTATTCCCCTGCAGAGGAAGTGAGGCTAACAATTTTGGAGATGTGCCTTAACAGCACCATCTAATGGTAAAGTAGGTCTGGTGAAACCCTAGGGTCTCACTAATGACAGGTAGAGGAGAGTGGAGGGCTTATTAGGCAATTGCTTTATGTTTGGCAGTTACATTTTGCAACCTGGTTGGTTGTACCTCTCACCCCACATTTATGTACAGTTGGTCCTTAGAAGCATGTATAAGTTTACCCTTAGCAGCAAAATGAATCTTTAGACTGAAAGGGCACCAAGGGTGGTGCTAGGTGCTTCCTGGCATGCTTGATACTTAGGTTTTATTGCCAAGTAAGCTTGTGTCCAAAGACAGTAGGTGAGTAGTTGTCAAATGCCAGAGTAGGTGAGTCTTATCTGGGCTATGGCACTCTAGTGCCTGCTAGCTGTATTCAGAGGAAAAAGATCCATAGGTTTTAAAAGGCAAAAGACCTGTCTTTTGGGCCTATGGATGCTCTGAGCACCTAGCACCAGTAGCTATAGAACTGAATGTTGACCAGGACACTTGTCCTGTTTGCCCATGACCACTTGTGCCTGAGATAAGGCCTAGGTTCTGCTGCTTCCTCACTTCTCAGGGCTATGAGACATGTCACACGGCTAAAGACCTTGAGGCCAGTGAGATTTGCTCTTGTTAACACTTCTTTGTACTTGGGGAGCTCCTGGCTTTGGAGCCAGGATTTTGGGCACACCTAAGTTTCCTAAAATCCCTTCTCAGCCTGATCTTCCTCATACCATCACCTCACCTCCTTGTGGTGAGAATGCTGGTGGTGCCACTGCTTCTGGTCTGTAACCTGGTGCATTCACCCCAAGGCCTTTGAGTCTGGTGCAGGATTATTATGCAGTAGCCATCTTCTTTTAATCCCTTTCCCCCTCAATAACTACTGCCCTCCTGCTCCAAATTTGTGACCTGTTCCTTGGTCAGATGTCAGTGTAGTTCTCAGTGTCATTTAAATTGACATTTTTGAAGGAGGGTGCACCTGGAGGAGATTTAGGGCAGCACTACTCAGCTGACCCATGTAAAACAGATAGTGGCCCTTGGAGATTTGCTTTCAGAATGCAGTGGGAAAATATTATTGCCCCTTTGAAGAGATACAAAAGCTCAGGGCACTGTGAAAATGGGCAGTAAAGGACAGCTCTGCTGAGAAATGAAAGGTAAGGATACATTTCCCAGATAAACATTATTTAAAACAAAGTCCCCCCCCCCCCCACCATAGTTTCATAGACTAGGGCAATGTTTTGACTTCTGCCAAAGGAAGTGGAAATTATAAAAATAACTTGAATAAATGGCATTGAAATCATTGAGATGAAATCTGCAATGTTGGTGAGAATAGTTATTTTTAAGCAGAGGTACTCGCTAAGAGAGAGTGGTTTGTTCCAAGTCCTCACTTGAAAGTGAAATTACAGTATAGTGACCAACAGCTTAGTCAGTAATTGTTTTGTGTTTTTAAGAGAAATACTAAAATGATTTTATGTGAATAATGAGCTTGATAAACATGGGTGCCTAGCTGTTGGATGTTAGCTTCTGCAGTAACATTGTGGTTTATTTTATAGAAGGTTCTTTATGCCTGCCTCATTCATAGCAGTATATTTATTTATGTTGTTTATTTTCTAAAGATAGAATTGTCACAAGTTTTTCAGACTGAAAAAAGCACTTTTTTGAGGAATTATGATTTTAACAAAGCTTGTTAATACCATTAACATTTAAAGGGGAATGTTCTGTCTTATACAAAAGATTATAATTTAGCTTTATCTCTTAAGCCTTGACAGGAATTTTGTGAAATAAAAGTTTGAGACTTATTTTCTGAAGGAGTTTTCTTTCTCTTTCCTTCACTCCCTCCCTCCCTTCTCTTCTTCCCTGCCTTCCTATTTTCCTTTCTTCCTTCTTGTTTTCCTTCTTTCCTTCATTTTTATGCTTGTAATCCTAGCTACTCAGTAGGCTGAGAGCAGAGGATCACTGTTCAAAGCCAGTCTGGGCAAGAAAGTCCACAAGACTCTTATCTCCAATTAACCACCAGAAAAACCAGAAGTGGCGCTGTGGCTCAAGTTGTGGAGTGCTAACCTTGAGGTGAAGAGCTGAGGGACAGGGCCCAGTCCCAGACTCACAACCAACAACAACAACAACAAAAGTTTTCATCACTTAAAAATGGAGAAATCTTAGCACGTATATTTTGGTAAATGCCTGGAAACCATATTTATGTGAAACTTCCTAAATATTAAAGTATGTTTTAGAAAAAGTATATTAAAGGAGAAGATATGTATAACCTAGTTTGTGCAAAATTTGTTTAGGGTGGTTTTCCATTTTATTTTCCCATTCTGTGGTCCATTGCCTACAACCTTAAAAAAAAAAGTGAAACAAAACAAAAAACCACCCCTTCCTCTACAAACAACCTTCCAGTTGCAGATTACTTTAAATATCAAAGCAATACTTGCAAACAAAGGTAATCTGAGGAGTCCTTGTTTTTGATATTTTAAAGTATATTTGCTATGACTGTAGTTCTAGTCATTTTTAACATTTCACTTGCGCTTTTAAAACTGGAGTGAAGAGTTTGGTACTTGTGAACCGAGTTCTTTATTTTCCAGGGAAAACTTACCTGATTATGTCCCTTCCTGAGGTGGTTTCCTCTTGTTTGGGTTTGGTTGTAAAATGTGTGTTGGAGAAATATTTGCTGTCTGACTTAATTCTGTTAAATAACTTTCTTCATGATTTTTGAAGTCGTTATTGTCATTGCTGTGGCCTTTTCTGGTGGCTTTTACCATGGAATTGGAAACAAAACTAGCCTTTTGTATGCTCTAGTAGTGTTATGGTGGTCTAGCGTGAAGATAGCAGACTCATTAGCCAGGACAGCTGTCCTTGCACCCAGGAAAACATTCCTGACATTCTACATTTCACGTTTGTACTGCCAGATAGCTATTCTTGATTTTACCATGAACCTGTTAGCCTCCACTACCACTATTCGTTTAAGAATTAGATTAAAAAAAGAATTAGACAGATTGTTTGCTAGAAAAAATGCCTACGTAGTAAAGTCTTACTTTATTATCATAACCTATAAAAGAAAGCAGTCCTCCCTATCTCTGGAACTTGTTACATACATATTGCTACCAGGTGATCCAGAAACATTTGTTCTGCAGGAGGAATCAAACTCAGAACTTCAGTATCCCTTAATCTTTTTTCCAACAGTAGATTTTTCTTTTTCTTTTGTTAGTTGAAGTCGGGAAGGTCTGGTATTTTTCCACAGAAGTGCTTGTGAAACAGCATGTGCGCTAGAGGTTTGAACTTTTTTAAAATAACCATGTACGTTGAGAGAAAGTCCTCACATTTTGTAAATTAGAGGAGAAATTGCTACAGCTATGACTGCCTTTGTTCTCAAAGCCATTTGAATTGTAGGCTGTGTTGGGACTGGTTTGTACATTGTTTAAGTGCTGAGATGAGAACTTCTAATTAGAGTAATTGCCGGGTGGGAGCCGACTGTCCGGGGCGGGGCGGGGCCCTCTGCCAGGGGTGTGGCCTGGATGGAGCCCTGGGAACGGCCCCGCCCGGGCCCCCAATGCGGAGGGGCGGGGCAAGGCTGGGCGGGGCGGCCTTTTCGGGGATTGGTCCGAGGAGGAGGGGGCGGGGCGAGATGCAGCCGGGAAGATATTAGCCGGCTCTGGATGGGGCAGGTACATGCTGACGCCCGGCCTGCCCTGATGTACTTGCCCGAGCTAAGGAGGTAAGTAAGACCTTGCTCTTCCAGATCCTGGCTGCCACTTGGACACTGTAAAGGAGAATGGAGCGGTGTCCTCGCCCTCTCCCACGTCCTTTCACCCTCCTTTTCAAGCCCCAGGCTTTGCACCGCTGGAGCGCACCCTCAGGAAAAGGTGAACCGTGACTCCTTGCCGCCGCTCACAACTACTGGTCCATTCCGTGGCACTTACCTTCTCATGACCGTGCTGATAGGATTTGATGTGAATGGGATTTCAGTTTTCCTTCAAAAAATGCTAGAAGATGCAGCTATGGCTTTTGTTTTCTCCCTTCAGTGCTGCTTGTAGCTGTTTTCAACTCAGAGTGTGTTCAGGGGCGTTGGGATTCTAATTTCTTGCCTGTCACGGTACCAAGCCTTCACGTCAAAAAGATCAGCAAACGAATACATTGTGGTGCACTCCAGAGAGCAAATCCAGCAAGAAAGTAGTAATTTAAATTAGTGGTTCGGGCTTGAGTTTTCTTTAAAAAATGTTCAACAGGTTAACATTAGTTTCTGGAGAATTGTTCTCTGTGCCTCTGCTCACCCCCGACCCACAGTCTGTGTGTGTGTGTGTGTGTGTGTGTGTGTGTGTGCATGTGCATGCATGTGTGTGACCTACCTAGAGATGTTCTGGGCTTTGGTCTCAATCCTTAGCAACCACCAAATTGCTAACCACAAACAATAAAAGCTGTATTTTCAATGTCAACTGAGGGAAAGTTTGGATTGTCCTTGAGGGGACAACAGTCACCAGTCACTTGTCTACCTCTTGTGAAATCAGGAAATGAGAAACTAAATCTTTTTAAATAGCATTTTATCTTGTTCTAGTTCTGTTATAAACAATTCTGTAGCATTTATACACATTTAAACTATGTGTGTGTTAGGATAAGTTTCTAAAAGCAGAATTAGTGGATCAAATGATAGACACTATATATGTATGTATTTGTATGTATTTATTCCTTATATCATCCCTCATTCCAGGCCTAGCCTTTCCTTTTTCTTTTTCTGTTAAGGATGGAACCCAGAGCCTTATACTTGTTAGGAAAGTGCTTTACCATGGAGCTACATTCCAGCTTCAGTCTTAATTTTTTGAGACAGGATCTTGGTTTGTAACAGCTTATGCTCGCCTCAAATTTTGGACCACCTATATCTCACAAGTGCAGATTACAGGTGTCTACCATCAATCCCAGCTACAATGATTTTTGACTTATATGTGTCTTTGAAAGTTGCTATCAGCAATAAGTGAAGTATCGTTTTTCTATGCTTTTGCCAAAACTAGGGGTTCTCAGTTTATCTCACTTCTCAGTAAATCTTGGAGCATCTGATGAAATTTCAGTTTTATATTTTTGTTCATTAATTGAGAGAATCTGAATCTTGCAGTAAATAGAAAAGTGGATCTGAACTTGTGACATTGAATTTGGTAATTTGGTTTCTACATACTTTTTTCAGTAGAGTTTAAATCAGACAACTTAGATGTTTCAACATTTCTTGTAATTTTCAAAATTTGTTCTATGAGATGAAGATGTTATTCCAATAAATAATACTACATTTTATATGAGCCCATTACACATAAAGTAAAATATAAAAGACTAGAAACACAAGAACTTTTATAAAAATTTCTTTAGGCATCTACTAGGAGTAATTTACATATCCTTGAGATTTTAGATTGCTGTTTGGAGGCAAGCTAAACCTAAACTTACATTTAATCCTGCTCAAGCCAACACCTGTGAAAAGGCCTGCTGGGTCTTAGGCCAGTGTACTTAGGTTTTTAAATACTGCTTGTGAGGATCTGTTTTAGGCCAGTGTACTTAGATTTTTAACTACTGCTTGTGAGAATCTGTTTTAGGCCAGTGTACTTAGGTTTTTAACTACTGCTTGTGAGGATCTGTTTTGCATGTTTGAAGACTGACTTTGAAAGATTGATTTTTTTTAGTGTTTGTATTCACAGAAAAAGATACTTCTGTGGCAGTCGACAAAGCTCTGTTCTTCCCTTAGATGCAGGCTGCTCCTTACCCCTGGTCCAAGCCACAGCTCCATAGCAGATGTACGATTATGTCTCAATAGTCGTAGCCATGAAAGGAACATTCTTATGATACTTTTTCAGACTATTCTTGTTTAGCTGGGAGTAATGTCTAATGTGATGGAGGTTTGTTAATTTATGAATTATTTGTCCTTTGTATATAGCACACAGCTTTGGGCAAACAGCCCCTGTACTGTTCTTCCCATGCGATTTTCTTGTTTCCCATTGCTGTACGTGTTGCTTTCTCACGAGATGCACATCCACAAAGCAGCAGTTTCTGTTTCATAGAGTGCTGGCTTTTGTTCCCTTCAGTTGGCGTATAGATACAGAGGAGTGGAGAGGAGAAGTTGAAAATTAAGTTAAACACCTCTTCAAAGTCTGCAGAATTTTCCTTCTGTCTTTTTTCCTAAAGTAGTATGTTTTCCCCCATTAATACAAATTTCCCTAAGTGTTGCCGTCATCTTAAAAGAGATTGACTGACTCTTTGCTCTGTTCTTCATAAAACTTTACAAAGTTAATCTCCAGCATTAAATGTCTAGACTGGAATCCGAAAGCCTATAGAAATTGAGAAAGAGGATTCTTCAACCTTATACACATTAAACCATTCTGCGAAAGAAAAATGAAACATTGTGCAGCAAATTTTTTTACAGCACAGTAGTATGCCTTGCACATTTTTATTAGACAACAATTTTATTATTTTATTTTCCCACAGTAATTCATGTGGTATAATACTTTATTGCACTTCCCTGGAATTCTGCTGTCGTTATGGTTGGCTGTCCATATACTTGAAGGACATGCTTTTTCGTCAGCTTAAAGACACAGACCACCTGGAAAATTGGAAACATGTAGCTAAAATTCTTGGTTAGTTTGGATTTGGTAGGCTATAGAAAAAAAAACATTAGAAAAAATGGGCAAAAGATATTTTTGTAGTCTTGAATATGTGTCTGAATGAACAAGAAAAACAGGAATGAGGAGTGAAGGAATGTTAGACCTCAAAAGAAACACCCAAGAGTGAAATTTATCTATAACTTACTTTCCTTGCTTCAATATGTATCTACCCATACTTGAAACATTTGTCAAGCCTGAGGATCATAGTAGTTGACTTGGTTTCTCTTTGCTTCTGTTGTCTGAATTGTTCTCCCCTTATAACTTGTGGTATTATCATTAGCTCTAAAATGCTTTTATGGTTTCCTTTGTTTATTAAAGATAATAATTTTAATCCTTGTTAGCAAGTTTTAACATGAAGACTATGCAAAATGGGAACAAAACTCTCCAAGTCCTATTTAGATTTTTCACATAGAGCAAAATCTGCTGTTAGGACTCCTCATTAAGTAGTTTATTCATAAGCTTTTAAAAACCATTGGAAAGCCATCGTTTTATTGATTATAGCCCATTACAGTTGAAAGGCATTTGAGTCAGTGTACCATTGCCTTTTTACAAATAAGAAGAATCAGCCAGATTTGGTATTGTATGTAATGTTTCTAAAATACCTTTTAGCAGATGAATTTGAATCTTTTGCATTTGTTCTGCATTAGAAATGAGGGACACTTCTGGACCTGTCTTTAATGTTCAATTTTATAAATTTGCTCTTAAAAGATTCACATAAAACATGGAATTGTTTGTTGACACCTATTCTTGCAGGCATTGTTACCGTAGTACTTGATATATTGGGCACTGAGTCATTTATTTCAGTTTAATAAGCATGTGACTAAAACATTCAAGGAGGAAGCACATGGAATGAGTGATATCTAGTTTCAGGCTGTTAGGAGTTTGTGTTACAACATACCTTCGTTTCACAGAAGTTAAGGCAGAATTTTTGTTTGAACTCTATTTTTTTTTAATTGAAGATTCAGGATTGGAGGGGTTTATGTTGTTCTTTTGTACAAGAGAATGAGAAAACAGTACTTTCCATGAGAGCTCAGTTGTTTTTCTCTTTGCTAATACTCATAATTTAGAGAAAAAAACACTAGACTGATATTAATCTTTTATTTATTTAAACAGTAATTTTGTGTTACTTGTCACCAGAAATATAGGGATGTATACAATAAATTAAATGTTACAGGGAAAAATATAGTGTTATTTGCAAGAAATAATAATTTTTTAATAAATCTCACACACTCTGGTTTTGACATACCGGAATAATTTAGGAAGCTAGAAAAAGATAGTAAACCATTGAGCTTGAATGAAATGATAATAGATTTTCCTTTGGAAAAAAACTAAGAATAGTTAATGGTTTGTAAGTGACACTATAAAAATCTGTATATTGATTGGATGGTTATATATGCTTCATATGTATCTACTGCATGCTTACTATCTATCTACAAAGCAGTTGGAAAATTGTCGTACTGTTCTAATTTCTGAATGTTGCTTACACAGAGCGAATGTTTTATATTTAACAGTGTTGGCATTCTGCTTATGCAGAAATATTGAGCACTTTTGAGGTGTGAAGACTAAGGCTAGAGGGACAGTAGGGTTTGTGGGTACACACTAGAATGGGAAACTAGCTGGATCTGCTTTCTAAAAGCTTCTGGCTCTTCCTTCATTTGCTTAGCACTTCCTCCATACACTCTTGTACTTGTAGATGATCAACTGCAGTAATGAATTTCTTCATAAAGTAGATCTGTTCAGTAAGTAAACTGTTTGGAAATATTTGCAATCGAATTTAAGAAAAACACTTCAAATTGGAAGCAGACAAAAAGAAAGGGAAAGGGAAAAAGAAAAGACTTCCAGATGCTGGCAACTCATACCTGTAATACTAGGTATTTAGGAGGTTTGTAGTTCGAGTTCAGCCTGGGCAGAAAAGTTTTAAGAGATTCTATCTCAAAGATTACCAACCATCCAGGTGTCATGCGGAAATCTGAGATCTACAGATTGACATATGAAGCCAGCCCCTTGCAAATGCTGGACTGGAGGTATGGCTCAAGTGGTACAGCACTAACCATGAACAAAAATGCTTGAGGCCCTTAGTTATAAGCCTACTAATGCTCAAAAGGAAAAGTAGGAAAAGGCTAAGCAGTTTGTGTTTCACAAAAGAAAAGTGGACTCGAGGAGTTTCTTGATTCGTTCTAGGCCTTTAAAAAAAGTACTCACCTAAATCCACTTCTATTCTGAACCTTCTCACAGTTTTTGCCATCTTGTTTTATAGAAATAACCCCATATCATTGTTATAATAGCTACATTGTATTTGGTGTATGACTGTGTACCACATTTTGACTCCAAACCAGCTGACAATTTTGGAATATTAGCATATTGGACTTTAGAATATATTAAGTTAGAAAGTAACTAGAACTTAAGAGTTAGAAAGTATGCCTACTTACAATTAATTCATAAAAAATACACAGTTTTTCAAGGTAAATATATCAGGCATTAAATGCACTATGATTAGCTTAAGTAAGAACATTTTAAGGAAACAAAAATAATGGAATACTAGAAATACTAAAAGTAATCTCTTAACACTTTAAAGTGTCCCAATTTTTATTAGTCTGTAAGCAGTAAGCAAGTCATACTTTAAATAAGTCATTGTCTCTGCAGTGTAAATAGCTTGAAGCACTTAGGAATTCACAGTGTGTGTGTGTGTGTCTGTGTGTGTGTGTGTGTGTGTGTGTGTGATGATTATCTTGAGAAGCATAAAATTTAATTCGGCTGTTTCCCTTTGGCTCCATTGTAATTTTCTGGCAGATTCCATGGTAGAAAAGAAGAGGGTAACACAGAATTCCAAGCATCCTTTGTTGTTGTTTTTTTTAAACCCCTTTGGAAATTTTCAATTTGAGTTTTTATGCGGCTTTAGTTTCCAAATGCATAATAACATAAAATATTAGTGAACCCATGTTATAAGAGATCCAGTTGACAAGTTGATTCCATTTGATGTAGTTTGAGTGAATGATATGGTTTGTGTCAGATTGCACATAGTTGAGAAATACTTTTAACAAAAGTTAAGAAAATAATGGCACATGAAAATTTGACCCTTGCAATTTGGAAATATGAGAATGATCTGTACCAGTAAGTCATTTCAATATACTATTCGCTCATGTGGTGCCAGTTTTGGAAGCACCGTGACAAAATCATGGCTCAAGTGACTGTAGCTGTTAGGAATGTTTTCCAAAAGTATAATATGATTTTGTTTTCTGTATAAAATGAATTATGTGACTGTTCGCTGCTGTTTGAATGTTCTTTCTTAAATTTGACTGTGAACTTGCTCCCTAAAGATGTTTGATAATCAGAAACAATTGATTTTACTGGTAAAATCTGTGCCTATTGGTTTCACTCTTTTTTTTACTGAGTTATGTTTGTTTGCTTGAAGTCTAGTTTAGTGCCCTCCAAATAATGTGGACAGTAGAAACCTTAGTCTTTAATTTGGGCAGTTCTTTAGGATATGGCCTTTGAGCCGGCATGTAAATAACAGTTTTTCCTTTGTAAGCTTTCTTTTCAGCAGCAATTCTAACTAATTTGATTTTTTATGTGGTTTTAGTTTCCAAATGCATGATAACATAAAATATTAGTGTATGCAATTGTATACACTAGCTAGTTGTGTTTTTTTTTCTTTATGCAAGTTACAAAGATACTTTGATTCTGCATTGATAGCCTAGTTGACAATAGGTCTGGGCATGTAATATTAAATCATCCATTTTTGTTACTTAGAAATGTTTTCATTGCCGAGATGCAGAAATGGAAGATAATCTCCCTACACTGTTGTGAAGACTAGATCTGTACCTGGATTTATATTTTATGTTTCTTGGGGTTTTGAGAAAGGACAACTATTTTTATCTTGAACTTTATCAGATCCTAAGTTTGTGCCTTCGGTCAAAATCACCATTTGAACATTCTTCAAGCATAGCTTCGTTATTTGATTCAGAGGCATGTCTGAAAGATGACTTGCTTCTTAAGGCCCATTTTGTGTGCCATAGCCAAGCTTCCTGGGAGTGGTGTTGAGGGCAGTGTGGAGATGGGGGCTGTTTCTTTCTAAACCCATGGAACTTGGAGGTGATCTGAGGGTCCTACTCCTGTAGTAGGCATGCTTTCTGGAAAGACAGGTGAAGAATTTACCAGATTTAGTGAAAGCTTAAAAAAGAAAGACCTATCTCTAATTTCACCCTTACACTGAAGGCCTTTAACATGTGACTTTCAAAGGTACTGACCTTTTATTCTGGTTTGGCTCCTGCTTGTGTTGAATTTTAGCCAGCAAGTCTCCAGCCTACAGGAGAATTTGAGATTTTTCTCCCTCCCCCATTTCTTCTGTTTTTGTTCCTTGTAAACAGTTCCTGCCGTAGTAACATAGACAAATATAGCAGAGAATGCTTTTCTGGAAGATGAATACTCCCTAAGCATTTTTTAACCATTTTTGGGAAGAATTGATCTTTCTCTGTTTTTCAGACAGACTTTAGGAGGGGAAGGCTGTCACTGTAAATTGAAGTGACATCATATGTATTGCCCCATTGATCTGCTTTTAGTCTCCAGCCAGGATAAAAGGAAATGGCATCAGGGAGGAAGCATGCTTCATTTAGGCACAGATCCCAGAGTGATAATGGGGTAATAATAGAACTCACGCCACTGTCGATCGGTGGCTGCATTAGTCTCCGGTACATTCCATCTGGAGCCACACAGTGACTTCCTTCCTTGTGCACGGCTGCAGCGCAAAGAATGTACCTATGGAGGACTATAGCCCATGGGGCTTGGATGTTTGTCCCGGTCACAGGTCCTGCCTGGGGAAGTCAGTCATGAGACCTTTCTGGCATTTCTGATCTCAGAGGTGAGCTGCCCTTTCTACATCTTTCTGCATTGTATACTGACAGAAGAGACAGTGGAGGGCCTTGGTTGCATGGGTGGTCTTCTGGGATCTCAGTGAGTGATGTTCCCGTGACAGCATTAAGGGTTTCTGGAAAAGTCAGGGTTTGTTTTCTTTATGCTGCTTCTATGTTAGGAGGGTGGGTTTAGAAAATTTAAATTTTCCTTCCAAGAATCTGTGTAGAAACTTTTAAAATCTAAAGTTATGTAGCTTGCCTCTACTATTAAGTTGCCCGGGGAAAAAGTAGACTTGTCTTTGTACATTTCTCAGTAATTAACAACTGTCAAATCTTCTATGTTTATGGCAAGACGGCAGACTTCTAAAATCCTTAACAAATAGCATTTGTACTTGACTGACCTCCTTCAGCATATTGTTTCTTGTGTTCATTCGAGTAAGCAGTGCAATCCTGCCCAGTCCCCTTTCAAGTGCCCATGTGACTTTGGCACCCTACAGTCTTATTTTGTCTACGTTTCCAAGGCAGATGTATTCTGAAATATTGAGCTGGTCCCCATATGGAAGAAATAACCTAGTCATGCATCTATTGTTTGTGAGAAGGAAAAGATTTTCTATTCCTGTCACTGCTGAAGTGTGGATACATACAACAAACATGCTTAGACCCTTCAAAGTAAAGGCAGGTTCTTTTCTGTAATTTTAACTGTTAATATATTGTTTTCTTAGGAGATAATGCTCTGAGATTTATACTTTATTTTTCTTGGTCTGTAAAGGCAAATCTGTGTCCTACAGTACTGCTGCATTAAAACATAGTTGGCCCAGAAGTCATGTGAAATTTGGTTTCTACGTGGGTGGGAGTGGAATGATCCCCATATTTCCCACTCCCTCTGTGCCAGCTGCCAGGGCGGGTCTCCCTGCCTAGGCGGCTGGAGCACATTTGCTAGAATGTGTCTTTCAGTTGCTTTACAAACATTTTGGCTTATTATATATTTTCTTTGTCACTGTAGGGTGGCTTTACAGGGAGCACATGTCTATTTTGTAGAGAAATGTGCTATATTGAAGTGTAGTTACCCATCACATTTTTACTTTAATATCCTCTTTTCAAAGTATATAATCTTACTTGAAAAAACAATTTAGCATTTACTTGTGAATAAAGGCTACTTTATTAGTTTTATTGTTTGTGCCCTAAAGTGACATTAGATCACTGTTCTTTTTTTTTCATTGCTCAGACACTAATTTTATATATATATATATATATATAAAACTTCTCTCCCTCCCAAAACGAATTAAAGTTACAATTGAAAGGCAGGTGGCCATAGATTTTTTATTAAGTGAGAGTTGTTTCTACAAGTCCATTTTAAGAAGCCAGACCAGTTGAAATCTCGGAGCATTATGGAGGAATGTTTGCAGCGTGGGTGTGCTGGTCCTTGCTGTGATCTGCCTACCCTGAACAAGTTGCCTCTTGCAGTTTTTGGCATCTTACTGAAGGAGAACTAGATACCTTGCGCAGGGGGGTGGGGGGTGGGATTGCACCATGTTTTTTTTTTTTTTCTCCCTCCAATTAGTCTTTAAATTCTGAAGGAAAGAACGCTGAAGATTTGACAACATATGTACTCCCTCTCTCCCTTTCAACTTAGCTGTCTTAAGTCAGGGGGCTTAGCTCTAAATATTTCCATTGCATAACAGTTGAGAGAACAAAAGCTTTCAGTGATCCATTCAGTCTATTTCTGTATGCAGACGTGTGAACTTACTGCTTGGAAGAAACCTGCAAGTATGAACCCAGGCATTTTGATGGGCTCACATATTAGCAGCTCTTGGATTTTTAAACTGGAGTTGTGTTTGTTGGTTGAATACAGTTGGAGTAAGTTAAGGACCAAGCTAGTTTTCTTGCTCAAGAATCCTTTTCCTCTGTGGATGTCTTTAGTTAAAACCAAATCTTAAACCGAATTCTAACAATAGATTTTTTTGAGAGCATAGAGGGAGACACTTTTCTTTCTATTCTTCCTTCCCCTGTAATTCTGCAAGTCGGCACAGCTGGCTCTGCTACATTTAGTTAGCAGACATAGTCCTGTCCCAGGCCCATGGGCACCCTGTGCCAGATCATGCTTGTTTGTGCCAAGAGGCTTCTGTTGGCTGGCCCTTTCCCAGAAGCCTATCTGGAAGGGCCTCAGCATGAGCCTGCTGGGCACTCTGACCCAATCTGGGATTCCCTTACATCCAAATGTTGCTGGGAGTTTTATGTCTGTCCCCTCAGCCCCAGCCCTTGAGAAGTAGGTGGGCTGTTCCATAGGGGAACCAGAGTAGGTCACAGTGGGGCACTTCAGAATTAGCAGGGTGGATTGGGGGGAGGCCTTGACTGTGGAGAAAGTGAAGGCAACTATGAGGATAGTCCAAACACAGGAGGGTTTTAGAAATATGGTGTTAAAATAGTTGAGGGTATGCTGAAGGCCATGGGCTGAAGAAGATTCAGCTTCGAGCTGAAAAAGGCCTTCCTTGGAACAGTGCTAGCTATGGATTGGAACTAAGCAAAAGAAGCTGGAGCCAAGACAGGAGAAGCCAATGAGAAAGGCCTCCACTTCTGGATGGCCAGCAGCACTGCCCATCCCACATATACCAAAGAGGTTCCCTGGTATGAACAAGGGAAAGCTAGCTCCCTAGAGCTGATGAGAATCCTGGGATTGGCCTGATCTATAAAATAGAAGGTCTCTCCTAATATCATAAAATTGGCTTATGTTTAAATGATAGGAAAAAGATAAATTAGTGATTTTGTTGCAAGTTGTTATATAATAAGTTGGTATATTTAAAACATCCTATAGGAACATGACATCTCAAGAAAAAAATTGTTAATGTCATTCTTTAGTCCTCAATTAGGACCTCATTGGTCAGTCCAAATCACATTGTAATTTTCCTAAAAATACCCAAAGTTTTTCCTTATCAGTCAGAGACTGTCCACAGCATGACTGAGATGAGTGATACAAATAAGTAGACACCAGAACCAAGTGATGTGTACTTGTATGCCTGTCTGTGGAAGGGGGGGTTGTTAAAATTTAGAAGGGTAAGATGAGAAATGTAAGAAATGCCATCTTTGAGGAGTTACGCAGTGAGTGGTGTATATGTTATCGGTCAGTTTTCCTGCATGCTCCTCTGTGTGTATATGAGTGTGCATGTGCATTCAGTGTGGCACATGTGTGTGAGTGTGGGAATGAGGCATGGAGGGTCAGGAAGAGTGCATATTTGGGCACAGAAAGCAAAGTGGAATAGGTAGAGAAATAATAATGGAAATTTTTCTTTTGAGTAACAAAGTGCAATTAAAATCCAGGTGTTCTTATGAATATTCTATTGATTCAGTACTGGCTTCTAGATTTGTAAATTTGCATTCACTGGTAAAGATTACCTGGGCATAAGTAGGGATAGAAGGAAGATACATGTAAAGAATAGTTGAATTCATAATGATAATTTTAAAATCTTGTGGGTTTTTTTTTTTCTGAACTGCAGCTTGAATTTAGCTTCAGCTAGGTAGGTCAGGCTCTTTCCTATGAGCCATACCCTCAGCCCTTTTTACTTCAGTTTAATTTTTGAATTGGGTCTCCTGCTCTTGCCAGAATTTTCCTTGGGCTTTGAACCTCTGCCCCTCTGGAGCCACTAATACTACAGTGTTTTGCCAGTACCCCTGGCTTGAAACCTTAGTTTTCATATAAACATATTCTAGTTCTAGGGTACTAGGACTAATGTAATGGTGCCACACAAGGAAGTATCATGGGTTGACCCCTGTTGCATGATAGTGAATTGATGGTTTCACAAATACTTTTTGTTCAAGATTGATTTTACTTTTGTACCACAAAAGGATTTTTTTCCTCTGTGCCTTTTGAGCCATTTTTGATCTGTCCTTTGTAAAAATTCAGGAATATAGACAACTGAGTGTTTATATGTGTATGTTGGTATATGTATAGTAATGAGTAACATTTTAAATTTTTAGTGTATTATAAGTGTAGAATTTGTATAATGGACAGATTATGAGACATAGTAATTAATTTGTGCCTTTTATTTCTTGGTGTACAGCAGGCATGTTTTCAGGGTTAATATAGTTCAGAAAGAAATCTGAAACTGCTATTTTTGGTTAACTTCCACGTTTGCCTGAAATTGGGTGGCTTCCTGAATCACTGAATGAGTCTATGCTGAATGAGTTTGTGTCATAAAGGCAAGGATCTCATAAACCACAGTGATGTTTCATTAGCACAAGTACCTAAGTATAGACCTGAAATGAAAACCATCAAAAATAAGACTTACGCAAGCCCCCAAATGCATTGTGTTTAGGGATACAGATAATATTAAACCTGAGTTTTTATGAAAGTCTGCACTCGGGTATTTTTGGTGTTCAGATACATTTTGAAAATACCATGTTACCATGACTTTCCTCTAAAGTTGGGTTTAATTTCTCGTCAGCACTTTCATAGGTTATTTTGCTTTGTCCTCAGCTTCTTCCAGACCAACTGATCTTGCTTCTGGAGCATCTCTTACAGCAGAAGACCCTGAACTTGCGAACTCTGCAAAGCCTTCAGCGGACGTACAACCTCCACAAGCAGGATGCAGAGGTAACTAAAGCCAGAGGGAAGATGGATCCTCTCTAATGGAAAGGATGGTGATCCTGATGCAATCCCAAACCTAATGGAAACCACTATTTCCATTTGCAAAAATCCCATATGTTTGCTTTCTGTGTGAAGAACTGAGCTCTAGGAAAGTAAACTGCTTCCCAGGCTGTGCTGTTCTACCAGGTCCCTACACTTTCCATTTTACTGATTCATAAAGATCATACATCTAAAAGAGTGACCAGGCAAAGTGGGCTGTGGAAGAGTTGGGCTTTTTTGTTGTTGTTGTTGTTGTTGTTTTTGTTTTGCTCAAGGCTAATGTTCCACCATTTGAGCCATAGCTCTACTTCTGGATTTTTGCTGGTTGATTGGCGATAAGAATCTCAGGGACTTTCCTGCCCAGGCTCGCTTTGAAACACAATCCCCCGGTCTCAGCCTCCCTGAGTAGCTAGGATTACAGGCATCAGCCACGAGCACCCAGCTCCCAGAGTGTAATGTTTTTAAATTAAACTCATCTTGCCCACTTATGGTGGCGCCATCCTGTTAGACATTAAGGAAACTTGGCTCATGTCTTGGAGTGTCTTGGTTGTATTCAGTTAGGACAGGAAAGAAACCATGTGTAAAGGAAATGAAAACTGAACGTAGCAGTCGTGGTTTGAAAAGTAAAATTGGATGCTTGTGGGAAAGCAATATGATGTGGTCCTTAATATTTTTTAGCTTATTGGAAAGAATGCAGTATGAATCCAAGATGAAGTCCACGTTTAAAAAGTATAAAATAATAAAATAGTTAATGTAATCATTTAAAGTAAAGCACAAGCATTTAAAGGAGAAATCTCTTATGTACTACTTTTAAAATGCAGAAAATATTGTTTTATATTCAGTTGAAAATAATTTTGAACATTTTTATACAGTATAGACCAGTATAATAGCCATTAGCTACCTGTAGGGATTGAACACTTGCAATGTAGTTATTTTAAATGGAGATATAAAATGAACAAATGTATATTGAAGACATTGTATAAAAGAGTGAAATGCCTCAATAATTTCTCCATATTTGTTACAGTATTGTTGAAGTGATAGTTTAGATTCATTGGGTTAAATGAAATATTGTAATGGATTTTATAGTCATAAAATGGGGTAAATTGGAAACAGCCAGTTCCATATTAATTAAAAGGTAAAATGGAAATTATTATACATTTTAAAATTCAGAAAAAAAATGAAGAAACTCCAGGGAAGACACCTGACTATATAAAATGCACAACTGTTGCTATTTACTTCTGTTCTTAGATTCTGCTTGTTTATAGGCATTACTAAATGCCAGACTGTTATTTTTAATTAGTGTTCCAAAGACCTTCCTATTTATAGATAATAGGTTATGTTTTAATGGGTCCTTAACGCCATTGGCATGCCAAGCTCTTGATACTCGCTTGACTAGAGTAGGAGGATAAGAGCAGGCACTGGGCACCTGTCTGTCCCCTCATGCCCGGAAGCTGTTTGGTGCTGTGTTTTCCTTCTTCCTTTTGGCACGAAACACATCCTGTTCTTAACTTACACTCTGACTTAGTTGTTATATATAGCCTCTTAAACATTTGAGAAGAACAACAGATTTTATCTGCTTGCTTGTTTTAACATCTTACAAACTATACTGGATTGCCCAAAGACAGGACGGTTTCTTCTTAGAGCCTAGGTGACAAGAGGTAGGTGTGAGTGTAGAGTGGCTTAATTTATGTGACTAGCAGAGAGTAAATGCAGTTCTCTCTCCCCCCCTCCCTCTTCTTCTCCCTCCCTCCCTCCCTCCCTCTTTCTCTCTTTCTCTTTTTCTTTTTCTTTCTTAAGGCAAGGAAAGAAAAAAAGAAAAGAGGAGGAGATGGGAGTGGGGGGGGGGAAGGAAGCAAAGTAGCAAGCATGATGTGAGCACACAGGTGACATCACCTTTAGGAGCTTGCTTTTCTTAGAAAGCTCGTAAGAGAATAGCTTCAGCTAAGGAAATATATAAAGTTGTGCTAGGTTACTATAGACAAGAATATTCAAGACAGTACTTATAGAAAGTGACATTAGCCAAGCCTAAAGACAACTGGAGCTGGCCAAGGGGTTGGGTGATTTCCACATAGAGACAACAGCAAATGCCGCATAGGTGTGAACTTGGCATGTGCCAAGGTAGTAGTCAGCAGACTTTTCCGATAAAGGGCCAGATGGTTAATTTTTGGGGGGGGGCGGGGGGTCCGGTCGTGGGGCCTGAACTCTGGGCCTGGGCGCTGTCCCTCAGCTCTTCAGCTCAAGGCTAGCGTTCTACCACTTGAGCCACAGTGCCACTTCCGGCTTTTTTCTTATGTGGTGCTGAGGAATCGAAACCAGGGCCTCGAGCATGCAAGGCAAGTGCTCTACCACTGAGCCAACTTCCCAGCCCCCAGATGGTTAATTTTTCAAGCCATTTGTTTTTCAACTTCTGCCTCAACTTTTTGACCTCAACATTATATCATAAAAGCTGCAGTCGAGACTTAAAAAAAAAAACAGACAATGGGGTAAATAAAACTTGAATGTCATATAATTAGCAATTCTCAAAGTAGTTTATGATCTTTTCCCTCTGATTTCTTTTTAAATCTGTTTGAAAATGTGCCCTTTCTATTTGTGGACCTGCCTACTCCTCTGGGTGTTGCTGCTTTGCCGGCTAGTATCTGCAAATTGGTAGTGGGATGGGGGTCACAATGTTTTATATGTAGTTACACTGATTCCTGTCTTACTGTGAAGTTCCTATGAAATGTGACTCAGAACCAGGAAAGAAGATTTTAGACAACTAGGATATTTAGTTAACTGTGATTTTATTATAACACTGACTAGCAAGAATTCAATGC
Source organism: Dipodomys ordii (assembly GCF_000151885.1). Taxonomy (NCBI): domain Eukaryota; kingdom Metazoa; phylum Chordata; class Mammalia; order Rodentia; family Heteromyidae; genus Dipodomys; species Dipodomys ordii. Next base: position 1,234,052 of record NW_012267417.1, read on the forward strand.
TAAGAATCAACTGCCTTTATTTTGACTGGAAGAGACATTTCATAAGGGAAAAGTTGGTACTTGGTTGAAAAAAGCTTTGGGATTCTGATTTTGTTCTTGTGTTTGTTCTTGACTATGTAAATAAGGACAGTTCCTTTGAATTGTTATCAAGACTCTTAAATGTGGATAAGGAACAGTCATTTGAAAAGTGACCAGAGAGAGCAGATGTTTCAGGCTGTATACTGAGCATGTATGTGGAGGACGGCCTTAGAGGGTTTCCAGTAGGGAGAGTTGTGGCCTGACACACACCATGAGACTCTGCCACCATGGTGTTGAATGAGAAATCTGGTGCAGAAAGCAGTTAGCTTGAATGATCGGGTCACTCTTTAGTACTAGGCATTTCTTTACCTAACCTCTAACTTCTGAGATGCACCAAAAAGGCTTCCCTCCTTCCTCTCTACTGGGGCACAGAACTATCATTGAAAATAAGCTTTTCCATGTGGCTGCACAGGTTGCTGGTATAGAGGAAGGATGGACAGGGACAGAAGGGGCAGCATAGAAGCTGAAGTGAAGTGTAAACTCTGGAGGTGGGGGTTTCTGAGTGTGGTACCAAGTCCTACAGAGTTGTTTGCTAGGGGGGTTCGTTCCTTTAAATGTACCCACCTGCTCTGCATCCACTACGGTATAATACACATGTCTGTTCTCAGGGGAGGTGATGCCACGTGTCCAGAATTGTAATGTACACAAGGACTGACATGTTTGGAAGGGAGGGTTCAGTAATGCACACTGTCCTAGGCCAACTCATACCTTGCTAACTCCTCATAGCCACCTTCTGCAGAGTCGGATACAGGCAGGAGCATCATGATATCTTTGGCCTACAAAGTAAAGTTAAACTTGGGAATAAACCTTATTTTTATAAGCATTAAGTTACAAAACTACAAGCCTTTTGCCAAGCTCCTTCACCTAGGAAGGAAAATGAGTTGAAGGTAAGTTAAGTCTATAGAAACACCTTATCCACAGGGCTTTTTGTTTGTTTGTTTCTAGTGAAGTATGCCAACAAAGAGTCCTAAAAGCTTAAAAACATACCTGACAGCTGTTTAGCCGAGATAGCCTTTTCTAAGATCCCTCTTAAAACAATAACCTCCCTGTCTGCCTTGGCAAGTCTCTTAAGCTAAAAGGCTGGCTGGTTACTCCATGGCAGTGAAGCGAGGATTCATGGAACTTGCTCTGCAACTCCTTCCACAGGATGGACCATCCAGCAGCATTACTTTTTTGTGCGTGTGCTTGACCATAGGGCATGAGCAATGTCCCTTAGCTTTTTCACTCAAGACTAATTTTGCTCTACCACTTCAGCTACAACTTCACTTACAACTTTTTGGTGGTTAGTGGGAGATAAGAGTCTTTCAGCTTTGCCTACCCACCTTAGATTTAAACCTGAATCCTCAGATCTCAGCTTCCTAAGTAGCTAAGATTACAGGCATTAACCACTGGTGGTACCTGGCCTAATAACAACATTACTTTTATCAATTGCACAAAGCATTTTAGACTTAGGATACACTTCAAGCAATAGCATCTCCAAAACACTATTTAAAAATTGTAATTGTTTCAACATTTTTTAAAATTAAAAAGTAGCAACTCATTGTCTCATCTGGCTGGAGTGGTAGCTTAGTGTTTGGTTAGTATGTTTTGCTTTGGGGAAGAAAGAGGAGTTTACTCTAAAACTTCAGGGATTTGGAATATCTGGTCCATAGAATCATTTGGTACACAATAGGACAGACATATAGTTCTTGTAACTGTCCAAGGCTATCTGTCTGCCTGTATTGATAATTTTGTATGGCCTGTGAATGATGTCATAAGTATCCAAATGACCGTTAGTAGAAAAAAGTTCCCCCACTTCTGCAGGGTTCTCAACTTCAGCATTTCTGATATTTTGAATCAGGTGATATTTTCTGGGAGGCCCTTCTGAGCGTTGTGGGATGTTTAGCATAATAAACTGCTGGACAATGAGTTACAACACAGAGTAGGGTGACTGAAAAAGTGGCTAACAACCCTTAAGGGCCAAAGGCCACCCCGAGTCCTGAGCCATGCCCTTAGCATGTAACATTGGCAGAGGTGAAAGTACAGTCTTCAATGGAAGGGAAAGGTCCTACAAACTGAGGCTGCAGTAGCAAGGCAATCTAGGGGAACAAATAAAGAAAGTAAGGAAGGACAAATCTGTTTTATCATTAGTACACAGAGAAAGCTGCCAGCATCTGGATTCTTACCTGAAAGGACACTTTCAAGGCTGACTGCAGACAGACAGACATCCAGTCCTCTGGCTTTTCCATATATCCCAGCGGTGGCAGAAGAGCCCTTGGTAACCACAGGCATGAGTTGAAAGTTACCTGAAGTGTAGAGCCAGGAGGTGACTCCTGGCTCCCCGGATTTCCGCTGGAAGCAGTCACAACAGTCCTCTGGGGCTTGGCTTTAGAACTTATCTGGCTGTGATTCTGCTTTTGCTCTGCAGTACTGAAACACATTTCTTCATGAGGAGATGCAGTGTTCACAAAGGTCTGCTCCTGCCATCCTATCTCCTTGTTCCCCTTTCCTTCACAGGTTGCTTTTCCCCTAATATTCTGGCTACAGATAGGACATTCCTATTTTGTTTCCTCACAAGCAGCGAGGAAAGGTTAGATGTAATCTCTTGGCACTGTTGCCACTCCAGGATACTCAACAAATTACAAAAACACAGTATACTAAGCTGAGGATCTCCCCCTTTGTCCCTTGATGAGGAATCTCAGAAACATGCTGAGACAGAACTTACGGCTCTGTTTTTTTTTTTTTTTCAGAAACAGCCAAAAACTCATTTTCATTTAATAGATAGAATTGGGTATTTTCTGGAAAATTAATTGTTTGATTTTTTGAAATCCAAATCAACATAAGGATTATGGTGCCTATCCACATAACCATCTTCTTATTCTATGCCAGTGTACATTACACTAATGGAAAATGACCCGGTGTAAGTTCAGTGTCTATAAGTACGTTTGTAGATGAGAGGGGAGGTATTAAACAATGTAAAGCAAAACAGAGATATAATTTACACTCAGCAGAACACAGGCATAGAACAAAAAGAAAGGTATGAGAAACACAGTCTCATAACCTCAATTTCATTATTAGAACTAAGTACCAAAAAGTCAATGCATCAAATTCTCTTCATATATATCCATTTTCTGGTTGGTCTTACAATATTTCACGAAGGAAACGGTGGTTTTGAAGAAGAAACTCACCTTAGCTAACACAGCAGGGAGAGAAAATTCCCACTGCATCCAAGCACTCTTGTGACCATTGGTGAAGCAAGGTGGCACCTAGCATTGTGGGAATTGTAGTCTCAGTGGAGGGCTTTTGGTTTGAAAGTCCCCAGTTGTTTTTGTTTTTCGCAGGGCAGAATTGGAGCAGAGATCCTTTTGTGCATGCGTCTCCCCGCCCTCCTTGAGCGTTTCAAGTCTGCCCCTTCTGGATTCTTTCCCTTTGCCTTGCTGCTGGAAGTGCCCTGAAGTACAGTTTAGCCTTCCATAGGTGGGAGCCAGGAGGCAGGCGCCCAGCTCTGTGCAGGGGAGCTTGGGAGCTGTAACTTGAAAGAATCTCAAGCTTTGGAACTGATGTCAGGTAGGAACTGTGCGATTGCTGCCGGAGCCTGTCCTCCACGGCTTTCTTTTTCTTTTTCTGTTTCTGTTATTTTGGTCGTTGTTGGGGCTTGAACTCTGGGCATGCAAGCACCGTCCCTGAGCTCATCAGCTCATAAGGAGAGCTTTACACTTGAGCTTAAGCACACTTACGGCTCTGTTGATGTCAAGCCCTGTAGTAGTGATGGTATGTAAGTACAGCACCCAGCTATTCTCCTCTTCCCAACACTGCAGTCTTGGGATGGGGCAATCCACAGGGCTGGCACCAAGGTCTCTGTACCTATAGAGCTATGTCACGGCCAATGAGTAGGATCAGTACCATCTCCCTTTTCTGCCAGCCTCCCTGGGTGCCAGTGCTAAGGCCTCATTACCAAGCCACAGGTAACCAGGCCACGGTCTAGCATTGGAAGAAGGCACTATAAAGGATGGGAACTCTATGAGGCAAGTTTTCAGACTGAACATCAAAAAGGAGATCATGGAGGGTGGAGGGAGAGCCAGCATTTCATGGAGAAGTCTTCCTAGTTAGAATCTAAGGGGTCAGATTTCCCAAGGATCTCCCAGAAGGGCTAGTTGACACTTGCCTCTTGCACCTGGCATCATTAAATTTTTCATCACACGTGTTTGCAGGTCAAGGCTGGCTTGTTAGCCTCTTGATTAAGCTTAGGTTGCAAATCAAAGCCACCAAAGGCTGATCAATCTGTACTTCAGTCTATGGATACGAGTTTTGGCTCCCTATCAGTTTTTTAAAAGGTCAAGAAAGCAATAAAATTGTTCCCATGATACATCATTATAATTCCTTTCCTAGAGTTGAAAAAAACCTACTTTTGTGGTTTTTTTGGTGAGTTCTGAGGCTTGAACTTAGGGCCTGGGTGTTCTCCCTGAGCTCTTTTACTCAATGATAGTGCTGTACTATTTTGAGCTACAGCACCACTTCTGGCCTTTTTTTTTTGTGATTGATTGGAGATAAGAGTCCCATGGACCTTTCTGCCCAGGCTGGCTTTGAACCGTGAACCTCAGATCTTAGCCTCCTGCGTAGCTAGGATTACAGGTATGAGCTACTGGCACCTGGCTGGGTATAGATTTTAAAGAGGTAGTGGAGTAGTAATCTTGCTTTAAATATGTACCTTTCTGATAGGGGAAAGAACAGAATTCTTATGTAATTCTTTAGTTATATTTGTGTATTTTTCTTTGGTGTATATTTGGTTTTTGGGACATTTAATCAGTGTCTTAGAACATTTCTTCAAAGTCAGGACGATATCTCAGTATTTTTCTCTTAGAGTTTTGTTTTTTATTATTTAGCTCAGTACCTTTGGAACTTTTCTATGGAAAGCCAGCAACAAACTTTGTTAAAGCATTTGATTTTTGTGACCTAAATTAATTTCTTCTCATTGTTTCTTAGATCAGAGACACTGTTTTTTTGTTTTTAATCATGTGTTACAGCACATTATGACTGGTCAAGTGTTTGTCAAATGAATGAAAGTAAAGATAAAAATAAACTGGACAACAGAGTCTGTTTTGCTTTTCTTAAAAGAGAATTTTAGCCAGGCACCAGTGTCTCATGGCTATAATCCTCAAGAGGCTGAGATCTGAGGATCACTGTTTGAAGCCAGCTCAGGCAGGAAAGTTCGTGAAACTCTATCCCCACTTAACCAGCAAAAAGTCAGAAGGGGCATTTGAGCAAAAATAGTTCAAGGACAGCACTCAGGTACTGTGGGTACAAACCCTAGGGGCCAGCACAGAGAGAGGAAGAGAGACTTTGAAGTAAATAGCTTAGAATTTATCTGTTGAGAGAAAAAGGGCGAAGGAGAAAACATTTAGTAAATGGCCTCGGCTAGATTTTACTAGGAAAGTGAATCTTATTTCATTGAAAGTTGCTCATTGTTCTTTGCTGTTTGCTTCTTGGAATACATTTAGAGACTGCCAATTTTAAGATGTTTTTTTATTTTAAATACAATTGTCCTTTTCTTAAAAAAAAGTATATTCCTTATTTTCTTCAGATATAGCCAAGAAACCAGCCGTATTTCAAGCTCATTTTATTGCTAACGATCTCTACTAAAGTCAGTCAGTACGTGGGTTTTTATTAGTGTTTCTGGGTTAATAGCTCAGTCAGTAGTATGTAGTTTTTGTATTTTCTATGAATCACACCTATATATATATATCCCTTTCAGTGTTGTTTAAACGCATTTGTGAGAGAAATTGTGATGTCATTTAAACATGTATTCTCTCACAATTGAATTACTGAATTACATTCTAATGTAAAGTGTCCCTTAAATGCCCTAAAATAAGAGATTTACTATGTTTGCCCAAATTCTCTGATGTTCTTGGGCTCCTGGTCTTTTTCTGTGCATTGACCTTTGCTCTTTAGCAGCTTGGCACCTCAGCCTGAGGGTTAGGCTGTGGAACCACACAGCACAACTAAAATCTAGTTATGTCTACACTTGCAGCTTCCACAAGGCCAGATCTTGGATCCTTATTGTGCCTGTGCCACATGCAAATGGTGATATTCTCTGTGTGTGGCAGAGTATAAGTTGAAAACTTCTAAAGTGGCATTAGAAATGATTTTTAATCTGCTCAGTTTGCATGTTGCTTTTACTGCAACTTGGAACCACATGGAACTTTGTTCCATAGACCAACTGGTCTTGCCCATGTGTGGGTGGAAGCAGATGTCCAGGCTGAGCACAGGAAGTCCCCCAGGCTGTGAGGATCAACCAACCAGAAACCTGCCATCCAGAGCCAAGGCTTTCCCCACTGCCACAGCTCTCAGGACACCAAGGCGCTTACCTCAGTGACAGACTATAGAAAAGTGCCTTTGCCCTAAAGCCTTCCTCAGTTTAGTGTGTGGGAAGGAAGGCTGCCATGGGGTTTTTAACAACAATTTCTAATACGATTTGCATACCATGCAATTTGCCCACTTGTTTAAGTCAGTGGTGTTTAGTGTACTCAAGAGTTGCACAGCCATCACCACAATCAACTAGAACATTTTCATCATTCCCCAAAAGAAGACTAGTACCCTTTGGCTGTCTCCCTAGACAGTCCTAGGCAATTACTTACCTTTGTGTCTCTGGATTTGCTTAGGCTCATACACACATGGAACTGTGGATAGCATAAGATCTATATGATTAGCCTCTTTTCATTTAGCATAATGTTTTCAGGTATCATCCTCATTTATAGCAAATATCAGCGTGTGTGTTTGTGTGTGTGCATGTATGCATGTGTGCACGCACGTGCATGTGTACACATACAGGAATTGCAACCTATATTCCTATTCTGTTCATTATTACTATCACAATTATTATTATTGTTGTTGTTGCAATACTGGAGTGCTAGGCTGGTGCTCTACCAGTTACAATACTACTCCAGTCCTATTTTTTTGCTAGTTATTTTGAGATAGGTTTTCACAAATGTTTCTATCTGAGCTGGCCTCAAACGGTGATTTCTCATTTCTCAAACTTCCAAGTACCTAAGACTACAAGTGTGAGCTACCAGTACCTTGTCCTTTATTTGTGTGTATGTGTGTTTGTGTGAGTACTGAGGCTTGAACTCAAGGCTTTGGTGCTATCCTATAGCTTTTTTACTCGAAGTTAGTTCTCTACCACTTTGGCCAATTATATATAAAAGTCTCACGGTCTTTTTGTCCAGGCTGGCTTTGAACTTTGATCCTCAGATTGCAGCCTCAAGAGTTGCTAGGATTACAAGCATCAGCAACCAGGACTTCCTTCCTTTCTTCCTTTTTTTTTTCTTCTTCCTTTTTTATTGTCAAATATTTTCATATTTTTCTGTCATATAACTGGACTACATTTATCAGTGATGAACATTTAGGTTATTCCACTTTTTAATCATTCTGAGTGATGTTGCCGTGGACATTTGTATTCAAGTTTTTGTGGGGACACATATTTTAACTTCTCTTGGGATTGGATTTTTATCAGCTGCTGCTGGACCATATTACAAAGTGGCTCTACCATTTTACCTTGTCATTACCAACATTTAAAAGGTTCAGATTTTTTTCATCTCTGTTAACACTTTGCTATTGTATTTTTTAAAAAAAGTTTAGGCAATCTTGGATATGAAATGGCATCTAATTGTGGTTTTCATTTGTTTTTCCTAGTTGAATAATTGTATTGAGCATGTTTTCATATATATAATGACCATTTGTATATCTTTAAAGAAATATCTGATCACGTCTATGGCTCATTTTATATTGGCTTGTCTTTTCATTGACTTAAAATAGTTCTTCATGTTTTAATTTTTTTTTTTTCAGTCGGTTGTGGGGCTTGAACTCTGGGCTTGGGCACCGCACTTGCGCTCTTCAGCTCAAGGCGAGCGCTCTACCGCTTGAGCCATAGCGCCACTCCTGGTTTTCTAGTGGTTTATTGGAGATAAGAGTCTCAGGGAACAGGCTGGCTTTGAACCGTGATTCTCAGATCTCAGCTTCCTGAGTAGCTAGGATTACAGGCGTGAGCCACCAGTGCCCAGCAGTTCTTCATATGTTATAGATAAAAGTACCCTGTCAGATATTATTTGCAAAAAATTCTTCCCAATTTATATCTTTTTCCTTTCTTGATAGAATCCATTGAAGCACAGATGTTTAAATTTCATGCTTTTTTTTTCTTTTTGACTTTTGGTATTAAAACTTAAGAAACCTGTATAATACAGTTATGAAAATAAAACCTGCATGATACAGTTATGAAAATTTAACTGTTTTATTGTTTCATCTTTTACAATTTGGTCTTGCTCCCTCCCCACACATTACTTGTTCATTATCAAGAGAAACTGTTTCATAGTTCAGGAGTGCAGGTCAGTGACAAACTTCCATGGAACTCAATTCAGAGAAACTGTTTACAGTCTTCTGAAATACAAAGAATTTCATTACCTCATTATCATTTGCCTCTGAAGGATTCCAGCCATCTTCATCTCCTCAAAATCTTCCATGGACTCATACTTTCTGTGTGTGCCTTCTTCCTTGATTCTACACAACAGATTTATAGTGAGCTTGTAACCCTCGGGAGACAGTGAATGTGCTCACCCATGCTGGGCTGCAACACCCTACACCTTTGGCTTCCTCCAAGTGCTGGAGGCAGGAGTGATCTTTGTCCTCACTGTTAGATTTTCCTTGTCTTTTTTGTTTTGTGTGTGTGTGTCTGTGTCTTGTTTGTTGTTTTTGTCAGTCATGGAGCTTGAACTCTGGGCCTGGGTACTGTCTCTGAGCTTTTCAGCTTAAGGTGAGTGCTCTACCACGTGAGCTACAGCGCCACTTCCAGTTTTCTGGTGGTTAATTGGACTTCACTGCCTGGGTTGGCTTTGAACCATGATCCTCAGGTCTCATCCTCCTGAGTAGCTAGGATTACAGGTGTGAGCCACCGGCACCTGGTAGGTTTTCCTTGTTAAGGTCTCTAGATCCTATAGAGGAGGAAAAGGTCATTGGGAGAAATAGCCACAAAGAAAAGAAGGGGAAGGGAGAGTTGGATTACATAGTAGACCACATGGTGTGACTAGAAGTTGGGCTGGAGATGTCCTGCTTTACCAGCACGTTTCCATTCTCCTTGAGGTCGCAGCTCACATGGCTCCTTTTTTTTTGGGGGGGGAGTCTGGTTGTGGGGCCTGAACTCTGGGCCTGGGTGCTGTCCCTCAGCTTTTCAAATCAAGGCTAGTGCTCTACCACTTGAGCCACAGCGCCATTTCCGGCTCTTTTCTTTTTGCTTATGTGGTGCTGAGGAATCGAACCCAGGGCCTCATGCATGCAAGGCATGCACTCTACCACTGAGCCACCTTCCCAGCCCAATGGCTCCTTCTTAGAAGACTTTCCTGACCATATTCCTGTCTTATTTCCTGACCATATTCCTGACCATATTTCCTGACTTCAGAATTCTGCAGTGGAAGGTATGGCTGTGCTGTGAATTGGAAGAAAGGCAAACTACCACTTATCAGTGTGGCCTAACTGTGGCTGTGGCGTTGTACTGGAGCCATTTCTCTTTAGTAGTGCTTTTGTTCAGTAATGCAAGTGTCTGTAGGAGAAGGAAGGAAGGGTAGGATTTACCCAAGATCATGCAAATCAGTGAGGCTGCCTGATATCAGTCTGTATTGTTTGTCACCATGCTTAGCCCTCACTGCAGTCCACATGTGCGCTCAGTGTAGCAGGTAGAGGAGATCCTGCTCTGTGCTTTGCCGCAGCTCTGCTTCTAGCACTTAAAGTTCAGGAGAGCTTCCATGTCTCATTGCTTCCCTTAACCCTGGTTTTACAGCAACAGATAGTTTTTTTTTTAACCTTCATTAAAAAAATTCGGATTTCAACTCTTTGGGAGAAGGGACAGTGAGAGATGAGAGGGGAATAGAACCCAAATGAAAATGATGATTCAGGTGACAGCCTGGAAGCTGACAGATTTTTTTTTAGGTTTCTTTCTTGAGAATGAACAGGTAGGTGGGTCCACCACTCCCAACCCTGAACACAGCACAGGGCTGGAAATGCCTCTGCCTGTGCATTCTGCAGAGCCTGCCCCACTTGCCAGCAGTAAACCCTCTTTAAAGCCAAGTAAATCTAATTTAAGGACACAAATTGAAAAAGCAGGTTTGTTTATTGCAGTGTAGACTTATTAACTTACAAAAGCCATAAGCCTTCGTCTTTTCTGTTTACAGCTATAAAATGGAACTCCAAATGAGGTTTAATGGGCTTCCCAGATCATATTCCCTCCATAGATTTTTTCCCCCTTTCAGCAGTAAATTTCAAAATCAAAAGGACTAAAAAGAAAGGGGAGTGCTTCCTGTCATAAATAGGATGGGTGGCATTCTTCAAAGCATTTCATAGCTTCCAACTGTGTGTTATAATTTCAAAACAACCGAAACAATTCCAGTGTGCACAAGTGTTCCATCTATTCACAAATGTGGATCACCCATGCTCTGTATGCTGCACATCGAGACAGGGCTGCAGATGGCCTAAACAGCCCTGTGTCAGTGTAAATAGATACATAAAACCAGTGAATAATGTGACATGATAATTTTAGAAAGCACAAATGAGCTGGAGAGTCTGAGACTTGGCTTTGTGAACATGGGGGTGGGCGTTTGACAAGGGGGGATGTCTGTATCATATCATTCAACATGGGTATGTGAGATGAGGTGTCTGTAGCTCAGCTCATGCTCAGGAGATACCCTTGTCCCTTCTGGTTTCTTGTTTCTGCACACCTTCCTTGTTACAAGACTAAAAGCTATTAGGACATGCTTGAAAGTTTCTGGAGTCATTAAGATTTAAATTGCTCTTTAACTTATGACGAGAACTATACTCAGGGAAAGTTTGAAAACTACTTTGGAAGTAGTCTATAAGTTAATAAGCAGGTTACTAGGGAGAATTCCTATGTAAGATTTTTTTTTTAGTTGAGGCTTAAACTCAGAGCTATAAATCTATCTCCGAGCTACATCTCCAGCCCAAAGATTTTGTTTGGTTTTTATTTGATTTTTAAATTTTATTTTGTTTTTATTTTATTTTTTCATGGATTTTCTTTTTATTAAATCTTTTGGTACAAAATTTATTTTATTTTGACAAATCACTGAAAACACATCAACTGAAAGTAACTGGGATGAGGGTATTTCACATGCTTCTCTGGATGTTTTATTTAAGATGTTTCCTTTTTTTTTATTGTGAGAATACATACAGAGGAGTTACATTGTTTTTATTTTATTTGGTTTCATGGAAACCACTACAATTGAAATTTTAAAAAATATGAGATGCTATATGCATTGTCGGCTCTTTGGCTCTCTTTAACCGATAACTGCATAATCAGTGTATAAAGAGGCAATATTTATGCTTAGTTTCATAGGTCCCGGACCATTATTGGTTGGCCCCACAGACTTCAGAGTAGTGAGAGCACTTTGCAGAATAAAACCACCCACCTTCTGGTGAGGAAGAGAACGGGATCCCATAAGCCCTTTCAAGGACATACAGATACCAAAAAGACCACCCTACTGTAGACTCTACATCCTAAAGATACTATCACCTTCCAGTGGCACCACACTTGGGAGCAGGTCTTAATACATGGCCCTTGGTAGACACAAAGCTGTGGCAAAGCATAAAAGAGCATTGTGAATTTTAAGGTTTCTACAAACTAAGATACTTGTTTCCTTGGGATCTGGGGTTGTTTGTTCTAGTGTGACTGTCTCAGGTGGAGTCAACAGAGGCAGCACTTAATTTTTGTGGTGCATCTAGAAAAGAATGATTTGAAAATTACTCTTTCTAAAGGCTGCATTTCTCCATACGAGCATTACCCACATTTGGGAACAACTGCTGCTGGGCCTGTCTGCCACCAAAGACTGTTTCCTAGAGAATTCTAGAGCTGTTTTCTTGTGCCTAAGGAATTGGACCACAGAGTGAAGAACAGAAGTTGAAGATAGATCCAGACTTTGGGGCAGTCTATATTTCCTTATGGGACTATACCAAAGTCAGCCCAAGCCTCATTGACAGGACTCCATCTGTGAGTTCAGTGACAATGTGTTGGGTTTGGGGGGATAAACACTTGTCAACACATCATAACTTGGGCCCGTACAACCACTTCCTATTTTTGTAAATAACATTTTATCCAAAGACAGCCGCACCTACACCCATTCCTTTATGTATTGTCTAGGAATGCCTTTGAGAGGTGGGCTAAAAAGCTAAAATGCCCAACCTCTAGCCCTTGGCAGAAAGGATTTGTCAAGCCATGCTTTGGAAAGATCCAGTTCTGGGCACTGGCCTGGGAAGTGCCTTGGGTTGAAGGGAGGTCCAGGTGATTTGGGCCATGCTTCAGCAGTGCTTATTTCCAGGAGAGAACAATTGTATGTGGAAAACCCTCCTCCATATTCTAATTATGATTATGGTCAGTGCACAGAAACGCCTGTGGGGTCATGGCACTTACGTACTGACTGGTTGAGGAATATAAAGGATCCTGAAGGCAGTTAAAGGTTAGAAGCGAGAGGAGTAAGCTTCTTTTGTGTTTTGTTTCCAAACTGTGATTAAGTAGCTCAGCTTGGAGCCTTTTCCCCCAATTTTTCCCCCAATTCTGAGGTTTGAAGAACTCAGAGCCTTGTACTTGCCCAGCCTATTTGCTCAGCTAGGACTCTGCTATTTGAGCCATGCTCCCCATCTTGATTTGAGCTGGTTAATCTGAGATGGAGTTTTTCACACTTTCTGCACTCAGCCTCCTGAGTACTAGGATTGCAGTTGTGAGCTGCAAGCTCCTAGCTAATAGTAACTTTCTTGATAGGACAGGAATGTCACATGGTTGTGGCTGATTCTGGGACAAGGCTAATAAGTGAGTTTGTCTTTTGAGCAGGGGTTTAGAAAAGTCCCAGGTGGGATGTAGGCACAGCCCTCCTCATAGCTTCTCCCTGGTGTCTCCCTGGGCTGTGCACTGCTGCTGCTGGGAATCTCAGACCTGCACATGGCTGTGGCTTGATCTCAAAACTGCGCACCTAGAATTGAACATGCAGATACCCTCAGAGCACGAGATGACATGTGCATCTGGATCTTTATTGCACCATAGGCTCTTTTCTGTGTCTGCTTTTCCAAGTCTTATCTGTGGTGATACAGTAGAATCCTCAGTGACAATTACTACAAGGCTAGGGAAATCTTCTCAACTCAGGGAATGATAAGACATTCAGTTACACTGACTGAGTGGTGTAAATTGGTGCAAAACAGTACTGTATTTGTCAGCTAGTGTGTTTGATATAGATAGACTGGAACAGTGGCTGTCGGCAGAGTAGGGACTAAGTGTGGAGATAGGGATGGGAAGACCTATAGTATTTTGTGTATTATTCAAGGAACAGAATTGTAGAGTGATGAATGAGAAACAGATGCTGAATGGGGTTTAATATCACTAGTTTATCCATCCATTTCAGTTTGGCTGGGCTTTATCAAGTCCAGTTCCACTAGAGCTGAGCCTTAACATCATGTAGGCTCATTCCACAGCCTTATCTATGGGCCAGGGTAAAATTCAGATCTCTTTTCCAGGTATGGGCCCTAGGTGCCAGGTGATGTCAGAGATGTATGCAAACGTGGCTCTGTTTTATTTTAATCTGATTGAAGAAATATAAAAATTGATTCCCTTACATTAGTTAATAATTTAACATAAGAGCACATATATCACAGACAGCTATTGTCATATAGATCTTCTTCGGAGTACTGTATAGCTCTAGTGCCCAGCAACAACAGCACTTTCCTGCCATCCCCGATGAGGGAGCTTGCTCCACCTCTTAACAAGTTGAAGTCTCTGACCTGGAGAAAGGGGATGTTCCCTATGTGCACACAGAAGTGATAAGGCATCATCCCATTTTGTGTGGTAATGAGTGGCTTTAGGCATCGTGGGTCCTATGAGAGTTTGCAGAAGAAACGTAAGATTTTCTTTGTTTCCTGGACAAACAGGAAGAGAAGTACAAACCCCAAAGAGGAGCCTGGGATTGACTGATAGGCACTCAGCCTTGAACAGCATCTTCATGATGTCTTTCAAACATCCTGTTTTAAAGTACTGAAATACATTTCAGTACTTCCAGTGAAAAGGCTTGTTGTTTATTCCTGCTTTCTATGGGGTGGGGCTGAGGGAGTTGGTCTGTGTTTTAACCTTTAGGGGTCAGAAGACTGGTTCTCTTATTAGTCCTGACAATAAACTATTTCTAACAGAAAGGAAAGTGGAAATGCTGACTTCACATTGGTGGTTAAAGAACCTCTTTCATGAAGCTGTGTTGTGGACCTTTACCCCAGTGTGGCACAGCTACCACTGTCTGATGCACGCCCAGGGCCTTGTCCTAATATATGTAAATAAAATGACCACACGGGAGGGGGGAGGACCCCTCTTTTCTCAAAATAAATTTTAAAAAATAACCCTGCCTTTTGAGTTTTAGAATGACAAAAGTCCAAGTGTCCTGTGGTCAGATCACACCACTGTTGGTCATCACTGCACTTAGAAGCTAAGAGTTCCCACATGACCCTAACTAAAAGTGTGCAGAGAAATGAGGCCCTTTCCAAGGTTCCAGGAGAAGTAGCACTGGGGGTCACACATCTGTGACGTTTTGCCCTGGCCTAATGCTCCTTTACTATGAGGGGCTGAGAACCATCTTTACCCAGAAAGGCACCCCTGCCAGCCATGGCTGGGGGACTGAGGCACTTGGAGGTAGCCATTTGTTGGGAGAGAAAGGAAGGAGACAGAAATTCCAGGGAACTCTCTGGTTTCTCTGCCGCTCTGCACATTTGACTCTCAAACTAGAGCTCCACACTGGAAACCCATATCCTGGTAGCCTTCTCTGATAAGCTGACTCCTGAGCTTTGTCCCTTGTTCTTTGTGCTCCTATTCTAGGGTTTGCTCCTGTCCTTCTTAGTCTGTTGTTAACTTCTATGTGTTGTCCAGGAACACATTTTGTTCAAAATGAAAAAGGCTTTGCAGCCCCCACCTGCTTTAGATGTGATGGTCGAGGCCATCATCTCTTTTCTCTGGGCCTCTTACATTGCTGTGCAGGTGTGCTGACACTCCTGTACATCCTGTGCCCAGCCTGTGAGCACAGGGCAGTGCTGGAGTCTTGCCAGTATGTCTGTCTGTTTTGATCCTAATTGTTTGCACTTAAATCTGTTTACAGCATATTAAAGGAGAGATCTAGCCATGTCATTGTAATGATACAGTGGCCTTAGCCAAAATGTTGACAATACTTACATTTTATTACTGTCCCCAGATGGTTTGCAACTGTCTCCCTTTTTCAAAGGCAAGGCAACAAGGGCCAGTGTGAGGCTTTTCACAATGCACAGATCTTGTCCATGTGTGTGGCTGGTGTAATGGAGGTAGACCCCAGGCTACTCGCCCGAGGTAGTTGACAGGGCTTTGCTACAGTAGGACAGTGTGGCACGGGGTGGTCTCAGAAACCCATGGGAAAGTGCCTTGTAAGGAATGTGCCTCACCCTCAGGAGACAGCTCTGCCCACAAGTACCCTTGCCTCTGGTGGATCCGCCTCCATCTCCAGCACATCCCTGGCTGGAATTTATCCCATCTCTGGTATCTAGATTTGCAGGAGTATCTAGATTTGCAGGGCCATCTAGAAAACTCACACAGGCAAAGCTTTAATAAAGGAATGGCATCTCCTTTCCAGCATGTCTGTTTACATGCTATATGCATACAGACAGACACACAGCAGGAGTTGTCTAGGTCAAGGGTGTCCTGCTTGAGCTCCTCCCTGAAATGTTAGAAGGGGTGCTCAGCCACTTGGGAATTCTGAGAGCAGCATCTATCTCCTTACCATGTTTGTCATTACAGCTGGGAGCACTGAACCAAACAGACTGAGGAAATCTAGTAGTCGGGGCTGCAGGAAGCACTCCACAGCCTGGTCTGGGTTCTGTGTCTTACCTGTCCTGCTCCACATTTTCCTGTTACTTTGCAGAACCATGTCTAAACAAGCAGAACACCTAACTGAAACCTGCACTTCCCCCTAAAGCCACGTTAGCAGTCTTCCTTAGAAAGGTGGTGCTTTTGAAAAGTTAAAGTGAAATTTATAGCTGAAAGTGTTAGCAGTGCAGGGGTTCTTGAAAGAATAGCTGTGTGCAAAGTAAAGGCCTGTCATCCAATTTACCAGGCTGAGGAATTCAGCAGTTAACGAACTTAGCAGATTTATTCTCCTTCTCATTTCTTAAGGTTCGCCACCGGTGGTGTGAGCTTGTTATTAAGCACAAGTACAGCAAAGCCTACAAACATGTGGAGAGATTCCTTCAGGAGGACCAGGTGAGTTCTGTCCTTCAATAGGAGAGGGTTATTTAAATGCTGCTCTCTACCTTCCCTACTTGTGCCCACACGAGCCGAGCCCACATTCTCTTTTGTTGTTGGTCGTGGGGCTTGAACGCTGGGCCTTGGCACTGTCCCTGCGCTCTTCAGCTCAAGGCGAGCGCTCTACCACTTGAGCCACAGCTCCACTTCTGGTTTTCTAGTGGTTTACTGGAGATAAGAGTCTCACAGACTTTCCTGCCTGAGCTTTGAACCGTCATTCTCAGATCTCAACCTCAATAGCTAGGATTACAGGCATGAGCCACTGGCACCCATTGAACCCACGTTCTTGACATCTCTTACAGAACCAATAGTTCAGAAAGGTTTTGAAGGCCTGCTGGGTACCCCTTAAACTTTTGAGCTGATTTGATTTTTGAGCTCTCAGTAGCCCTTGAAAGCAGTGGGCTAGCAGTGGGTTAGCTTGGCAGTACCATGATGGTGTCCCTGGTTTTCAGTTCAGTGGACCTGGCAGAAAGCATATTGTGGGTGGGCCTGGGAGAGCCCAGCTGGCTGGACTGGTTTGGGTCAGATCCTTACCGGCTAGGACAGGCCAGCCCTGTTGGGGTAGCAACATCGTGCGTGTTTTCTGCCCTCCTAGGAAGCAGCTGCCTTCCTTGGAGCCCACAGGAAAGCATTGGACGATGTTCTTCATGGCCACCTCTGACACCATAGTGCACATTTGGGTTGCCACTCAGAATAGCACCTGCACGTACGGCACTCCACATCTGACTTACGTTCCTGGGGCCTGTGCCTCTGCCTAAGTTCTGTGCCCAGGCTCTGGGCTGACAGAATGGAGTTGCTTTCAGTGGGTGGAGAGTAGGGGTGGGGCAAACAAAAGGACTTTTGATGGTCTCAGGACTGGGGGCAGACAGTTACTGAAGGGCTGGTTATTCCCACAAAGAAAAGTAGAAGACTGCAACAGCTGAAATGTCACATTTGCACAAAGGAGCAAGAAATGTTTAGAAGAGCAAAGAGGAGCATAGGGCAGACAGAAGTCACTTTAGGTCTCCTCAAGATCAGAATTCACCATGTTCTTCCTCATCACCACGCTACAGCTTTGGGAGGACATCATTTTTTGCGTCCCTGACTGCTAGAATCAAAACAGGCAGAACCAAAATGGTCCCTTTGTCATGTCATGTATTGTTGGCTGTTTTAAAATGTTGGAAATGTACAGATGTGAACCATTGCAGCCTTGTGCTCAAAACAGTTATGGGCCAATATCTGCAGCACTTGAAGCTGGAGGTGGAAAAGTGATCAGACTGTGCCTGGTCACCACTTTGATGTGGTTTTTGTTTTTTTGTTTTTTTGGTCAGCTGTGGGACCTGGGCGCTGTTCCCCAGCTCTTCAGCTCAAGGCTAGCACTCTATCACTTGAGCCACAGCGCCATTTCCAGTTTTTTTTGCTTATGTGGTGCTGAGGAATCCAACCCAGGGTCTCATGCATACAAGACAAACACTCTACCACTGAGCCACCTTCCCAGCCCCCTGTGATGTGGCTTTCATCAGTCTTATAGACTGACAGAATGAATGATCTTGTACCAGCTATTCCTGGGAGTCCCACGTGTGGCAGGCAGCATGTTTCTATGGTGTGTGTTATATCATCACCATGGGAATGCCACCTCCTCATTCAGGCACACTTGAAATCACAAGATTTTTGACAGAATTATAGTTAAGAATTTCATAGGATTTTGATGAGAGAAAGAGACAGGACTGAAAACTGCAGGTCCCAGAAGTTCAGTTGCCCAACGGTTTTTTTTGTGTATGTGTGTGTCTTTGTACTTTGTAGACCAGCACGCTTGTGTGAAACAGCATAGACTGGGCTCAACACACATTCGTATGCACAACCCTTTCCTATTGCTCTCTTGCCTCTGCCCTGCAGGCCATGGGCGTGTACCTCTATGGGGAGCTGATGGTGAATGAGAATGCCAGACAGCAGCAGCTGGCACACAAGTGCTTTGCGCTGACCAAAGAGCAGATGGACAG
Organism: Dipodomys ordii; assembly: GCF_000151885.1. Lineage (NCBI taxonomy): Eukaryota > Metazoa > Chordata > Mammalia > Rodentia > Heteromyidae > Dipodomys > Dipodomys ordii. Next base: position 1,252,430 of record NW_012267417.1, read on the forward strand.
ATCCTCAGCAGAAGTGGTGGCTGAAATGCTGTTCTAAAGAGGTGATTTTCTCTTTTCCATCATTTGAGGTATAGCCATGAACGTCTCTTAGGCACCAAACCAATTATAAACTACATGGTAAGCCAAGGCTTCTGGCAGCACAGAGCAGCGCTCCTCTCAGGTGGCTGTGGCCTTGCAGAGCAGGCACTGGGGGCTGTGCTGATGAGGGCCCCGGAGCAGCTCACCTGAGGTGCAGCTGTGGGAGCAGTGGTGTCTCCCTGAAGGCAGAACAGCTCAGCATTATTTTTTGGCTATCTTGAGTTTTATAATTTGATGGAAAAAAATTGTAAGAGAACCTTGAGCATGGGTGAAGAAGTGCAATGAAAGCCCAGCAGAAGCAGTGACCACAGGCTTTATGACACCTGGGTGTCCAGGGCTGCTCCAGATCGTAGCTTCTTCACATACACACATCTCTCTCCTAGCTACCTGTAATCCTAGCCACCTGTAATGCTGAGATTCCTGGCCAGTGAGGCCAGTGAGGCCACTTCCTTGTGCCCCCCCCTGCTTACTTATTATACCTATGATTTGATGGCAGGTCCCATTTTCTATCTTTCATTGGAGAATTTCTCCTATACACTGGAACATCCCAGACTTTTAAAATGCTTCCATTCATGGTGCCTGGAATTGACCTGCTATTTACTCCCAGCAGTTAGTTGCTATTTAAAGTAATTAAGCAGTTCAAAAAAAATATTTGAAAGTAGAACTGTGGGATTATTCAGTATGCTTTTCCCTTTTAAAAATCATCAGAGTTGAATATGATATGTCAAATTTTGTGTCCTTTACAAAGAATAGCATTCTTGAGCACTTTTCATGTTGTTATATAGCTCTCTAAAATGAAAATTTAATAAACAGACTTATGTTGATAATCCTAACGTATTACTAGATGTCTGGTTCATGTCTAATGTTTTCTAAAAACCCACTTTTGTCTAACATGCTTATCTTATTTACCTGGAAGAACTCTGATCTGAAGAAGAAAAAAAGGGGGATTTATGAAGCATGGTCCTAGTCACCCAGAAGAGTCTGGGCTCATGTTTGATAGGCAGAGGAAGTAGTAGAATAAGTGAATGAGTAGACATCCTGCAGCAAGATGGCATGTACAGACAGCCCCCATGCCACACCAGCAGGAACAGTTGAAGCTGGCTCATCACCAGCATCGTGTAGAGACCTTTAAAAGTCATGAGACTTAAGTTCATTGAGAGTGTTAGTGCATGAAAACCTACAGTACGACTCAGAGGGTCACATAGCTGTTGTGACTCTGGACTGTGGTTTTTTTGTTTGTTTTGCCCTAAGGCAAAGAAGCTGTCCTGGTCATAAGTCTGCCGCTTCTTGACTCCTCTCTGAACTCACCTTGGTTCCTGTCTCTTCCCTTCTGGCTGATTGCAGGCATCACATCAGCCAATGGGAACATGGGTTGCTCCTGAGTCACCCTCTAGCAGGGACATCCTTTCACTGAATCTGTGCGGTGAGAAGAGATTGTATCCCTATGGTTAAATGCAATATACTAGGCAAATATAGCCTCCTTGGAAGTATCTGTGTCACATGTATCCTTCTCCTGCCTGTTCAAAGTTTCATTGGCTTTTTTTTTTTTTTTGGTGCCAGTACTTTTAGAACTTCGAGCTTTTGCTTGGGTATTTCTTTTCACTGCTGGCACTCTACCACTGGAGCCACACCTCCTGTTTGAGCTTTTTGCTAATTAACTGGACATAAGAATCTCACATATTTGTCTTCCTGGTCTGGCTTTGAACCACAGTAATCAGAACTCAGCCTCCTGAGTAGTTCGAGGAGTACAAGCACAAATCACCAGCACCCTGCCTCACTGAATGGTTATGGTCTTCTGAGTCTTTTTTATGTTAAAAAAAAAGAGTATAGCTCTAGAATGCCAGATGAATGACCAACAGAGGACATTGGCTTGCTGGTGGAGCAGGCCTGGAGGCGGAGTTGGCGCCGCCAAGGAAGCTGGTGCATGCGAATAGGAGTGGCAAGGCACAGCCTGCTCTCAAGTGCTCTGGCTGCTTGGGTTCCTGGCATGCTGATTTGTGAATTAAGATTAAAATCACATTGCCAGGGATTACCACGCAACCATGACCCTGGCTGCTCCTCCAGAAACCACAGTTCTTTCTCTGCAGTTTGAAGAACATATGCATCTGTTAGCCCTTTGGAAACAAAAGAAGTCAGCAGCGCCTTTGGAAGATGCTCACCGGCCTTTTAATATACCCAGCGATGACCTCTCTAACAAGGTGCAGAGCTTAGCTGATTGGTGAACAGTGATTGATTTCCGCTTTGTTCACAGTGGCTAAGTTCTGCACCTGAAGAGAAGGTGAGATGGGGACAGTTAAGTTGGAGGCACTGGGGCAGAGGCCACTGAATGGTCAGCTCAGTGCGGAGCCTGATCCTGGAGGACAAGAGACCAGCCTGACCAAAGGATGCACTGACTCCTGTCAAGAATACAAGCAGTGCACCAACCGCTCTTAACAGAAACATAAATCCAGTAACTAGACATCTATCTGAAGTTGCAAAAGTGATTATAAGAAACTAAAACGAACTGCACCACAAAACCGTGTCTCAGTGGCATTGTGAGTGGGGGGTTCTGTTGTCCCTTCTTGGGTGGGGGTCACCTCTCTTGTATTTGCGGTCTAGGTCTGTGTGTCTCTGCAGTCACTGGTGGGATGATGCGGAACCCGGCTAACAGTGCAGCGCTGCGTCTCCGGGCTGTCGATTGGACCCGTCCTCCGGTGCCTACTGAGCTGATATCAGTTCTCATTTCACACACTGGCTCAGTTCAGCAGGAACAGGAGTCGAGCCCTTGAGCAAAAAGCCTGTCTGTAAGTGCCTGAGGCTCACAAGATGGGACTTCCCCACACAAGATGACAGGCCTGAACATCAAGCACTAGACCTGGCGGCCAGCGGCGGCAGTATCCATCTGTATGTGCTTCTGTATGTGGTTTGGGGATCTGTGGAATATCATAGAACTAATGCCCCAAAGATTAACTTCCCATTTTTATTAAAGGCAGAACGTAGTCAGTGCTGAAGCTTGGTATTTGCCCCACAAGAGGGAAGGCCTACATCTCTCATTATGGAGTTTTGACTTCCTGAAAGCAGAGTGGATGCAGCTGTGAAGTGAATGTCTGTCTTGTAGCCCACTGGGCTGCAGAGCCATGTGTGAGCTCTGGTTTGACTGTACTGTGTCCGGGATTGAGATGCGGTCCAGGTCTCATCACTGTTTTCTGATGAAAGTCCTCTCTCTAAAGCAGAGAGCAAAGGCCCACAAAGGTACTCGTTTACAAGAATTCCTCAGTTGGGACTGGGTAATAAATTTTATTGCTGTTTCCTTTGCAGGGAAGATCACAGTGAGATGGTCTTTCATATGTCTCCTCCTAGTCGTGGTGGGACAGGATTGCACTGACCCTGGACATCAAAAGAAGAATTACGTGGCTGCTAAAGCCATCAGCCCACATCAGAATTTGTGTCTTGGGCTTCTCTTTCCCAGAGCCTGGGCTCAGCTGGGCAGATAGAAAAGGTGGATGGATCCTCATAAAGTCTCCCACCCAGCAGCTGCCTGACCATGCTTGTTTTCTGCCTGAGATACTGAGTCCTCTGGAGCTCTGCTGTGGTCCAAAAGCTTCGTGTCCACTCATACAGATTCAAGATACTGAGCCTTTAGAACCTGCTGGATGACTGTAGGCCCTTCAGCATGTGGCTGCTCCTGGATATTTGTGATTCACAGAGAGGGTCACAGCTTCCTGGGTCCTGGGAACACTGAACACTGAGGCTTCCTGGAAGGTTCCCAAAAGGTTTTATTGTGATTGCTAAAACATTTAATGTCTTCCAAACTTTTGATAACTTTTTGTAAAAGTACAAGTCAGGAGCCTGAGATGTGTTAATAAAGTGAAATTGATTTATTTAAATTTGTTTGCTTTTCAATGTGCTACCATTCAAAAATAACCAAAACTGCCTAAGAAAGGCTTCTGCACATGTCAACATTCCTCCCCACCTCACTAGTTTTTGGCAGCCTCCACGGCAATGTGAATATTCTTAGAAGCTGAGGTTTAGTTGGTGTTTGGGTAGTGCACGGATTATGACATCCCAGGCCCCACAGGGAGCCTGACACCGTTGTTTCTGTCACACAAATACTGAAGTTTAAAAGGAAAGACAGAAGCCACTAAGGAAGCTTGCTAGTACTGCCCCGGAGGAGGAGGCCATGTGCTGATGAGGCAGAGCAAACCTAGAACAGCATGTGTCTTCTGGTGCTTGGCTGGGGCTCAGTGTGTTCTGGCTTCTTGGGCTACACACTATGAGAAGCCCTGCCAAGGAGGATTTGTTCTTCAGAGCCTTTCACTTTATTATACCTGAGACTGTCATTGTGGACACTACCTAGGGATTTGTTCTTTCCTGTTACTTACATGTACACTTCATATGATACCATATTAGTAGAAGAAACAAAACATGTTAACTGCACATTAGAGTAAATGTCAACTAAATGCTGACTTAGCTCCCAGGTTCTCCTGAGTGCACTGGACTTGCCTTAAGCTGGGCACTAGCTCTCAGGAACATAGACCACATAGTCCTACAAGCGCCTACTGGTGTACCTCCAACAAACTGTGGGTGATTTAGCGGCCCCATGGTTTGGTTTGGTCTGGTCTTACCTTTTCAAAAAAGTGAAAGGCTTGTCTTTTGGAACCACTAAAACAGCTGCTAATTAGGTGTGTTTTCAGGCAGCCAATCCCTTTGTTCTACCAGTCAGAGTCCCATATTTTGTTTTGACTACTTGGGCTTCAGCCAGTGGTGGTAGAGCCCAAGTAGTTGGTGGCTCATTGATGGCCCATGTCAGTAGCTTTGGCTGAGGTTCTTTGGGTAGAGTTGGCTCCAGACATGGGAGTCCTGTCTGTACTTGGAGTGGCCCCAGAGCAGGCAGGAAGCAGGGAAGCAGCCTGGGCTGCCAAGCCAGGCAGCAGCAACCCACCATGCCATAACTGTACTTAGTTTAACTTCATGCACCTGGGGCTCAGCTGGCTATCAGAGTGAGTTCTCTTTGCTGCCCTTCGAGCATCTTCCAAGAAAAGCTTTAGGGAGCCTTTGGCTAGGGCTGACAGAGACCTCTCCATCCAAAAATGGTGCCTGCTGGGGTTAGACAAACTAGCACCTTCATTTTAAAATGATATATCTGACAGACAAAAAGCACTGCAGTAGGTGCTACAGATCCAGTAGGATTTAAGAAAGAATGATGCCTTGGTCCAGGGACACAGCGGTGTTGGTGACAGCTGGGGATAAAAGTATGCGTCCAGCACCCCAAGTCCTGCTATAAGGCCTGGGCAGATTGAGCAGTCTGCCAAACTGCATTGTAAGTGACCGGTAGGATTTGAACTGGAGCTGTACTACAGGGTGATCCAATGCCTCCATAGCACTTTCAGAGGCCTCCTTGTCTAGGCTCCCCTGGGGCCCTTACAGCTGGACTTAGCCTGCTTCAGCACTCTCCACTTTAACTCACTGGGAAGTCCTGGATGAGGCCTGCTTTGGAACTTGGAAACTTGAGTCAGTTACACACTTCCCCATGGGAGGTACAGACCTGTCTTCTTAGCCTGTTTCTATGCCACCTTTTACCCGCACCTCAGCCACTTCTCTAGAGGAACCCAAGACAGCCCTGTTGTCTCTCTGTCCTGACCCTGTCACACTTAGGGTAAAAAACTGATAAGCACAAACTTCTTTATCGTCAAGGTGGTGGCTGTGCTGCGCAGAGGAGCCCAGGACACCTTGTCACCATCAGCTTCTAGGATAGGCAGAGGCTTCTGCCACCTGGGATTCTGTTCACCGTGAGGATGACCCCAAAATGCTGTCATCCCTAGCAGGATCTGGTAATTCCTCACCTACTTGGGTGAAGGAGTGGTTATGCTCCTTCTAAGGTTCCCATAGGCCAGGGCTAACACCATGTGGCCTATAGCCCAACAGCAGCCTGGAACCATGGTCCCAACCTATCCTGAGCAGCCATAAGGCACAGAACCCTTAGTGTTTTAACTCAGATGTTGGGCATGTTTCTGAGGAGAATGGTAAGGGGGCATTCGTGCCCTCTGAGCAAGTTAAACTGGTTAAACTGCCAAGCAGTTTTCCTCCTCCAATACGAGGGGCTATGGCTGGGCCAACCTTTTCCCACTGAGGCTACTGGAAATGTTCCTCCCGCCCAAACTGATCTGCCTAGTCTTTCAGGAGCAAGTCAGCCTGCCAGCATTGACATGCCTTCTCCAGAAGCCAACTGTGACTGGAAGTCAGTATTCTCTCAGGAATCTGGCATGGATGCAAACAGGCATTGCTGATCTGTAGGTAGGTGTGGGCTGAGTTCTACTCAGATCTGTGGGAAGCAGTGGTGCCTGAGGTTACCCCCTGACCTCATATGGGGCAGAAGTAGCAGTGACCCCACCCTGTGTTGTCTCCATTCCTAGCCTGGCCTGGGAAGCAACTACTGTCACCACTATCATGTCCAGGAGCCTTGGGGCCAGAGTCACTCCGGAAGCCCAACCCCACTACTGGGTTCCTCCACACTGGCTGCAGGGCTTTGGGCAGTAGCCCAGGAAAGAAAAGTGCTAAGAATTGTGGGACCCAGGCAGGAAGTGAGGGGGTGATGCTAAGAAATACAAAAGGAGACATCTTCATCTTGGCCTCTACTGTGGAATTAAAGGATTTCAAAGCCTGTACAGAGATGCCACAGACTGTCCCTAGTGTAAGAGCCAGAGGCAGTAAACCCAGGCTTAAAACCAAAGCATTCCCTTAAAATAAGAAGGCTCCAAAAATTTTGCTTCAGGTGCCTCCTGGCCTTCTCTGCTGACCTAAGTTAAGCTGAACAGGGTATCCAGAGCCAGTAGCCACAGACTTAAGCACTCCACCATGGCTGTCCAGGCCAGGAAAGCAGTAGTTCACTGAACTACGGAAAGCCAAGCTCAGTGACAGAGTCAGAGCCAACCCATTTAGAGCTCCAGGTTCTCCATGCCAGCCTGGAGCCAGCCAGAAGAGTGGCTCCAGGGAGGGGTGATGGACAACACTGGGCAGGAATCCCCCAGGCACTGCCAGACAGATCCACCCCAGGAAGGAACAGCCTGTCCCTGCCGCGCCTTCCATGGAACTTGGGGTGCTTCAGCATGTGACCTTGCAAGTGCACTACTGAGGTGGCAAGGTCTGCCACACCCATTCCCAAGGAAGACAGATGCAGCCATTAGAGTGCAGCGGTGGTGTGATTAGCAGGTGCTGCCATCTCAGGTTCTCTGGAGGAACAAGCCATGACCAGTTATGACATGGCGGAAGGGCCTAGGGGCCTGAGGATGGGGAGGGACTGGAAGGAGAGTTGGAAGGGCTTTGTGGACTTTCCAGGGACCAGGCCCATTGAGGGCATGAATTCTTCATGCCCCAGGCTACTGTTGCATGCAGGACAATGACTTTAGCCCTGGTTTACAAGGTGGGAGGGAGGAGAGGCCTCTTGAGACTATTCAAGAGCAAGGTTTTATGGATCTTTTCCCACCCTTTGTCACTGTCTGGGAGACTGATCGCCTAGTAAGACATTCCTGTTCCAGTCCCATAACCAGAAACGTGTGAAAAAGGGAGGCAAGACCTGGTGGCTGCCATAAAAACACAATGCTCCCAGAAATAGCTGGCTGCCACAGGTGTCTGCTGGACACTGGCAGTCATCCTCACAGCTGAAGCACAGAAGGACCAGGAGGAGGAGCCCACTCTCAGGCACGGGGGCTGGGAAAGCGGCCTTACCTACTCACCCCTTATTCTCAAGTATGCTCATGAGGGCAGGACCTTTGAGAGCTGGTGAGCCCTGGAGACACACATGGGTCTAGATGTGCACACATGCTTGGGTGGCTTGGGTATAAAGCCAAGCATGGAAATATAAAGACCTCTGACCCCCCCCCCAGACTGCTCACAAAAGCCAAACCTGGTCACTGCAGTGTTGTTTGACAGAAAACAACTGAGAATTTGGCTTCTTAGCCCCAAGGATCTACATGGGTGGGCACCAGGGCAAAGTGCTTTGGAAACAATGGTTCCTGTAGCTGGCCTAGGCCTAAGCAGTATCTGGTTGCGCAGTGTCATCTAGCCACTGACAGGAAGAGGAACCAGAATGGCTAGGAGGCCCTTAGGAAGAAACTTCTTCCCCACATCATCTGTGGCTCTGAGACATGGGGGACTGAATGTGCTCCTTCTATCAGCTTCTACTTTAATAAGTCACCAGAAATGTTTCAGCCTTGGCCCTTGTGGACAGGGCTTGCTGGTCAGCCAGCCCAGGGCCTGTGATGTGGTAGGTGAGGCGCTAGGACTGCTTATGATTGGGGCCTGACAGCACTGTCAAGAATCCAGAGTTTGAGAAAGTTCTTTTCCATTCTAGCAGTCCTCAGTTAATGTGAAAGGCCTGACAGATTCCAGGAGCACAACTGTGGTGGACTCGGACATCTGTGGCAGGTTTTGAAAGACAGGAAGAAGCCTAGCAGTCTCAGGCTGACCTACTGTGCTCTTTACAGGATCCTTCAGGTTGCCACTTCTGACTCCAGCATCTACTTGTGTGTGGAGTTCGACAGCAGTCTACGTGAGAGGGGAGGATCCAGACACATAAGAATGATGTGATAAGTAAAAAAAAGTAGGAGCCAGCTCTAGTGTCTTCTAGTGGAGTGGGAAAGTGCATTTATGTTGAGCTGTAGGCAATGACAGGGGAAGGAACTCAGTTTCACCATGTTTTCTGTTTTGATAAGCATGTTGAAGAAGAGACAAGTGTAGCTGGTGATCTCAGAACACCTGGGTGTAGAGAAGGCTGTGTCTGATTATTAGCAAGCATAGAGTAGACAGATGGCAGAGGAAGCCCTGGGAAGTGGATCATGACTCACAAATTTCTCCAACCTAAGAGCTCAAGAAGCTGATGTCCTCAGTGTACATGTCAGGACACATGGATCTGGCCATATGGAGCATCGTGTTTTCTTAAAAGGTTCTTTGTCCAAGATTAGAATGTTAGTCCTGGGAATAAGTAATAAAAGTGCCACCATGCTGACTACAGCATGGGGGACAGAGGTAGATGTCTTCGTTCAAGCTGCCGATGATGCCAGCCTATTCTTCCTCACCTCATCCTACTGCCCCTCTTAGAACAAACAGGAGTCTTCTTTTGGGTACTGATGGCTACCACTGTTTTTGTTTTTTGTCGGTCATGGGGCTTGAACTCTGGGCCTGAGTGCTATCCCTCAGCTCTCCAGCTCAAGGTTAGCGCTCTACCACTTGAGCCACAGCGCCACTTCCCTACCACTGTTTTCTAGTAGATAAAATATGCAAAGAAATAATATGCAAACTGTTTTTCTCCCATCACCCTATCCCTTCATGAAGCCCGTCACTGTAATGAGTCTGCTCCCCAGAAGATATTTAGTCATATTCCACACACACAGGACACCCATGCTTTATAGCTGAAGGTGGGTACAACCAAGTCGCATTCTGTGTTCTTGAGGGATCAGATCCAAGACTCTGCTATGCAGACAGATGTCTACACTGCATGTGTCCTTACATAAGATGGTGTGGTCTATGCATACAACCTACACATCATCCCTAGATCATTTGGAATGCCCCATAAGATGTAAACACTGTTGACATAGCTGTCACTATTTGATTTAGGAAGTGCTCACAAGAAAAATACCTATACAAGTTCACTAGACACAATTATTTTTTCCCAAGTATTTTTAATCCTTGAATGTTGAGCCCATGGACAAGACAATGGGATACAAAAAGGTCTGCACTTTGATTTCTCCATGTAACAGTGGCAAGTAGAACAGTTTGCACATGCATCTAACTTGGCTTCTCTATAGTAATGGCACCATTACATGAACACCTCAGACTTGATAGTAGCAGCATTCCATGAGATTCAACTATGGGCAATATTTTTTTTTTAACCTGTGTACTCATTTTGTCTGTAAGAAGTAGATAATTGGCTGTATTAGAGTTGATTTAGGTGAAATCCTGGCAACAGGACTTGCCTCAAGCATGAAAGTTTATGCTTCTCTCTCTCCCCTTCCACAAACTGATCTAGCCAGAACTCTATTGATGAACCAAGTCTCTTTCTGTGATTGGCTATCTGAAGCGCTGTTCAGGTAAAGAACCTGGGGCACTCTGTACTTCTCGAGGCACTGTGAGGAAATTCTTAGATTTGTTCATTATAGCAGAAAGGCAGGAGTGTGAAGAACTGGGTTTTTGTTACAGGGTAAAAGGATATATTCTTTAAATTTTTATCAAGTGTTTTCTTGTGGTAAAAATATTGATAATGAAGAATTTATCATTAATTGCATCTACATTGTTGTGCAATGTCGTGACCATCTATCTCCAGAACTGTTTCATCTTCCTAAGCTGCAACTATCCATCAAATACTCCCTCCCCCCTCCTGTTCCCCTGTGTCCCTGGCAATCACCATTCCACTTTCTCTGAGTTTTCTAATTGTCATTTCATATCCGTTTTGTGTAACTTCCCATAAAGTCTCCCACATTGTGGCTAGTGTCAGAATTCTTTTTAAGACTGAATGATATTCCATGGAGTTTGCTACTGTACTTTATCTGCTCATTTATTGGTGGACCCAGGATTTGGCTATTTTACATTGTTTCAGTGTACATGGGCATCCAACTACCTCCTGGAGTTCCTACTTTACATCGTTTGGCTATGTGGCTACCGTGAAATTGCATCCTAAGTCTGTGACTACACTGTTCCTAGGAAAATGTTGGCAGTGAAAACCTGCCTCTAGAATTTCTCTGCACTGTCTCAAATACGGCAGGGCCAATCTTTAATTTTCCCCACTTGATATGGAAACAGTTATACTATTTCACACTTCCCGTAAGTTATGTTAAATACTTTTTTAAATTTCTTGAAAGTCATCTATATTTGTCCTATTAATTATATGCAGTGTTTCCATCCTTCACAAGTCTTGGGTTGGTGGTGTTTTCTTATTAAGTTGTAGGAGAAGTTTAGAAGGCAAAAAATTACTTTGTCATATATGTTGCAAATATTGTCCCCTAGTTTATTAATTGTTTTGATTTTCTGATCGTTTGGTGTTCTATGTGTCTGTCCACTTTTACCAGTCTTGTCTTCTGTGGTTTCCTGGTTTTGCATGACATGTAGGATGTACTCTTTTCAACCTCAGGGTGCAGGCTGGGGGAGCTGGAAGCTGCTCAGAAGTGTGTCTGTGAGGCGGCTGGAGCGCTGGGCGCACATCCTCTTCCCTCTCCCCTCCACACTTCCCTGCCAGGTCTGGGGTCTCCTCTCAGCATTGCTGCTGAGATCTTGACCTTGTGGCCCAGCAGGGATGTGAGTATGCAAGGGAGGGGAGGGGGGAGGGAAGGGGCTGGAATGCAAACCAAAAGATGAGCTGGAAGTTCTAAATGAAAGATCAGAGAATTCTACATTTTGTGAATAGGGAAGTTCTATTTATACACTTTTATTTTTCCAAGTAACATACCATCATTCCAGAGCCTTCTTATCACCCCCTCCCCTCCCTCCTCAGTTCACGAGCGGTTCTGGCAGCGTCTTCCCTGGGGAAAGCACACGTTCCCAGGCCCGTCCTATAGATGCCAGCCTTGGGAAGCAAGAGCCAGGCACTTTATTCTTGAAGGTTTATTTGCCTGAGGCCCAACTCATTTGCTACCACACTGCCCAATAAGTTCCTATATATGCAACTGTTTCTTTGGCAGTTTTTTTCTTTAAATAAAATCCAAAGACTCCATGTTAAAATACAATGTCCATTACTGCGCCCTGGGAGAGGTGAGGTGGTGATGGGTTGAGGGAGACAGTCTCTTTCTTCCTTTGAAGGCAGAATCGTCCTGGATTCCTTATAAGGAGTCATTTCTCAGGTTTATTCACCCTGCACCAATCCGGGTTCATCTTGGTGCGGCACTGAGGGGTGGTGGCTCTTGGCCAGGCTTACTGCCAGGGCTCCCAGCGGCTCCAGCTGCCTCTGGTTGACTCCATCCAACGGAAAACCTGTCTACCTCCTTTCCCTTTTCTAGTTCCCATTTCTTCCCGGCACTGATGCACCAGAGGGAAATGGGTGGAGAGCTAGTGCAAGCCGCAGGAGTTAGGAGCAGGACTCCTCAAGGAGGCTCAGCGCACTCAGACACCTTCCTCACATGCTGAGCCATAACTGAGCCTTTCCAGGTTTAGCTTTTGTGATACCCGAAGCTTCTAAACTTACAAGGCAGAGGGAAGTATTTATTGTTTTTGAGAGAAAGACTTTAGGATTGGATAAATACAAAATTAGGTATAACCTGACTTTACATGTACAACAACAACAACCAAGAAAAACAACAGAACAAATTCTTGCCACACTTCCTTCTGAGCAGTTTGTCAGTGAAGTGGGGCAAGTCGGTGGGCTGGTGGACAGGCGAGGAGAGCCTGCCATCTGTCCTTGTCTCTGGATGCTGCCAGGAGGGCATAGGTCCAGAACCTTCTGCAATGCCAAGAGAAAACCAGATCTCCAACCCGGCTACCATTTTTGCTAAGTGGCCTAATGAGCTGGCTTTCTGCAACCAAGGCCACCACTAAAGATGTGGTAGATGTTCTGGGAGCTGAAGCTAAAGGCGCCCTGGCTCATCCACGTACTGTGTGTGGACAGCCTCATATGGGAAGCCCACACGAAGGAGCGAAGCTGGGAGGCCTTCCTGGGTTGTGGACTGTTATTTGTGTATTTATTTGAATTTCTTGTAAAAAAAAAACTGCAGGAATTCAAGTGTCCAGACTTTTCTAGAAATCTAAGGCAACTGCAAGAGAAGGTAGAGTTTATTATGTAATTTTCAGCCTTCTCTCAAGCTCTCAAGCTGGCTAGGAAGCAGGGGAAAGTATGTCTTGTCACCTTCCCATGGCACCTCCATGCCAATTCTAGAGACCTGTTTTCTCCACTGCAGTGGAAGGGATGGTGGCCTTCACCTCCAGGCAGCTTGCTGTGCCTGCGCACAGAGGCCTGGGGCCTCTGGAGGTGAGTCTCGCCTGTATGAAGCAGCCTTACCCTGTGTGGCTTGCCTTTTCCTGACCTCTGAGTACTGTCCCCTCCTTGGCACTTTCTTCAGGGCAGGACAGGACAGAGTAAGGGGGAAAGAATCCATAGACAAGCCAGCACCTGCTGCTCGGGACTCACATCTTCATAGACAGTGAGCGTTCGCACAAGCCAGAGGCCCGGGGCTGTGTCAGGATGAGATAACACCCTGCCAGCTTCCCAAGAATGGGAAGACAGCTGTTCTGAGTTTGACAACAGTCTTATTTTTGCCATTTGCTGTGAAAGAAGCGAGGAGGACCGATGGGAGGGCTGGGGAACTCTAGCATCAGCATATTACCGTATCTCCAGATTTTCCCAGGGAGATGGAATTACTAGTGCCTCCTCATTTGGGGAATCCTTGCTGTTCCCCAAATGGAACCTCTTTTTTTTTATGGCCACAGAGGCTGATCAGTTTCAATGAAGGAACCAGTGACTCTGGTTCAAAGGTAACAGGAGAAGAAACATCCTCAACTCCCACGTGAAGCACGGAACCTCCTTCTCCAAATACAGAACATTCTGATGAAGTGCATTCCCGTAGAAGTAGTGACTAAGGTAGCTGCGATCAGAGCGTCCACAAGGACACTTTTATACTGTAAGTTTCTCAGAAGAAAGGCTTAGGTAAAAAGTTCTTGGAATGTTCCAGATTATCAGGTAGATCCATTAGCACTGCCATCCAGCAAAATTAGTAATTCCCCCAAAGGTTAACCTCTATTCCCATAAACCTTATTCATACTTCAAACAGGAGCCAGGATTTCAAGACTCCCAATACATAAATCAGAATGGACATAAAAAGGTCTTAATCACATGGCAGACAAACAAAAGAATCTGTGGTCAATACAAGAATGAAACTGAGAAGAAAACCCCTAACTGATGTGGAATGAATAACAACCACAGGATGACAGATTCCTTCTTAAGAATTTCCAGATCCCAGTTCACCTTAATCGAACAAGCCTGTCCTCTGCGCTGCCTGTCAGCCCTGTCTATGGTTGCAGCAGGCAAAGCCTCAGGCTCTGGGCCTGGTATTTCACTCAAAGCTGCTGTTCTCTCTCCATTGGTGGCCAGCACCACTTGCCAATTGCTTACTTCAACCTGAGAGAAACTTGAGGGATGAATTCCTTAGGGAACCAAGATGGTGTGCCTTCACCTCAGATCCCTCCCTTCTGAACAATAATCTGTGGGCATAGGCTAAGTTATTCTCTAAACTGTCCAGTGCTTTAAGACCAATTTCTTGGTTCAGAGATTTTGAATCATTCAAATATGGTGCCTCTAAGATTGATGTGAGTTAAAAGGAAATTGAACCCACCTCCCACTTAGGCCTTTTGCTTCACAGTTCTCAGACTACAGCTGGGCTGAACAGCTGCAGAGAGCTGAGCTCACCGACCAGATCTGGCTGAGTGGGCTGAGATACCTCTCATTCTGTAAGATATGTGCAACCAGAATATTCCAACATACATGTGCCTGGTACTCACAGCTCAAAGGCCTCACTCCACACACGGTGGCCACCCACAGTGTCACATCCCCTGTCCCTGGCCTTGGCAAGCCCACAGTGTCACATCCCCTGTCCCTGGCCTTGGCAAGCCCTCATGCAGCGTGCTTCTTGCTACACTTGAGCTTGCAGATGCTGAAGGAGCTCTCTGGCTAGCTTTCCTGACCTCAGGGCTTCATGGCCAAGATGCTCCCATCTGTACAAGGTCTGGTGAAGAAAGCCAATAATCTCTTGAGTTATCTCTTCATTGTGCGCCATCTGCAGTGAAGGAAGCGGAGAAGGCAAATTTAAAACACTCCCCAGCACAGTCCTCTATCCGGTAGTAAACTAAAGTTAATGCTCTTGACCCTGCAAAGTAGCACAATACCACCAGACCTAAGGAAAAGCACCAAAGACTCTTGTTTTGTTTGCAATCAATACACAGAGAGCCCAGCCACTTCCTTGTGACCACCCTCCCCAGATGGGCCAGCCACTCCGCCTTAGCCTCACAGAGGCTACAAATAAGCACTGCTGGGAAATAGTCTTTCCCAGAATGATTCCCAAGCTGCGAGATTATTTGCCATGAGGTGCAAAAGCAAAGCGTGCTGTGGCTTGACTTTCTGCAACAAGCTCACACTACCATGAGGACTAGAAAATGACACCTGTTTCCACACGAATAGTCTTATAATGGCACTCCTCAGCCATCCGACTTGTTTTTTTAAATAGGCATCTAAGGTTTTAACACCTGCTTCCTACACAGAGGCAGGAAGCACCGGCATTGTTAGTTCTGCTAAATTTTAACAGCCTTGAGGCACTTATTTGTTGGTGCCCAAGTTTTCTTAAGAACTACAGTTGAGAAAAAAAGGGAGGGGTGAAGATCTCACAAGTAAGCTGGGTAAAGAATTCACTGTGATTTTTTCTTGAAGGCACAAGCACAATCAAGAAGCTGTAAGTTTTTGCAAGAACAAGACAGACATTCATTTTGTGTGTGTGTCACTTTATAAAGGACCTGCAAATGTTTAAGCCAGAGCAACCTCAGATCAACAGGGCCTTTCTGGTATGGTGACAGCTGTCCTGGCTTTCCTGCAACTTCCACTTCTGGCATTTAAAGCCCAGTGTACCACTCTTCCGTGGGTATCCCACCTCCTGGCCATCAATAACTCAGAGTTGTCTAATGCGCACTGCATGGGCTGCAGTGAGGGACTCGGGGCTGGGAGCTGACGTGGCCATCCCTTTTCAGGGAACAGGGTTTGAGACAAGTCCAGTGGGGCCGAGGCTCTGCAGGGTGAGGCAGCATCTTTGGTGGGGTCTTCCCTTCAGTATCACTGCTTGGTTTATACCTAGAAACCATGGGCATGTGGGGGTGCAGGTGACCTCCATCAGATGCATACTGTTCTTCAGTAGCAGTATGAGCTTCATTTGATGCTTTCTAGGAGTTAAATTGCAATCCATGTGGGTATAATCCATGTGCATGCTTAGAGGGACAGGCCACATTCCTGCTCACAGGGGTCCACTGTGCTCTAGAATGGTCCAGCAGACACTCTCCATCCAACTTCATGCATTCCTCAGGGCTTTGGGTCACGCACACAAACCCCCATATCTTTGATGGCCTGGGCTGAGGTGGGTGTGTACCCACATTATTGCACATTAAATGCAGTGACTATACAAATGATCTCTGCATTTCAGATTCCTCCTAAGTTGCTGCTGTCACCCAGCTGCACAGACAGGGCAACGTGAGAGACACAGAATGAGAATAGGACAGTTGTAGGAGACTCCAAACATGCATTCACCTTTCCCAGCACTAGCTGGGAAGTGCTGGCAAGGAGAGGGCAGAAGCAAGACCCTGAACCAGAGAAGCAGGAGCCCTTTGTCCTGAAGTCAGTGGTGGCTTTTATCAAAAGGCCAAGGGCAGAGAAGTGAAGCCTGGGCAAGGCTGTGGGAGCTGGAAAAGGGAAGCCTGGCCTGAGCCCAGGTTGCCGTTACGTGGCGGGATAAGGCGAGGCTGGAGGTCAGTATCCTGAAGGCTGAATGGAGCCACCAAGGCAGGCTAGGCAGCGCGAGGGTTCTGATGGGACAAGTGACCACTGCCCTCTGCAGGCCGCCCTCCTTCTGGCTTGAATCAGCATAATTCTTCAAAGCTGGCAGCAAAGGGCAGAGGCCCAGGCTCCAAGCTGCGAAGGGGCTGGCTCTTTGTGTACTCTCAGAGCTCACATTAAAGCTGCACCAGAACCACCAGTCCACCATACATCCAAGGCCAGGCAGGTGTCCAAGACATCTTCCAGGAGCTGGCAGCAATGAAATGATGAGTATGAAGTGGTGAGAAGCCCATAAAAGGACGCCTTTCACCTGTCCTGCTGGTGGTTGACAAGCTGGAGTACAAGGCCTGCTCTTGTAGCCACTGAGGTGGGACCGCCTTGTCAGGAAGGCTGGGATGTTAAAGAAGAGCTCAGGGCATCTAGAAGGACAGCACCCTGGTGGTCCTTGGGATGGACGAGCCTTGAGAGGCCCAGCAGGGTGCCCACCTACTGGGAGACCATGGTGTAAAGGTGAACATGGCATCTCTTTCGTGTGCTTCTGCTATGCATTCTCTCTGTATTCTTCGCAACTGAACTGACTTACAAGGTCTGAAGGAGAGGCTCTGGGTTCTTCCGTGCTCCTGCAGTCCTAGATTTAGAGCGCAGTGTTGTAATGTGTGGCTGGGAGTCCGCTGGAATCAATCAAACAGGCTGCTACCTAGGAAGCAAACTTCCATTTCTCTAGTCCCAGTCCCTTTTCAGTGGAGGAGCCAGAGTATGGGCCACCTTCAATGTGGATTGTTTCCTCTGACTTGATGGAAATAGGGTAGCAACAATGGGTGGCGAGTTTGGTGTCTCCGGGAGCTTTTCCTGGGGTACTTTCTCTCACCGAAGTCCCATACTAATTCCTCCACCTGTGAGTGCCACCCTCAGGTCAGGCAGCTTCTGCACTCCCAGGGTGGGAACAACTACGTTGGGAACAGAGCAGGGGAAGACATCCTGGGAAGTAGCATCTGAATTAGTGAGGCCAGGGCTCCATCCACAGGTGTGGTGAGTCATGACAAAAATGCCAGTACTTAAGTCAAGAATGTCTGCTGTTAACCTTTAAAATAACTTCAGAATAGTTTTAACGTTACTACAAAGACAGCACAGAGTTCTCATTTACACCATACAATGTCATCTATTTATCAACGTCTAAATGGGTATGGCACAAGTATCATAATTAATGAACCCATAGCAACAGGATATTATTGACAGAAGCCCAAACTTTCTCCTGATTTCTAGGATCCCACATTACATTTAGTTGTAATGCCTCCTTGGGCTTCTCTTGGCTGTGACCATGACGGATGTTCTTGCTTTGAGGTCCTTGGCAGGTTTGAAGAGGGTTGGTCAGAAATGTTGCATATCCTTAGTTTGTCTGATCTTTTCCCCATTACATATGAACTACATATTTCTGGGAGGAAAATCTCCAAGATAAAGCACCATTTTAATCATATTGTATCAAAGGTCTGTTCTGTTAATGTGACATTGACTGTGGCTGAGGTAGATGCTGTGAGGCGGCTATTAAAATACAGACCCAGCAGGGGTGAAGCTGGTTGTTTATACAGAATTCCGTGTTTGACTCTCAAGTATGGAGTTCTCCTACCCCAAATAGACTCAGAAGGAAGTATTTTTTCATATTTGCGTGCTTTGTGTTGCGATTTGTCTTCCCCCTCCCAGGTGTATAAGGGTGACATTGCCACAACAGAGCCGAGTAGTACAACCACCCCCTCACAGTGGTGTGTGTGTGTGTGTGTGCATACATGCGCACGCATGCACACGCATGTGTACATGGTGAGAACACTTAAAAACTACTCTGAACCGTCCATCAGTGACTATTAACTACCGTTCTCACTTTGGACATTATAGCTCCAGAACATGTTTGTCTGATAACTACAATAGTGTGTGTCTTCTGCTTATTCCGGGTAACTATCCTACTCTGTTTTCTGGATTTGACTTTTTAAAGACTCCACGTTTAGCTGATATCAGGCACAATTTGTCTTTTGAGTATGTCTATTTCACCTAGCAATCATGCCGTCCAGGTTGGTATTATTGCTATTGTGAGAGTCCCAATAGTCTTCTTGTGCTGGTCCTGAGGAGAAAGCATTAGTGTATGAGAGTCTAGTCCTCCAAGCACACACACAAGAGCTGAGGACTGGCCTGCTCCACACCCACCCTCCCACCCAGGTGGAGGACCACTTCTGGTGCTCATCTTCTCATTTCTCACTGGGATGTTCCTTGTATCCACATTCACATTCCAACACAGACTGCCCTGGACAGGGGTGGTGCTTGGAGGACTTTGGGAACAACCCTTCTTGACTTGGCTGCTCCTGCATAGTATTTTTGGCTTGTGAAAATGTATCAAGCTAAATACTATATGCAATAAAAACTAAAAATGAAACCAAAAATAAAACAGAATGTCTAGAATTGGCAATGCTGGTGCGTACTTTTGACATGAGCATTTAAAAAATGATGGCAAAATATACACAATAAATTTGCCATTGCAACCATTTTTATAATTCAGCAATATGAAGTACAGTCACAATGGGTTGTATAACCATCACCACCATCCATCTTCAGAACTGTTCATAATCTCCAACAAAGTATTCACTAAATATTTAGTAATTTCAATATTTCATTTCCATGAATTTGATTATTCTAGATAGGGTCAGCATAGTGTAAAGTTCATCTACATCAACATGCCAGAGCCTCCTTCCTTTTTAACCTTCTCCATGTCTAGAAGAGCATATTTTGTTTTTCCATCCATGTGTTGATAGGTATTTGGTTGTTTCCAACTTCTGACTACCGTGAATAATGATGCTCCAAAGACTTGTGTACAAATACCTGTCCAAGCTCTACTTGGGGTACATAAACAGAAGTGGAGTGGGTATAAGTCTTTTGGTAACAACTCTGTGTTTTAATGTTTTGAGGAACTGCCAAGCTTTTTACCACAATAGCTGTATCATTTTAACATTCCTAACAAAATGTTTGAGTATTTTGATTTCTTTAATGTTCAATGACATTTACTTTTTTTTTTTTTCTGTTAATAGCTGTCTTAGTGGATGCAACTCTTTGAAGTACTGGGATTGAACCCAGGGCCTCACATTTGCTAGGCAAGTACTATACTAGAACTTGGGCCACACACCCTTTTTCTTTTGTTCTATTTTGTTTCTAACAGTTTCACTAACTTTTTCAGACTGGTCTACTTCTTGGGATCTTTCTGCTGTTGTGATACAGGCTTGTACCACCATGCCCAATTCTCATTGTGCTTTTGATTTTGTAATAACCAATGCTATTGAACATATTTTTTCAAACACTTCCTGTCCATTAGTACATCTTCTTTAGAGAAATGTCTATTAAAACCCTTTGTCCATTTTTTTTTTTTTTTGGACATGAGCCTGAACTCTGGGCCTGGGCGCTGAACTTTAGCTCTTCAGCTCAAGGCTAGAGCTCTACCACTTCAGCACCACTTCTGGCCTTTTCTGCTTATGTGGTGCTGAGGAATCAAACCCAGGGCCTCATGCATGCAAGGCAAGCACTCTACCACTGAGCCACTTTCCCAGCCCTACTTTGTTAATTTTTGAACTGGGTTATCTTTCTGTTGTTACGTTGGAACAATTTTCTTTATAATCTGGACACTAAATCCTTGCCAGACATACTATTTCCAAATATTTTCTCCCATACTGAGAATTGTCTATATTTTATCTTTTGCTGCATAAAAGTTAGATTTCGGGCTGGGAAAGGCTCAGAGTTCAAGCCTCAGGACTGACAAAAAAAAAAGTTAGATTTCATAAAGTCTAACCTATCTATTTTTCCTTCTGTTGCCTATGTCTTTGGTGGCCAAGAAATTACTATAAAATCTAATGTCATGAATGACGCTAACTTTTAACTTATACCACTCTAACCATAAAATCATCTGGACTTCTTTATAAAAATTCATTTTTTTCTTAAACCAGATTCTTTGGTTTCAGGGACTGGCATCATGGCTGGTATGAGCATGTGCTCACTGGAGAAGCAAGTGCTCAGTGACTGTTAATGGAAAGAATGGCATGTGGGCTTTCCCCATGGGCCCTGTGGAAGGACATGGGACCTGTAAGGTGTAGTTTTCTTTCTCCTTGATGACACGAGGTGTTGCACAGGCAGGCTCTGGGATCTACCTTAGCTGTCAACCTCACTGACCTTCATCCACGTTGGGGCAATATCTTGAGCTTATGCTCTCCAATGCCAGGATAGCCTCATTGCAGATAACTTACCCCCTACATGGGTCATAAGTGTGAACTAGGATTTCAGAAAAGAGAACTTACAAGGGTGATAGCTTCCTGGGCAATTGCATGGCATTCTGGAGCCCAGAGCAGGAAGTTCAGGATGAGGCATCTGACCAGCTGTCCACATACCAGTGATCTGGAGTCTCCGTTGCTGCTCTGGACAGAGGCCACCTGGAGATCCATGGCTGAGAGTGGGGCACTTGAGAGCAGTGTCAGGAGGTAGTCCAGCACAGCCTTTAGCTCTATCTGGGTAAAGCAAGTTCAAAGGGTAAGAGATTAGGGAGACTCAGGACACATGACTCTCAGATTTACTTAGTGCTTTGAAGCCAGCCCCAGAAAGAGGAACAGCCTGGCACCAGAGAGAGGGCGGACACAGGCGGCTGAGTTTACACACTGCTCTACACAAACCCAAATGGGCGTAATGGAAATTTCTTGACTTTCTTTCGTCTTGCTCACCAAGCAGCCAGGGCCCCATGCCAGGAATTGACCTTTTTTGTATGAAAGGAAACAGTGAAAGAAAGGTTCTCAGCAGAATGTAGTCAGATTTTTCATATTGTGGGAAAAAGAACAGAAAGCTCCTTGAAGACCTCTTCACTATCAGCCACAAGCAGTTAGAGCCAACGGCCACCCTGGGGCGGTGCAGGAAGAATGCATGACTGTTTCTGCTATTACTGTCTTTGAGAAGGACATATGCGTATGGGCATGCCCAAGAGCATGTGTGTGCATACATGTGCAAGTGTGTGCGTGCATGTGCACCTCTGTTTTGTTTCAGTGGTACAGGCTGTATATACATGTTTAAAACTCAGAAGTCACAAGTCTGTGGACTGCACATAATAATGATAATTGTCCTAAGCCTGTGGGCTGCTTTTGCATAAAAAATATTTATCATGCTAAGACTTTTGCTTGTTAAAAGCATGGCACATCAAGTCGTAACTTGGAAAACAAAGCAAATATTGAAAGCTATAGACCTAAAAGGCCACATGGAACTCCTAACAGCTATGTTCTATCATTTCTGAAAGAATACTTAGGCCTGTTCTGAGAATTCCCATGACTGATTTTATAGAACTGTGAGAGCTGCTTATTTCCCTCGAAGTTAGGCCTTGCTCAATGCTGTCATAGACTACAGCACACTAGCAGTGTTGTGTGAGCTCTGCTGACCAAAACAGAGACCGTGAGAAACAGCACCACAGGACTCTTCCACAGAGCTGGCAGCATTCCCAGGACAGCCATCTCTCCTTCTCTCAGCTGTGCACCGCCTGCACTCAGCTGATGGCAACTACAGTAGCCCTCAACACTTTCTGCCATCTAAACAGGGCTGCGAAACCGAGGACTCAGGAGGCAGAGCCTTTATATCTATTTTCTTTTGAGCAGCTTACGATTTTTTTTTCTTTACCACTGTCTAGTGTCCCTAAAGACTTGATCTTCCTACTTATTCCAGACTGACTTTTCCTTCAGGTTCTTTCTGTATCCAGAAGCTTCTATGTGACACATCAATACTTGAAATGCTTTCTAGGGTTTTCAAAGTATTATTTTTGTTCTGTCTTATAAATTTATGAGGATGAGTGCCAGTCCCTTGTAATCCTAGCTTCTCAGGAGGCTGAGATCTATAGGATCATAGTTTTAAACCAATCCAGGCAGAAACAGGCTAACTAGACTGTATCTCCAAAATAACTAGCAAAAAGCAGGGCAAGAGGTATATGGCTCAAGCAGTAGAGTGCCAGCGTAGCAAGTATGAGGTTCTGAGTTTAAACCCCAGTACCAGCTAAAAACAAATAACAACAAAAATGAAAACAATGAAAGAGGGAGGGGGAGGGGAGGAGAGGGAGATGGGAAGGGATGGGAAGGGGAAACAAAGGAGGAGGCTACAATGCTTGATAAGAAATGTACTCATTACCTTGCTCATGTAATTGTAACCCCTCTGGATGGTATTTTCACAATTAAAAAAATACTCAGCTCAAATGGACAGTGGTAGTAGGAAGAAAAGGATGAAATTTAGGACTTTGTTAAATACACAACCTATCCACGTCTTTTT